>NC_042616.1:364030186-364349095 GCF_901001135.1 Rhinatrema bivittatum | reverse complement strand
AGAGAGAACGGGAGGCCCTTTCACCTCCTCCCCACAAGTGGATAAAATACTCGGCATGGACCGAGCTGGAAGCAGCAAAATTATCCTTGGGACAGATATGAAGAAAGCTCAATCTCCGAGGAATCGGGACTTACAAGGTACATCTTTAACACAAGCAATAACCTTTACACCTTTTGCACCGATTGAAAAAACAAAAGTTGTGAAAATGGACTCGATATGGCAGGCGATAATGTTGATGCAGAACTAGATAGTAAATTTGTCCACAAACATAAGAGAAATACAGACTGTGTTATATAATCTAAATCCAGTGATAAACCAACATACTGAGACCTACTGGTTGAGTCCAATCAAGAATACCCTGGAGTTTGTCTGGATCCATGGTGAGCCAATGGCTGGAGATGATGTAGCCTAGGAATGGGAGATTGGATTGCTAAAAAATGCACTTCTTTAACTTAGCATAGAGATGATGGTCTCTAAGGCATTAGAAGACTGTTTGAACGTGGGATTGATGAGATTTAAGGTCTTTGGAGAAGATTACTATATCGTCCAGATACACTATGATGAATGAGTACCAAAGGTCCTGGAAAATCTCATTCATTAGCTGCTGGAAGACTGCAGCGGCATTGCAAAGCCTGAAGGGCATTACTACGTACTCGTAGTGTTTGTCTCTTGTGTTGAAGGCAGTTTTCCAGATGTCTTCCGGTTGAATCCGTACAAGTTTATATGCCCCCCCCCCCCCTTAGATCTAATTTAGTAAATATTTGTGCACCCTATAGGCGGTCGAACAGTTCACTGATAAGTGGCAGTGGATACCGGTCCTTACGGGTTACTGCATTCAAACCTCTGAAGTCTATGCATTGTCTTAGACTGCCATCCTTCTTCTTTACAAAGAAGAACCCGGCGCCTGCCAGGGAAGTAGAGAGTCTTATGAACCCTTTGGCCAAATTTTCCTTGAGGTATATTGACATCGCTTGGGTTTCTGGGAGTGAAAGATGATAGGTTCTGCCCTTGGGAGGCATAGTTCCAGGTAGGAGTTCTATGGGGCAGTTAAACATCCGGAGTGGAGGCAAGAAATTGGCATTTTGTTTAGAGAATACGTCTTTAAATTCTCAGTATGGAGCAGGTACCCAAGAAGGGTTGTAGAGCTTAGAACTGTCACAGATGGAGACACTTGCCGTAAACAGTGAGTTTGACATCGAGAGCCCCACTGGGTGAGTTGTAGGGATTTCCAGTTGAAGTGGGGTTCGTGTAACTGAAGCCAAGGAAGTTCAAGGACTATGGGGTGTGTTGATCATTTCAAGATCAGGAGGGAGATCTCCTCGACATGGAGGGTCCCAACCATGAGGTGAATGGCCATGGTATGGTGAGTGATCCGATCAGGGAGAGGATCTTCTTGAATTGAGGTGATACGTAGTGGTACCTCCAGTGATTGGACTGGTATCTGAAGGAGCTTGATGATTTCTTCCATAATGAAATTTCCACTCTCCCCAGTGTCCACGAGGGCAGTGGTGGTGAATGAACATGATTCCCTAAGGAGGGAGATTGGCAGCAACAGTTGAGGGCCAGAAACTGTAGCGCCCAGGTTCAGGCTTTGGAGTTTCCTGGATGCACAGGGCAAGTCTGAAGAATGTGTCCGGAACCGCCACAATATAAGCAGAGACCAGATTTTCTGCGTCAGAGACGTTCCTCTGGAGTTAGGCAGCCACGATTGATCTGCATAGGCTCCTTGGGAGGTTGAGGGGCCACTGGTAAGGCCTTCAACCGAGGACTCGCCGAACAGGGTGGTGGTAGGGCAGGAGGTCGAAGGACCCTTACTTCCTGATGCCATTGTCAAAGACGGTAGTCGATTCTACCGACCAGGGAAATCAAGTCTTCCAGAGATACAGGGATCTCACAGGCAACTAGTTCATCCTTAAGGGCAGGAGACAGACCCTTGAGATAGTGCCTGTAGGCAGTCTTCTTGCCAACCCAACTCAGTTGCTAGAGTTCTAAACTCCACTTTATATTCAGCGAGCAAGTGCGAGCCTTGATGGAGGTGAAGTAGGTGGTGGCCATAGACCGCCTGTCGGCCTGGGTCCTTGAAGGTGCGTCGGACGATGGAGATGAACTGAGTGAGCTGGTGCAGAATTGCGTCGGAACACTCCCAGAGTGGGGAAGCCCATGCCAGGGCCTTTACCTCAAGATGCAAAAGGATGAACGTAATCTTAGTTGCTTCATCGGGAAAAAGTGAGGGTTGCAGTAAAAACTGTATATAACATTGGTTTATGAAGCCTCGATAGAACTGAGGATCCCCATTGAAACGGGGTGGAGCTAGGAGGGTCAGTGGTGTCTGTGAGGGCAAGGTATGGGAAAGAGCCCCTGGGTTGGACATGGCAGATTCCTCCAATTGAGAACGCATCTTTTCCTCGGAGGAGGCCAATGCTTCTATGATCCGTTGTTGTTCTCGGACACGAGTGACCAGACCAGGGATGGCCTGCAAGGCAGTACACACTGCCGAGTCCATGGCCTTGACAACCTGTTGCACTGGAGGTGGACCCTTGGCATGGTACAGGATTGGTATGGCCCTCTGGTCGGACCCAGAGTGCCTCCAACCAGGAGGCAGAGCACATGAGGAGACAGAGGCTAGCTAATGCTTCGCCAATAACATTCCAGGGTTTCCGCAGGTTGAGCCCCTGGGTACCCAGACCGCCTGAACTTAGGTGGGCCTCGGATGGTCTCCCGGAGAGGTAGTGGAAGGGTGTGCCCACCACGAGCAAGGGTGCGTGGCTGATGCAGAGAGGATGGACCAGACCCAAACTGGAAGCTCTGGAGACCTCAGGGAGGTAACAGTTCAGGAAGGTTCTCCGGGCGAGGCATGCAGCGCCTGTGGGTCTAGTCATGTGAAGGCCGCTGGTGGATTCCAAGCAGGTTGGTCTGGTAGCCACAGTAGGCCAGAAGAAAGTGTCTGAGTAAAGCTCAAGGGTCAGAGCCAGAGTATCAGTCCAGAAGTGGTCAGCCAAAGCAGGGGTCAAATACCAAGGTCAGTCCGAGCGTAGTCAAGGCAAGCTAGGGTTGGTTCTAGGCAGCAGATTATCAGGCAGGCAGTGGTCAGTTCCAGGCAGCACACGAAGAGAATGGTCAGGCAGGCAGAGATCAGTTCCAGGCAGCAGACGAAGAGAATGGTCAGGCAGGCAGTGGTCAGTTCCAGGCAGCAGATGAAGAGAATGGTCAAGTAGGCAGTGGTCAGTTCCAGGCAGCAGACAAGAGAGTTGTCAGATAGGCCGAGGTCAGTACCAGAGATCAGTCCAAGAAGGTACTACCTGAATAAGGATACAGGAACACACAGAGACTCAGGAACAAGGGAATGCTGGAACGCTGGAACGCTGGAACAAGGAGACACTGGAACAAAGAGAAACTTGGAACACAGTATAGGTAAGCTTACTACACCACAGAGTCGACCCGATTGCCAAGGCGAGGTTCTGGGGACAGGGCCTCACTATATATAAGGCCTTCAGGTGAGGTCATCAATCTGCGCCCCCATCGGTTTTCCCACACTTGGCCCTTTAAATCGGAGCACGTCGGCCAGGCGCGCGTGCCTGGGGGGGGGCTGAGGCGGCCGAAGACACGCAGTCCTGACGGGAGCTCTGCTGCGAGGCCTGCTGCATGGAGGAAGGTGAAGAGGGCCGTGGTGAGTGACAGGGACAGCGGGAGCTGGCAGCAGCGGTGAGACAGGAGCTAAGAACATAAGAACATAAGAAATTGCCATGCTGGGTCAGACCAAGGGTCCATCAAGCCCAGCATCCTGTCTCCAACAGAGGCCAAACCAGGCCACAAGAACCTGGCAATTACCCAAACACCAAGAAGATCCCATGCTACTGATGCAATTAAAAGCAGTGGCTATTCCCTAAGTAAACTTGATTAATAGCCGTCAATGGACTTCTCCTCAAAACTTATCCAAACCTTTTTTGAACCCAGCTACACTAAGGGGTAGATTTTCAGACCGCGCGAATAGGCGTACTTTTGCTGGCGCATCAGGCGCCAGCAAAAGTACGCGGGATTTTAGTAGATACGCGCGTAGCCGCGCGTATCCGCTAAAATCCTGGATCGGCGCGCGCAAGGCTATCGATTCTGTATAGTCGGCGCGCGCCGAGCCGCACAGCCTACCCCCGTTCCCTCCGAGGCCGCTCCGAAATCGGAGCTGCCTCGGAGGGAATCCTCTAACGCTCTCCCCTCACCTTCCCCTCCCTTCCTCTACCTAACCCACCCGCCCGGCCCTGTCTAAACCCCCTCCTTACCTTTGTCGGGGGATTTACGCCTCCCGGAGGCCACTAGCGCGCCGGGACGCAACCTGGGGGCGGGTCCGGAGGGCGTAGCCACGCCCCCGGACCGCCCCGGGCCGTAACCACGCCCCCGGGCCCGCCCCCAAAATGCTGCCGACACGCCCCCAAAACGCCGCGCGGCTCGGGCCCGCCCCCGACACGCCCCCCTCGGAAAACCCCGGGACTTACGCGAGTCCCGGGGTCTGCGTGCGCCGGTAGGCCTATTGAACATAGGCGCACCGGCGCGCAGGGCCCTGCTCGCCTAAATCCGGGCGGATTTAGGCGGATTTAGGCGAGCAGGGCTCTGAAAATCCGCCCCTAACTGTACTAACTAGTCGAGGGTAGTGCAAGGTGAGCAGGCCCAGTTGCGGCATCCAAGTGGTCGGGACGCGCATCAGCTAATACTCATTGCCACAATAGCAAGACGCTGTCAGTGTCTATATGCTGTTCATTCAAAATAAAAATAAAATGCTCACAGGTGAAAAATAAAATCTGGTTAGTTCATTATGAATTGTATTAATAGAAATAAATTGGTGCCAAATATAAAAAATTGTCTTGCCATCTATCCATTCTTATAAAATACATATTGTGTTTTTCATCCGCTCCAACCCACCACTAAACTCATTCTTTGATTTATAAACTCTTGTCCCATATAAAAGGAAAAGAGACAATTCCTCATCAAATATCAATCAGGGATTTATCTAGAATAAGGGAATAATTTAGCCCTTATCAATGAGATTAATTATCCCCTTGCAGTTCATTGCTAAATTAATATTAAATACATCCTATAAATTTAAAGGACTCTGATTTACACATCTCCACTTCCATAGCAACCTAACTGGGTCAGTCATCAAAATGCATTAGAGCATTATTGCGGGCGTTAGGCCCTAATGCCCATGATAATGCATGCATTATTTATTGTATAGCAAGATGTGTTTGTAAATTTTTGTCAAAGGGGAAGAATTTGGGCAGGGTTTAAGAAAATGAGGGATGATTAATGTTGTGTGCAATAGCACAATACATCTTTTAACTACACCTTTTTTTCTGGCTTTAAGCTGTGCAATATGCCTGAAATGTAAAAGAGAGAGAAAGAAAGAGAGACATTTTATAAGGCTCTCATATTAGTCAACTGTTTATATCACTATAGCAGGGTCATTTAGGAACTCAAGATGCGGTTGTAATAGTGGTCTAGATTTTGGGGCCAGATTTATATGTACAGGCAGACGTACGATCAGCACAGTACACATCACTGAAGATCTGATGTGATTTGGAATAAGGAAAGGTATACAAAGATGTTAATTCTACAATGTACTCTCACCCTAGGGTTTATTAGCACTTCTGGCTGAGACAAGGACAATATCTGAATTCAAAAAAGCACAAGGAGATCTCTGAGCGAATGAGTGAGGTTTGTAGAGACCAGCAGACTAGATAATCTGTATGCTCTTTTTCTGTTGTCAAGTTTCTCTGTTTCTATGTCTTCTATAAACATTGACCACCTTTAGTGTTATAAATTAGCTATTGTTGAACAGAAAATTGAAAAATTCATGCTAATGATTGATGAATGTGGTGCTCATTTGCAGTGAAGTTATATTTGCTTACAGTAATTTTGTTTTTGTCTAGTTCACAATGTACCTACATAATAAACTGCAATGATTACACAGTTGAGGTTACTACAGTAGCAACTAAACCATTAGAAACATAGAAGCAAACTCTATTTGGGTTTAGTGGACCTGAACAGGTGGCTTTTTAAATTAAATTAATCTGTTTTCCATGAATAATAAATACCAGTGTCAGATGAATAGAACACAATTTTTGTGTTTTTTTAAATATATTAAAACCTTCCTTACCCTTTTGTATGCTAGCAATTCAGAACTTTTCATACCATGGTAAATGAAGCTTACTGATAATGAATTTCATTCTTTCAAGCAAAATATGAAAACATATAACACACCTTGGTCTTTTCATATTAACCCAGAATTCTTAATCTGATCAGCCTACACAAGTCAGTAATTTACAGTAAGTATCTGGAAACTAATAGCATGTAAAACAAATCTACCATTTTTCTGCAGCGAAATTTCTCAAAAGTGAACAAGACAAGTTGCACCACTCTAGCTCAATTAAAAATTATATTTTATATGATTATTATAAACTCATCTCAATCATGTTAGCAAAAAGTCCCAAGTTACTATACATGCTAAAAGGCTGATGCAATAAAACACACTAAAAAAGATTTTAGCATGAGTTCACAAGAAATATGTAATGCGCATGCAAATTCTCAATTTAGGGCCTGATTTTCAAAAGTATTACATGCTTAAAAATGTGTTTTACACGCCTTAAATGCATTTTACTTATGTTAAAGGGGATTTTGAAAATTGCTACAATATATGCCATTGAATTGTCTATAGAATTTACCCACGTGAGTGCACTATGGGGTAGATTTTCAAAGGGTTATGCACAACGCTTCAACCACAGACAAGCTCACTGTTTGTTGTTTTTCAATAGATTCAATTTTTGCCCAGCAGACAAGAACACTTGCGCAGATGTTCTTTCCCATAGGGATGTGCAGCCAGAAAGTATTCGTTGCATTCGGGATACGTATTCGTCGGGGGGGGGGGGCATATTTGTTGCATTTGTACAATGGCGCCCCGATACATTGATACGTGTATTCGTTTTCCAGTTCCCATTAAAGTCAATGGGGAAAGTATTTTTGGCTGCAGAACTGGGGTTTTATTATCAATTTTGATAAAAATTCTGGGGAGCAATCATCAGAACAACAAAACAGCTCCAAGGTACTTAGACTGTGGCAAAGTGGCACCAAAGTGGCATGAATAGCCTAAGGTACTTTAAAGGGGCAAAGGGGTACCAGGAGTGGCAAGAAGAGTGCTTTAATAGAGGCACAAAGCAGCAGCGAGAGTGTCAAAAACATACCACAGCTTCAAAAGAGAGCACCGATAAGAGATGCATGAACCCTCGAAGGCAGCACGACAGGCAAAGTGGCAAGACAAGTGGCATCAACATCCTACAGCACAATGAAGGAGGAACATACATAGGAAGCAGAAAGACTAGCACCAACACACTGAGCAACCATGATAGTGGCCAGAACACCACAAGGAGTTGAGTGAGTCATCTGGTGTATGGCAGCAAGGCACAGAGGCAGAGGGTAGATACAGGCTGGCTACACCCGGGGAGAGTTCCCTTTTCTTTGTGCAGGAAAGGGCTCCCTAGAATGGGTTCACCCAAGAGTGAGGTGTTTTCGTTGGCGACTAGTGAGCTCTCGCTGGTCTTTTAAAATCTGGTAGCGTTAGCAGATATACAAAAGAGAATTTTCAAGACCGAGGCGGAGAAGGTTACCATGTAAACAGCGGTTCAACATGGGTCAGAGGGTAGAATCAGGCTGGCTATACCCGGGGAGAGTTCCCTTTCCTTTGAGCTGGGAAGGGCTCCCTGGAATTGGTTGGCCCCTAGAGTGGAGCATGAGCCTTCAAGTGTGGCGACCTGGAGCAGGGTCTCACTGTGTTGTGTTTGCCATAGTCTAAGTATCTTGGAGATCTTTTCTTGTTTTGAACATGGGTCAACAGGTGGTAAGAGATAGGCTGCAACAACGGGGAGAGTTCCCGTTCCTTTGAACAGGAAAGGGCTCCCTGAAATGGGTTTGCCCATAGAGTGTATAATGGTACAAATTGTTAGGATTTAAGCATTTGCAAACAGATCATGACTTCATAAGCAAGACGGAGGAAGTTCTCTTCTCTGCCCTGAAACTAAAGAAAACTGTTTGTTTTATTTAAGGATCCATGCTGTGAAGGATTACTAGTTTGAATTGCCAGAGACTGAGGTTTCCCTTTGCAATGAGGGTTCAGCCATTAGGACTGGACATAAGGGATGGACGAACAGGCACAGCAGTCAAGGACAGAGGTCAAGCCCATGTAGGGACATAAGGCCTGGATGGACAGGCACAGCAATACAGGACAGAGTCAATCTCACCTAGGGACATATGGCCTGGACGGACAGGAACAACAGTCGAGGACAGAGTCAATCCCACGTAGGGACATAAGGCCTAGATGAATAGGCAAAGCAATCAAAGTTAATCCCATGTAGGGACATAAGGCCTGGATGAACAGGCAAAGCAATCGAGGTCAATCCCACGTAGGGACATAAGGCCTGGACGAACAGGCACAGCAGTCGAGAACAGAGGTGAATCCCACCTAGGGACATAAGGCCTGGATAGTGGATGGACAGGCACAGCGTTTCAAGTCAGGCCCTTGTAGGGACATATGGCCAGGATAGTTGACAGTCAGGCACAGCATTTCAGGTCAGGTACATGTGCTGCAGTGCTTATATTATCTGAAGCATAGGAGGCAGTTGGAGCTGCTGCAAGGCTTGCAATTTCTTTTATTCATCTTGCCATTCACAGGAATATTTGGAAACCCAAGCAAAGGCAGATCTACTTTCAAAAACACTAGCATTTCATTCAAATCTGGTGCAGCCTTGAGCAGTGAGGGCTCATGATATCCCCTGTCATTGAAAAGACACGCTCACTGGGCACACTGGTTGGTGGACATGACAGATTTCGCTGAGCCACTTTGGCTAGGTGTGGCCAGACAGTGGACTTGTGTGTCCAGAATGCCAGCGGATCTGTCTGCATGTTCTCTGTCAGCTCTGAGAGATACCGTGTCACTGACAGCTGTGCTGGTGTCTCCTTTGCCTGGGTGGGCTGAGAGTCACTCATGCAAGCTCCTTTCTTTCTCGCCCATCGCACAACAGATGAATCTTTATGGGAACATGCCTTTGGCGTTATGAAGTGGAGGAGGAAGAGGTACTATCTGTCACTGACACAGTGCTGCTCCTGCTTGGGCTAGCAGCACAACTCTCTGAAGTGCCCGTTGTTTCCACTCTGCTTCATGCCTAATCTCTCTCTGTCTATGGCGCTCCTGTTCAGGGACTTTTGCTAACAGCAGGTCTTACACTAATAAAAGACAATTGTACTGTAGGGCGAGTTTCTCTTTCACATGGGGATCACAGACTGTGGCGGGCATGTATGTGTTCTGTGCTGTTAAAGAACTTAATCTCTCTTCCACCTGCTGCTGCAAAATGTCCAGACAATGCAGCACCTCAACTGTCATTCCCTCTTCCTGTTTAAAGGCCTCCAAATGTTTATCCAAGAGATTAACTATAGGGATGATGTCAGCCAAGGTGGCACTTCTGGAACTCAGCTCCTCCGTGACATCCTTGAAGGGCTGCAGGATTTTTACCAGCTGACCCATGACTAACCAATCATGGTGCCCTAGGGGATTCTGCACACCTACGTCCATTGTACCAGAAAGTTCATGAAGGAGTGTCTTCAGCTCCACTAACCTCTCCAGCATCATAAAGGTGGAATTCCACCAGGTGGCAATGTCTTGAATGAGACGCTTGTGAGGCATCTCCAAATCAGTCTGCTTTTGTCGGAGAACCTGCCCCGCTTCACACTTCTAGGGAAGTGTGCTGCTATGTTCCTGCACTTTTGTATTAACCTATGCAGGTATTCATTCTCTTTGTCATTGGACTCCAAACCCAGAGCTGTCTTCACTACGAGGTGCAGAGTGTGTGCAAAACATCAGATGTTTTTAAAGCGCTCGCCGTTTATTGCCTTTACCATGTTTGCACCATTGTCTGTGACAAAGAACCCTGCCTGATGATTCCTGTCTCACTGGTGTAGTTGCCAGCATCCAGCATCTGTCTGATGCATGCTAGAATATTGGCTGTGGTATGGGCCTGGTCATTCAGGTGGGTGTGCAGTAAAGTCCACCTCTACCCTGATACTTGTTCAGTAATAGAGCTGCTGGCTGCCCCTGCCTCAGCCAGGTCCCACCAGTGTGCTGTCAGGGAGAGGTAAGAGTGTGCAGCATTCATGGTGGTCCAGATATCGCAGGTGAAACACACTCACCCCTCTGCCTTAGCTAGCAGCGCTTGCATGCGACTGCAACACTGCTTGTAAAGGCTGGGGATGACTTTTCTGCTAAATGTGGTTCTGGAGGGGACTTTGTAATTTGGAACTACGACCTTCAGAAAATGCTTGAAACCCACATTTTCCACTAACTGCAAGAGCTGGTCATCAAGGGCAATCATTTCCCCAATGTTCCTGGTTGCAACTTTTGGGGCTGCCTGCCTCCTACCCCAGGATAGCATTACTGCACTCCACCCCATTTCCTCCATGGTGGGTTGCCACTTCTGCCACATGTCAGGGGGTTGCTGGCCTGCCACCTGACTGCTAGAAGGGGATGAGAGCATGGGCTGACACTGCTGCTTTTCAACCACTTTACGCTGCTTGGAAGGGATCCCCTGACTGGTACTGCCTCCATCCCCAGATGGCAGTAATCTTGTTGGGTGTTGCCTCTTCATATGATGCGTCATGCCAAAATTAGATAGATGTCCCATTTGCTTGCCTCTGCTAATATCCCTGGCACAGTAATTACACGGAGCAAAATGCGGGTCATCTATCACTTTAAAGTGGCTCCAGATCGCAGATGTCTTTCGTGATCCTCCTTTCTCTAAAGCCTTGGAGGTGGATGTTGGCACTGGAGCTGAGGTAGTGAGTGCACACTGAGAAGCAATGCCAGGGGCCTCTGTCACGCTCTCTGCCTGCACTGACTGCTCTTCCTCCTCCTCCTCATCAGTTTCATCTCTCCCCTGCTGCACTGAAATGGAGGCTAAGACAGGACTAACTAATCCTCCTAAAGCTTCATCAGCTATTACTTCTTCCGTTTCAGATGAGAATCCCACACAGGATGATTCTTCATCTGAATCAGAAGCAAACAGTGACTGTGCTACCTGGTCAATGCTAAGTGTTAGTCGAGACTTCAGTTCCCCTGCTGCTTTTGTGTGTCGACATTTTGTCTGGCATGACTCAACCTCCCCTTCCCTCAGCTCCAAAACTACAGGGCCAGAAGCAGGTGGTGGCGATGGCAATGCATCATGGTCAGATTTCATTTTTTTCCGGATGAAACTGCCTGCCCCTACAAAGAGTTTAGATTATGACAGGTGCCTTTTTAACTTTAATGGGGGAGTGGCACTAGTGTCTTTTGAAGTGCCTCCTCTGCCAGTCCCAATCACTCGACTACATCTAGCTTTCCCTGACATTATGGATTTAATGTCACTGCCTAGTGCCTACCCACTGCCCACTGTCACGGTGCCTTGCTGTGCACTAATCTGATGTGTGTGGTGTGCCCACACACGCAGCTTGCTTGTAATCACAAAAGAGGCAGACTGGGGATTTCACTGCACAGACTGTCCCAATAATAAAATTCAGTCTGTTAAACTACCCACTGCCATGGTACCTTGCTATGCACTAATGTAACGTGTGTGGTGTGCATACACAGAGCTTGCTTATAAGCACAAATGAGGCAGACTGGGGATTTCACTGCACAAACCATCCCAATTTATAAAGTTCAGTCTGTTAAACTACCCACTGCCCACTGTCACGGTGCCTTGCTATGCACTAATGTAACGTGTGTGGTGTGCACACACACGCAGCGTGCTTGTAATCAGAAAAGAGGCAGACTGGGGATTTCACTGCACAGACTGTCCCAATAATAAAATTCAGTCTGTTAAACTACCCACTGCCATGGTGCCTTCCTATGCACTAATGTAACGTGTGTGGTGTGCACACACAGAGCTTGCTTATAAGCACAAATGAGGCAGACTGAGGATTTCACTGCACAGACCATCCCAATTTATAAAGTTCAGTCTGTTAAACTACCCACTGCCCACTGTCACGGTGCCTTGCTATGCACTAATGTACCGTGTGTGGTGTGCACACATACGCAGCTTGCTTGTAAGCACAAAAGAGGTAGACTGGGGATTTCACTGCAAAGACCGTCCCAATAATAAAGTTCAGTCTGTTAACTACCCACTGCCACGGTGCCTTGCTATGCACAAATGTAACGTGTGTGGTGTGCACACATAAGAACATAAGAACATAAGAAAATGCCATACTGGGTCATACCAAGGGTCCATCAAGCCCAGCATCCTGTTTCCAACAGTGGCCAATCCAGGCCTCAAGAACCTGTCAAGTACCCAAAAACTAAGTCTATTCCATGTTACCATTGCTAATGGCAGTAGCTATTTTATAAGTGAACTTAATAGCAGGTAATGGACTTCTCCTCCAAGAACTTATCCAATCCTTTTTTAAACACAGCTATGCTAACTGCACTAACCACATCCGCTGGCAACAAATTCCAGAATTTAATTGTGCGTTGAGTAAAAAAGAACTTTCTCCAATTAGTTTTAAATGTGCCCCATGCTAACTTCATGGAGTGCCTCCTAGTCTTTCTACTATCTGAAAGAGTAAATAACCAATTCACATCTCCCCGTTCTAGACCTCTCATAATTTTAAACATCTCTATCATATCCCCCCTCAGCCATCTCTTCTCCAAGCTGAAAAGTCCTAACCTCTTTAGTCTTTCCTCATAGGGGAGCTGTTCCATTCCCCTTATCATTTTGGTAGCCCTTCTCTGTACCTTCTCCATCGCAATTATATCTTTTTTGAGATGTGGCGACCAGAACTGTACACAGTATTCAAGGTGCGGCCTCACCATGGAGCGATACAGAGGCATTATGACATTTTCTGTTTTATTCACCATTCCCTTTCTAATAATTCCCAACATTCTGTTTGCTTTTTTGACTTCCGCAGTACACTGAACCGACAATTTCAATGTGTTATCTACTATGATGCCTAGATCTCTTTCTTGGGTTGTAGCACCTAATATGGAACCCAAGATTGTGTAATTATAGCATGGGTTATTTTTCCCTATATGCATCACCTTGCACTTATCCACATTAAATTTCATCTGCCATTTGGATGCCCAATTTTCCAGTCTCACAAGGTCTTCCTGCAATTTATCACAATCTGCTTGTGATTTAACTACTCTGAAGAATTTTGTGTCATCTGCAAATTTGATTATCTCACTCGTCATATTTCTTTCCAGATCATTTATAAATATATTGAATAGTAAGGGTCCCAATACAGATCCCTGAGGCACTCCACTGTCCACTCCCTTCCACTGAGAAAATTGTCCATTTAATCCTTCTCTCTGTTTTCTATCTTTTAGCTAGTTTGCAATCCACGAAAGGACATCGCCACCTATCCCATGACTTTTTACTTTTCCTAGAAGCCTTTCATGAGGAACTTTGTCAAACGCCTTCTGAAAATCCAAATATACTACATCTACCGGTTCACCTTTATCCACATGTTTATTAACTCCTTCAAAAATGTGAAGCAGATTTGTGAGGCAAGACTTGCCCTGGGTAAAGCCATGCTGACTTTGTTCCATTAAACCATATCTTTCTATATGTTCTGTGATTTTGATGTTCAGAACACTTTCCACTATTTTTCCTGGCACTGAAGTCAGGCTAACCAGTCTGTAGTTTCCCGGATCGCCCCTGGAGCCCTTTTTAAATATTGGGGTTACATTTGCTATCCTCCAGTCTTCAGGTACAATGGATGATTTTAAGGATAGGTTACAAATTTTTACTAATAGGTCTGAAATTTCATTTTTTAGTTCCTTCAGAACTCTGGGGTGTATACCATCTGGTCCAGGTGATTTACTACTCTTCAGTTTGTCAATTTACTACTCTTCAGTTTGTCAGTCAGGCCTACCACATCTTGTAAGCACAAAAGAGGCAGACTGGGGATTTCACTGCACAGACCGTCCCAATAATAAAGTTCAGTCGGTTAAACTATCCACTGCCCACTGAAGCCCAGTGCACAGAGAGACTGAGTGAGTTGAATGAAACAAACTCAGTTTAAAAAAGCTGGAATTGTTGGCACAGCAGGAAAATGGATGAAGTATGTTTTCCAATGCAAATTCTACCAAAATTGAATATATCTCTCCCAGCCACAACACCAAAATCATGCTTGCTTGCAGTCTAGCCTAGAGGATGAATGAAAAAAAAAAATGGCACTGCTAGCAGCTTCTCTCCCTGGCAAAGAGAGACTCACCTAAATAATAAACTTCTTAAAAGAAACACAAACAGGGCTAGCTGGCACAGACACTGCAGCCAAGTTAAGAATAAAAAGCTTGATAAGCATTCCGGTATCCGTACAGGTTGGCACGGATACCGGAATGCAGGGTATGAGCGCTGACATTTTGTGAAAAGATTGCAAATGGCGGTGAAGAAAAGCTCACGCACCACTCAACGTATTAAATGGATGATAAGTTATATTCGTGGGGAGTCACAATGTGTTTCGCCTCCCCACAAATACAACAAATATCAACATATACGTTGCAGATCGCCGATACGGCGAAAACAAATGCATACCCCCTACTTTCCTACTCATTTACAGCAGACGATATCCTGGACACTCCAAGACATATCATCCACCCTACTCGGGTGCTCCTTTCTGCCACACACATACAGTTCCGGTTAGAAAAACCATGGCACCCCAGGCACTCAGGAAGAAGATCCTCAGATGGACTCATGACTCACGTCTTGCAGGTCACCCTGGGCAGTCCAGAACTCTGTCCACCATGGAGAGATACTATTGGTGGCCTTTGATGAAAGAAGACTGGTGTACTTAAACTGACTGGCCCATTGCTAAGATGAATTAGCAAGGAGTCCTCTCATTGTTAAATCCGCTCTAACTTGGATTTTCTGTTCCAGATTCTCCTTGTGGCATTCGGACGCTCTGAGTATACTCTCCATAGGGGCTCTTCCGCGTCTTGGCTATCTGCTCCTCAGAGGGCCTATCTGTCTTGGATTTATGCTGACCCAGTCCTTGGGTATCTCTGCTGGAACTTCCTTATGTGAGTACCTTCTTCATCTTCTTCAACACTGCTGAAGTCTCCACGATGTACCCCATGACTCTGGCCACTACCGCTCTTCAGTATCTCTACTCTACTCACCTTGTGCCTCAGGGTATTGTTTCACCTACGCAAGATCTATGGTTTGGTTCCTATTTCACAGACCTCTACCTCCTTGACATCTACAGTACAGTTTCCTTGGCGTACCCCATGCTTCGGGCCACTACCAGATCTGCACTCTGAGGCATCTTCATCAGCTTGCAGGAATCTCCTAGTATGCCCCGTGTTGCGGGCCACTACTGGATCTTCTCATCGTCAATACCATCTTGACTACTTTATTTGCTCAAGAATTGTGTTTGTTGCATTTCCCGCTCCTCGGGTTATGCATTATGTTTTCTCCCTAATAAAGTCTCTCTTACAGCTGTGTCCTATGTCGTTGAGACCACGCCCACTGACAGTGAGGCCCACGGGGCTCCTCCCTGTGGGCAGAGACATCTCTCACCTCGGCCCGGGGTTCACAACTTTCTTCAATACCATAACAGTCATAAGACCAATGGCATTGCAGCCTGCCTGCATGTTGAGAGACTATAAGCTTTTGTGGTTGCAGAAGCTGGCCTCTCTACCAGCAGATGACAGATAACCAAATATATGCAATCTATTGCCCCCAAAACTGAAAGGAAACAAGCTTTTTTTGTAAAAGTCATCAACAGTTTGCTTGTTGGTGCCCAAGCCAGCTGGAAAAGAAATATATTGCTTAGTTCTCTTTAGAAAAGTCATGAAAAACTGGCCACTACAGAGAGAGGTGGCTGACTGGCTTTTTACTGCTGTGAATTCAAGAGGGGTCTGGAAGGTGCAGGTGGAGAAAGAGGGTCAGGGCTCTATTCATCAAGCAAGGCACAACTATCTGCCCTTCTCCTCTATCACCAATTCCTGAGTCCGTGCTATCCATCTGGCTGAGCTGCATCCTTGGAATAGACTTCCTGAGCTGGTACATAATGTTCCCTCTTTTGTCTTATTTAAATCCAGTCTAAAACATAATCTTTATGAGGCTGCATTTACATTTTAACACCTGATTTCCCCCCTTATAGCCTTATTCATTTTTAAACATTTTCTTAATAAAAAGGAATTCCCAAAGTCTCTTTTGCCCTGTATGCTTGTTTTGATTAGAGTGCAAGCTCTTTTGAGCAGGGACTGTCTATGGTGTTTTTAAACATTGCTGCGTAAGTCGAGCAGCGCTATATAAGTGTTAAGTATTAGTGGTGGCTGCTGTGGCCTTGAGGTGAACTGGTATGTGAGGCCTCTCTGTGTGGCAGGGCACAGATCCTCCTCCAACTGCTGATAGAGATATAGTATGGTTTCTTTGTTGAACCTGACCCTTCTCTGGACTTGTTCCTCTGACATATTTCATTTAATTTCATTTTCATTTCATTTATTTATTATGTACCATCATACCAGATAGAGGACCTGCCACAGTGGTGCACAACAATATTCTCAAAACATTTGTGACAAAGCTTTTAAAAAAAGAAATTACAATATAAAATATTCCCATATAAATCCCTATCAACTCATTGTTCTCTTTAATTTCCCACCTGCTGTTCATCCTTTGCAGAGAAACCTACTGCTCCCCCCAAACTCCAAAAAAGAATATTACTGTCTTTCAACAACTAGTTCTTTGCCATCAGTCTCCCTCTAGAGTACCATCTCTATCTCTCCAATATCTTCTATATGCCTAAGAACAATCAACTTTGCCTTTTTTGCCTAAAGGCTAGATGGTTTGACTTCAATCTAATCTCCAAAGGAACAGAAATACACAATTCCAGGCCTGCCACAGAGAAAATTTGCCTGCGATTAATCACCTTGCTCATTTCTCAATTTGATGGGACCTGAAGAAAAACACCTTGAGATAAGTATAAGTTGTGCCCTAGAATATATAATTTCGGTAAATATACAGTCCCTATACCATTAATAGCCTGAAAAATAAGAATCATCATCTTAAATTTTGCCCACTTTCTTATAGGCAACCAGTGTAAACAATGCAATAATATGTAAAATACGTGAATATAAAATGGCACTTGCCACCATGTTTTGTAAAATCTGTGGATGCTGAACACTTTTATTTTGGAGATTCACAAAAAATAATTACAGTAGTCTAATATAGATATGATATAAGACAGTATTACTGTTTAAAAAACTGATATGTTCAGCAGCAAGCATAGCCTTCACACCTGTTGAAGTTTAAGGAAAATCCTTTGAACTACTGTATAGATATAGGATTTGAAATTGAAAAAAGAATCCAACTGGACCCTTAATCCTTTACTTTTTCCATATCCTTGACTTCAATCATATTAATTTTAAGGGCCAAAGAAGAAGATATACCTCTATCAACAAAAATTCTGTTTTTTTCTTTATTCAAAAATAAGCGATTATCTAATAACCACTCTGTTTGCCTTCAATCCTTTATTCAAAACTTTCAGAAGCTGGATCATGTCCCATCCAACTGAACAACATCAGCATACAAATAAACCATAAAGAACATATGAGGCCCCCCAGACACTTGAGAGACATCACATTCCATCTGAATTAGGACAAACGACGACTACTCACCCCTACCACAGATATCCTATCAGACAGAAAGGACAATATCCACTTAGTTAATGACTGAATCCCCTAACCCAACCTGATTATACTGGTCTAACAAAATGTTGTGACAAACAAAATCAAGATGACTGGATAGATCAAGAAAAATTAGGAAAACAGATTTCCCTCGATCTCTACAATGTAATACCTCCTCAGTTATTGCTATCAGTACTGTATCCATGCTATACCTCTTCCTAAATCCAGATTGACAATCATCTAAGCCATCTACTTCTTAGAGATGTGCATTGTAAACCCCTATTGGTTTGGGCTTCGTTTTCGGTCCCCAGCGGGAAATTTCATTTTTCCCACGGTTCTTTTTTTTTTTTTTGTGGGTCCCAATTTTCATGTTAGTGTACGCTAACGGGAGTTAGGGCGCACTAACATTTTAAAGTTAGTGTGCGCTAACATGAACTATGAATTTTTTTGAAATTTCAGGTACTGCGCACAAATGTAGGCCACGCACGTAACTTTTAAAATCTGCCCCTATGTTATTTTTGTCAGAACAGTACTAAAATGTGATCCAAGATGGCATCGGCAGTGTGACGGGTCTGAGCATCCTGCTTACCGCTGGAAAGTTTCAGCTGGAAAATGACTAATTTTGCCCGCAAAAGAAGGGCCAAGGAGCGTCAGGCCTCGGACGTGACGGTGGCCACTTCAATTGTGAGTCCGATGGACGCCCATCTCCGCCATAGGACAGAGTTAGGGGCAGAGAGTTCACTGAGCGATAGGAGGGTGAAGAGGAGCCCTCCTACGCTCCAGAACTGATGACATCACTCTCCCCTGGGGAGAGATTGCCGCCAGCAAACCCTGCCAGAAGGCTCCTGCAGGAGTGAGGGGACCTGGGGCTGTCTGAAGATGCCAGCCCGATGGAACCTCTGACGAGGCATGAAGCCCTGCTGGAAACTGCTGCAGCTAAGGAATTCAACCTTGGAGCTGATGAGATACCCACTAGGGTGGCAGGAGCGGGGGCCTGGAAATATCTTTGCTGATTTTCCTTCACCTCAGCTCAAAACTCTGGTAAGGCCACAAACTTTTACACTGGAACTCATCTGGGAAGTAATAAATGATCTAAATAAGAATTTGGTGACACAAATGGAAGTTTTGCTGAACACAGTGAAAGAGAGAAAAATAAGAATTGATAAAATAGAAGCAGAAAATGTCCAAATTAAAAGCTGACCTGGGAAAGGTAAATGACCTACAATATGCTTTGGTTAAGGAAAATCAGATTTTACAACTCAAAATTGAGAACTTGGAGTATGAATTTTTCGAAGCTTCCAATGCAACTTTGGCAGAGATACCTAATGGAGGTGCTTAAATTACGTGAAGCAACATTACCAATTATTTATTTATTTATTTATTTATTTAAAATCTTTTCTATACCGTCGTTAAGCGGGTGCCATCACAACGGTTCACAATAAGGCACAAAAACTATGTTGCATAAAGTGTCTGGAATTCTAACTCTTACACAGGTGCCATCAAAAATACTGTAACATTATATCATAATAAGTACTATTTGGTGAGTGTTATAAGTTATGTCTAGATTTTCTAACTGTGCTAAAAGTTTGGTGTTACTTAACTTTAGTTCTTTGAAGTTTAAGATAAAGGTGGAGATTAGAATATAGGAGAGGAGACACACTTTAAGAAGGAAGGAGTGTGTTTGTGTGGGTGTTTGCTTGACCGCAACTAACAGTTCCCTGGGTTCTACTCTTGATTCTCTTTGTGGTATGCTTGCTTAAATAGCCATGTTTTTAAATTTTTTCTGAATGTTTTGATGTCTCTTTCCAATCTGATTTCTACCGGCATGGTGTTCCATATTATCGGTCCTGCTAGTGATAGGGCTCTGTCCATTACTTGTTATTATTAGGGATGAGTATTCATTTTCAACAAATAGGTCCCTATTTGTGGGTCTGTGAAACAAATTGCAATCCCCCATTGTTAAAGCACTCTTGCCACTCCTGGTACCCCTTTGCCCCTTTACAGTGCCTTAGGCTATTCATGCCACTTTGGTGCCACTTTGCCACAGTCTAAGTACCTTGGCGCTCTTTTCTCATTCTGATGATTGCTCCCCAGAAGCTTAATCAGAATTGATAAGAAAACCCCAATTCTATAGCCAAAAATAGGCTGCAAATACTTCCCCCATTGACTTTACTGTCAATACAAAAAACAAATGAAACTAATAAAGAAATTGGTTTTTCCCTCTATGAAACTAATGAAATGAATTTGGGTCCTGGCGAAACGAAAAATGAAACAAAACAATGTTTTTCCTTCTGAACATCCCTACCAAATATTTCTAAGATATACTACCTCCCTCCACTGAGGAAAGTCACCAGGAGAAACAACAATGAGAATATCTTGATGCAGGAATTACAACCAGTACAAGCACCAAGTATAAATGTATCTGCAATAATAGAAAATTTTGAGAATAACCTGAAGAAACCATCAACATTGCAGGTGACTTTCATGTTAGAGTCTGATAAAGACTGAGTATTCAGAAAGTATTTCCTAAATAGATCAGAGGAACTTTTGGGTTGCAAAATTCAGATGTTTCCGGATTTGTCTAGGCAATCCCAAAAATGTAGAAGACAATTTTTATTGTTAAAACCTCAAACAGTGCAATTAGGGTTGTTTTTCATATTGAAATTTCCATGTAAATGTTTACTAAAGCATAGAGGTAATACATATGTATTTACTCAACCATCTCAGTTAACAGAATTCTTAGTAAGTAAAGGTAGAGTATTGCTTAACTCTTCACCAGGTCCTGAATAAATGCGCTCTTGTGGTGGGAATTAGATATCTCAAGAAAATGTAACTGTCCTATAGCTAAATTACTCAGTAATATATTATGGGGCAGATTTTCAAAGGGGTATGTGCGTAAGATACGCCCGTACCCCCCGAAAACCTGCCCCAAGCTCCCCCTGCGCGCGCCGAGCCTATGTTGCATAGGTTGCCGGCACGTGCAAAGCCCTGAGACGCACATAAGTCCTGGGGCTTTCCTGGAGGGCGTGTTGGGGTGTGTCGAGGGCGTGTCATAGCCGGCGCATCATTGAGGGCATTTTGGGGTGGGGCCATGGGTGTGTTTCCAGCCGGGGGCATGGCCGCGGCCTCCGGACCAGCTCCCAGACCAGAACATGGTGCACCGGCAGCCGGCCCGGCGCGCGCAAATTAAGGCAGGCATAACTTTTGGAATAAAGGTAGGTGGGGAATTAGGGCCGGGGGGGGGTGAGTTAGGTAGAGGAAGGGAGGGAAAGGTGGGAGGAGGCGGAAGGAAAATTCCCTCCGAGGCCCCTCCGATTTCGGAGCGGCCTCGGAGGGAACGGAGGCAGGCTGCGTGGCTCGGCATGCGCAGGCTGCCGATTTTGGGCAGCCTTGCGTGCACCGACCCCGGATTTTAAAAGATATGCGTGGCTATGCACTATCTATTAAAATCTGGCATACTTTTGTTTGCGTTGGCCACGTGAACAAAAGTATACGCGGGCGTAGTTTTTTAAAATCTGCCCCTATATTTCCTGAAGTTGTGTAATCTTGGATCATAATAGAGGGTTTGTTAGACAGGTATAATAAATGGCGCAGGCCACCCATTGCTCCTACCTTGTGACAGGGGCTGACCAATGGCACTGATAACCCCTGTCACTCGGTAAGGGCAAAGGGCCATCGGTGCCATTTTGAGAATGCATGCAAACTTTGAAAAGTATATATAATAGAGATGTGAATCGTGTCCTCGATCGTCTTAACGATCGATTTCGGCTGGGAGGGGGAGGGAATCGTATTGTCGCCGTTTGGGTGTTTAGAGTATCGTGAAAATCGTTAAAATCATGAACCGGCACACTAAAACCCCCTAAAACCCACCCCCGACCCTTTAAATTAAATCCCCCACCCTCCCGAACCCCCCCAAATGCCTTAAATTACCTGGGGGTCCAGCGGCGGTCCGTAGCTAAATCGGGGGAAGGGGGAAGGCAGGAAAACCGGCACACTAAAACACCCTAAAACCCACCCCCGACCCTTTAAATTAAATCCCCCACCCTCCCGAACCCCCCCCCCAAATGCCTTAAATTACCTGGGGGTCCAGCGGCGGTACAGAACGGCCTCCTGCAATTGAATTGTGTTGTCTTCAGCCGGCGCCATTCTGCGCCGCCATTTTGCAAAATGGCGGCGCAAAATGGCGGCGGCCATAGACCAACACGATTCGACTGCAGGAGGTCGTTCCGGACCCCCGCTGAATGACCTCCTGCAGTCGATCTCCTGCCAGCGCCATTTTCCATACGGAAAACGATTTGCGGCAGGAGATCGCTCCCGGACCCCCACTGGACCCCCAAGGACTTTTGGCCAGCTGGGGGGGGCCTCCTGACCCCCACAAGACTTGCCAAAAGTCCAGCGGGGGTCCGGAACGACCTCCTGCAGTCGAATCGTGTTGGTCTATGACCGCCGCCATTTTGCGCCGCCATTTTGCAAAAAGGTGGCGCAGAATGGCGCCGGCTGAAGACAACATGATTCAATTGCAGGAGGCCGTTCTGGACCGCTGCTGGACCCCCAGGTAATTTAAGGCATTTGGGGGGGGGGTTCGCGAGGGTGGGGGATTTAATTTAAAGGGTCGGGGGTGGGTTTTAGGGTGTTTTAGTGTGCCGGTTTTCCTGCCCTCCCCCTTCCCCCGATTTACAATTTTTGACGATAAATCGGGGGAATTGGTATTGTATCGTGGCCCTAACGATTTTTGACGATTTAAAATATATCGGACGATATTTTAAATCGTCAAAAAATGATTCACATCCCTAATATATAACATAATTAGTAAAGAATTCAATTTAAAAAATTTTAAAACAAATCTTAAACATATATCCTCCCTGTTCCACCCTTCATACAATACACATTCACAACCCATAACCAACTCAAACACATCAAATAATGATCAAAAACAACATAAGATAATATGTGGTGCACTGTGGTACATATTCCTGCCATAAATAATCCATAAAACCAAATACAGTATAATAAAGTCAAAATATAAATGAACAACCCTACTCAACACAGCTAAAGAGAAGGAAATCCAACTTTATATACAATATGAAAGGCTAGATCACTCCATAGAACCTAAAAAATGACTCTTTGGTGCAACTGAAAACTCCAGCTTTCATGGATGTTAAGAAAACTGTTCTCTGTAATGCTGAATTGTTCTATGATGAAATAGGATGTCTCCTACAGTTAAAGCTGTGTCTCCTCAAAACAGGATGTTTCCTACAGTATTTATTTATTTATTTATTTATTTATTTAAAATTTTTATATACCGACATTCATCCAGGATATCATATCGGTTCACATTGTAACATAAACTGGCGCTAGGCATGGCGCTTTACATTGAACGATTAAAACATGCGAACAAGGTATTAAAAGGGGGTGGGAGATAACATGGGAAAGTTTGCATTAAATTATATTATAGCAACGTTTGCAAATATATACATATGTACAATGGAAAATAAAGACTAAGAAGTGCAGGCAGGCTAGTGAGGGAGAAAGGGGAGGAGGAGAGAGGAGAGCTGAGAAGGAGGGAGGAGCGGGGAAAGAGGTAGGAGGGGGAAAGAGGGAGGGGAGAGAGGGACAGTGAAGGGGAAAGTAGAGGGGAGAGTGGAAGGTGGATATAATGGATAGGAAGAGTGAAAAATTAGGTGTATGCTTTAGCAAAGAGCCAGGTCTTAAGCTTCCTAAGTTTCATCTCATACACAAGGCTACCTCAGGGGAATTACAAAGACAAATAGATCAATAAAATAAAAATAAAAAATGAATGAAACAGAATCTAACATATAAACCCAAAATCTTTACTATAGAAGTCACAAAACACAATACATGAAAAGGGATGGAACCAATCTTAAGAAGAATCCAAAATGCCTAATACAACAAAAATAATCAATAAATATATTAAAAAAAACTTCTCCAAATATCAAAAAATATTTTAAAAAACATACCTTAAATAAACTGAATGCCAATTTCACAAATAGCAAAAACCACCACTGGCTCACAACTAATGTTGTACAACCAATCTAGTCAATCACCACCTTTAATATTGAAAAAAAGAAACTTTCTATCAATCAATGTTCATAAAAAAAGGGGGGTGGCACTATCCTACATAAACCACTCCCAATGAAACCAAAAAACCTTTTACTCAAAAAAAGAAAATAGAAAAAAATGTCCCCTCACTAAATTTATAAATTCAAGTCATCAAAAAACACTTTATATGAACAGTGAAACCATTCCTATTTATTAATCCTTTACAGACATCAAATAGAGAGATACCAATGTCAGAAACTATATTCAAATGTAATGATGCAGAGGAACTGAAACAAATCTCAGTGAACCTAGAAGTACTATTAGGTCAAATTCAGAAACTAAAGAGTAGCAAACCACTTGGACCAGATGGTACACATCCCAGAGTGCTGAAAGAACTGAGAAATAAGATTAAAAGACCTGCTTTTAGAAATTTGTAAACTATCATTAACATTGTCTAAGGTACCTTAAGACTGGAGGGTGGCCAATATAACATCAATATTTAAAAAGGGATCAAGAGGTGATCCAAGAAAATACAGACCAGTGAGTCTGACATCTGTGCTAGGCAAAATGGTAGAAATTATAATAAAGAACAAAATTTCTGAACATATAAATAGGCATAGTTTAATGGGACAAAGCCAACATAGATTTAGCCAAGGTAAATCTTTCCTCACAAATTTGCTTCATTTTTTTTGAAGGCAAAATAAACATGTGGATAAAGGTGAACCGGTTGATATAGTGTATCTGGATTTCCAGAAAGCATCTGACAAAGTACCTCATGAGAGACTTCTTAGAAAATTAAAAAATCATGGGAAAGGAGGCAATGTACTATTGTGGATTACCAACTGGTTAAAAGATAGAAAACAGAGAGTAGGACTAAATAGTAACTTTTCCCAGTGGAGAAAGGTGAGTAGTGGAATGCCCCAGGTATCTGTTCTATGACCACTAAATTTTAATGGATTTATAAACAACCTGGTATTGGGGTAATCAAATTTGCTGATGACACAAAATTATTCAAAGTTGTTAAATCACAAGAGGATTGTGAGAAATTGGAAGAGGACCTTACAAAACTGGGAGATTGGGCAAGCAAATGGCACATGAAATTTAATGTGAACAAGTACAAATTGATGCACTTAGGGGTAGATTTTATAAATGTACGCGCGGGCGTACTTTTGTTCGTGCACCAGGTGCGAACAAAAGTACGCTGGATTTTATAAGATTTTATAAGATGACTCAGAACTAATATCAGGAAATATTTCTTCATAGAGAGGATGATGGATTCCTAGATTGCCCTCCCAGAAGAGGCACTGAAGACAAAAGCAGTAAATGAATTTAAAAGGGCATGGGATAAATATTTTGGATCCCTGAAGGCTTGAAGCTGAAAAATAAGAAAGGGGTGGCATAATATTTCTGTAAGGGATAGCCTGTATAGATCGGCAATTACTACCTTTAATAGGATACATGGAGGTAATCTCCATGGACCAGCAGTTGCTACCCTTAACAGAATGCATGGGGGTAACCTGTATGAAGTGGCAGTTATTAATCTTAACTGAATGCATGGGGGTAACTTGCACAGTATAGCAGTTACTACCATAAGCAAATTGCTGGGCTGACTGGACAGACCATTTGGTCTTTATCTGCCATCTTTACTATATTCAATTCATCATGAATCAAGGTATACAAATGATAAATCTACTTCCGTTTAATCCTTAATAAACAGTGATTAAAGGCTCCTCCACATGGATGTGGGAGGGCCTGTTATAAAACAAATAAACATAAATCACTGACCAAATATTGTTTCTCTTGCAATGTGAGACCAAAGGAGCCTTCAATTTCAATCTGTTAATATTACTGTGTTGTTCTAGAATCTATAGCTTCCAAGTGCAAACAGTTTTGCCCACATAAATCAATCTACAGAGACATAAAATAGCATAAATCACTCCTGTAGATAAACAAGTAGTATATGCCCTCAAAACAAAAACTGTTAAAGAGAGCAATAATTCACACACATTGCACTAACCACATGGGTGATGTCAACTCTCTACCATAGGGGAATCACCAGCATTCAATGGAAGCAATCCCGCAAATTTCTAACCCACTTGTAAGAAAATAACAAGGGTTTGCTTAATCACAGAAAACTTCCGCAACAAGGACCAATGAAATCTAATAATATCAGCAACCATCTGAACATATGGTATAAATGGTAGAACACAAACAATTCTTTCAGAAAAGCCCTCCAGATTCTTCTTCAAAAGAAGATCCCAATTAATAAAACACATTCTTTTAATAACTGACTGT
The DNA here is from genome assembly GCF_901001135.1 of Rhinatrema bivittatum. Taxonomy (NCBI): domain Eukaryota; kingdom Metazoa; phylum Chordata; class Amphibia; order Gymnophiona; family Rhinatrematidae; genus Rhinatrema; species Rhinatrema bivittatum. The sequence goes on along the minus strand of NC_042616.1, from coordinate 364,323,051 downwards.
GGGGAACCATGAGCAATAAATGAATCCTGCATCTGTGCTGCTTGCTTCTTATAATCCTCTACAGTAGAACAAATATGGCGCAAGTGAGAAAATTGAATCATGGGAACATTCTCTTTCATTCTTCTAGGCTGGCAACTCTTGAACAATAATAAAGAATTACAATCCATAGGTTTCTGATGAACCATAGTCTAAAACTTACCAGCATTAAGATATATCCACATATCAAGAAATGCAACCCGAAAGAATCCACTGTAAAAGAGAATTGTGCAAGTTCACATCACAAATATTTAAATAGTTGAAAAAAATAGCAAAAATTAAGAATATGTGCCCTGCCATACCAGAAAAACACTCAAGGCCAAAAACTAGGACTGTATACAAAATGTTGTTCAAAATTAGTAACATACAAACATGCAATATTAGGGGCCCTTGGTGGCCCCCCTTGCTGTCCCTTTTATCTGTTGGTAAAAATCCTGCTGAAACATGAAAACATTCTTAGTCAAGGCTAACTTAGCCAATTCGGTCAAAAAACAAGTAAGCACTTGAGAACTGGAAAATCGTTTATCAAGTGTGGTCCATAGTATTTCTATTGTTGCTTGCTAAAGAATATTGAACTACAACAACTCAATGTCAAGAGTCAACAATAAAACTTCTTCCAAAACAGTAAGTAATGAATCCTAAATCTCAATGAAATGTGATGAACTGCTAATGTACGATATTGCTAACAGAACAAACATTTGTAAGAATTTATCAATAAAAATAGACAACAGTTCTAAAATCAAATCTATTCCAACCACAATCAGGTATCCAGGAGGGTTCTGCATTGACTTATGAATTTTAGGTAAAACATAAAAAGTCGGAGCCACTGGATGTGGTTCAGTAAGGAAGTCAACCTCCTTATCTGTGATGCACTTCTTTTGTACCTCAATGGCAACCACCCTTTCAACTGCTTCCACTAATTTGCCACTTGGATCTGAAGAGAATTTAATGTAATATGATAAGTCTGACAACTGGCAGTAAATCTCATCAACATATTTAATGAGGTCCAAAATTACCACATGACAACCTTTATTGACCAGTTTTATTACAATATTAGAATTAGAAGATAGGGACCATACTGCCAAGCATGCAGTCTTAGAAAAATTGGAATATCAAGACCAACCCAAGGAAGATTCAAATAAACTTAAATTATCTATCACCATACATTCAAATTCAATCAATAAAGGATCAAAAGGTCCCCAAGGAACCCAAGGAACCCAAGTGGATTATTGCGATACAATCAATCATTCCAGAAAGGGGCTAGATTCAAAAACAATAATCTAAGTTTGAGCAACTTCATAAAAATAAAAAATATACACAAATGAATCATATCTAGTAGTAGGAAAAAAAAGCCCCTAGGAAATGATTTCAATCTCTATAGATGTTCAGCATTGAATAGTACCCAAACCTATTCCCTGTTATCAGCCCAAAACCAAACCCTGTTGTACAGGCATATTGGACTACCTTTGAGTTTCTCCCTCTAAAAATATCACTATTATAAAGAGCAAAATTATTGAAATATTGATAGTCATAGTTTACAGAGACAGCAAACATGGATTTAGCCAAGGAAGACTTGCCTCACAAATCTGCTACACTTTTTTGAATGCATGAATAAACATGTGGATAAAGGTGAGTCAATTGATATAGTATATCTAGATTTTCAGAAAACATTTGACAAAGTACCTCAAAAGTTGTCAGATGGTAAGCAATGTTCTATATTGACCATTTAGACCTACAGAGAGTAGGTCTAAATGGTCAATATTCTCAATGAAGAAAGGTGAATAATTGAGTGCCCCAGGGATCTGTACTGGGACCACTGCTTTTTAACATATTTATAAATGACCTAGAGGTGGGAACGAATGAAGCTATCAAAAGTGCTGATGATACAAAATTATTCAAAGTTTTTAAATCACAAGAGGACTGAGAAATTGGATCATGCGAGTCTGGGAGACTGGGTATCCAAATGGAAGCTGACATTTCATATGGACAAGTATAAATTGAATCATGTAAGGAAGAACATCCCAAATTATAGCTACAGAATGCAAGGTTCCACACTGGGAGTCACCACCCAGGAAAAGGATCTAGGCATTATCATGGGCCAGCTCTGTGGGTGCTTGAACACCCCTAATATTATCTCCAGTAGTCCTGTGAATCAAGAGCTGAGAGTTCTATGCTTAAGAGTTCTGGGAGAGGGTAGGATAGAAGTACCTCTCTCTCCCTGCTCTTGCCTTCCCCTGAAGTCTAATGGCTGGCTATGGAATGTCTGATCAATGGGCTCCAGGAGGACCAGAGAGTAGCAGCAGTTTAGAATAGGCAGGCTTCTTGCTTTTGATCTATCCTGAAGTATAATGGTGATGAAGAGGGCTGCTTATATAGGGACTGGGAAAGGGAAAGAAGGACAGAGGAACTTTGATGAGGGCTAAAGAGTGGCTTAGAAAACTACCTGCGCAAGACAGAAACCACCCGCCGGTGCTGAGCATAGGATCTTCTTAGTGTTTGGGTAATTGCCAGGTTCTTGTGGCCTGGTTTTGGCCTCTGTTGGAAACAGGATGCTGGGCTTGATGGACCTTTGGTCTGACCCAGCATGGCAATTTCTTATGTTCTTATGTTCTGCCCGCTCCTAGCGAACCATGGACACATTTAGCCACGGACTTTATTGTTGATCTACCTGTGTCCAACGGCAACAACACCATCTAGGTCACTGTAGATCACTTTTCTAAAATGGCTCATTTTGTGGCACTACCCGGGTATTCGTCCGTCATGTCTTCCATCTGCATGGCATGCCTAAGCACATCCTCTCAGACCGAGGGGTTCAATTTACAGCAAAATTCTGGAGATCTCTCTGTAAATAGTTCGATATATCTCTGGACCTTACATCAGCTTACCATCTGCAAGCCAATGGACAGACCGAGAGGATGAACCACACGCTAAAACAGTTTCTCCGGGCCTATGTCAATGCCAGACAAAGCAACTGGTTCAAGTTGCTCCCTTGAGCAGAATTCTCACTGAATTCCCATCCATCAGCTTTCACAGGATCGTCGCATTTTCAACTTGTCTATGGATGTCAACCTTTGCCTCCTTTACCAATGCCTTTGTCAGTATCTTCTCCTGCAGCCCAGCCCTCGGCGCAAGAATTTCATCAGCTCTGGGAACATACCAAAGAGCTTCTTCAGAAGGCTGGGCAACAAGCAAAAAAATTCTATGATGCCCATCTCAGAGCAGCTCCACAGTTACAACCCGGGGACAAGGTATGGCTCAGTACCTGCTTTATTTGCCTAAAGCTGCCTTCGGCTCGATTTGCACCTCAGTAGATAGGGCCTTTCGCTATACTCCGCAGCCTGGGTCCAGTCACATACAGCTTGCAGTTACCAGCTTCTCTTAAAATCCACAATGCCTTCCACATCTCCCTTCTAAAACCACTCATCTTGTCGGAATTCTCGAGGAAGACACCTGAACCACAACCTCTCTCTGCTGAAGAGGACATTACTTACCAGGTGGAATATATCCTTGATGTAAAGAAACATGGAAGATGCTGGGAGTACCTCATATCCTGGGAAGGATTTGGACCAGAGGAGAATAGTTAGGAGCCTGCAAGCAACATCCTCGACAAGGAGCTAATCAGACAATTTCATCTGTCACATCCTAGGAAGCCAAAACCCCCGGGGAGGGGCCCTAAGAAGGGGGAGGGGGGTACTGTTATGCCCGGTCACAGATAGCTGCGACCTCTCATGCTCACCTCTTTTTTCCCCGCACCATCAATCCTAGGATGAATGGCAGCCTCCGCCAACCACCGCTGACTTTCCCGGCATCATTCCCGGGACAGTGTGGGCGCTGCCGACTGCCATCTTGTTTCCAGAATTATCTAGGTGCACGCGCGCAAGCAAGGGCCTCCTTTGTACACGTCATGGCAGGAACCTTCGGAGTGTCCCCTCCCGATTATGTCAACCCGCTGATGTAGTTAAGCTGACCGGCCCTCTGCTACTATGAGTTAGCTAGGACTTCTCTCATTGCTAAATCCTCTCCATGCTTGGATCTCCAGTTTCAGTGTCTCGTCTTGGTGTTCAGATGCTCTAGGTACCCGCTCCTCGGGGGCCCTTCTGCGTTGCTGGCTATCTGCTCCTCGGAGGGCCTTCCTGCCTGGGACTCTCTCCTGGAACTTCCTTTGTGAGTACCTTCTACGATATCAGCCTTACTGAAGCTACTACGGTGTACCCCATGCCTCGGGCCACTACTGTTCCTCTTCAGCAATTACTATTCCTGCATATCCTGAGCTGCAGGGTATTGCCACTTCTACAAGATCTGCATCCGGGTTCCTGCACCTCAGACCTTACCAACAGCTTCATCATCAGTACAGTCATCCTCGGTGTACCTCGTGCCTCAGGCCACTACTGGATCTGCACTTCTGAGGTGATCTCCACCCACCTGTAGGAATCTCCTGGTGTACCATGCGCTGCGGGCCACTACCGGACCTTCATTCCAGTGGTGCCACCCTGGGCATACCTATTGCTCAAGAACTGTGTTTACTTACATTCCCGTTCCACGGGCTATGCCTTGTCTTTCCTCTTAATAAAGTCTCCACTACAGCTGTGTCCTACGTTGCTGAGACCATGCCCACCAATGGTGAGGCTCACAGGGCTCCTCCCTGTGGGCAAGGGACATCTCTCATCTCAGCCCAGGGTTCACATTCTTACAAAACCATAACAATGGCAGATGAATCGAAAGGGATGGAAGTGAGTGGAAGGTTTGAAGCTAGGAGGAGATGAGAGAAGATAATGAGCTGTGGAAATACAGCTGGCTGTAATACACATGGAGGAAAAATAGCAGAAATGAGAATGAAATGAGAACATGACCAGAAAATAAGTTTACAAGAAAATGTATGAGGAGGCAGAGACCTAGGACAGATTAAACTATAGACACAAAGGTTGGAAAATTGTCTATTTTAAGTTTGGTAAAAATTTCTGTTCTAGCTGAGATGGGTCAAAGGTAGGGGCAGATAGTATCTTCCCTTTTATTCCAGCCCTGCAATCAATGGGATAAATAAGATATTTTAATGGAAAGAGGAGGAGGTTGTTGTCGTTTGTGATGCCATGGGATGAAAAGTTCTTTTTTAAAATATTGCTATCACAACCTCCCATTAGCAGCACCAGTTGTGAGAGAGGCTGTAGTCAGGGCTTCGATTAAGGAGGGATGGTGGGGAGCATCATCCCTCTTGTTCACAAGAATAATAATAACAAAATCATTCCCCTCTTATATCCTACAGTAGACATCAGTCATTTCTGGTGATTCTGAGCTGAGGGTGGGAAGTACCACATGCAGCTGTGCCTCTGGATCTGGGAAAATGCTGATTGCTGAGCTGCCAGGGCTTACAACGTACAGGTGATGGAGCATCTTATAAAGTGCTGCAGGGGGTGGGGAGAGGGAGCGAGCTGAGGCATATCTAGAGAAAAGAGATACACTTGGGCTCAGGGAAGATACAGCAGGGAAATTATTCAACCCTGTGGAGGAGGGAGAAATCACAAATTGAGAGGTGAACCAAGCCCAGGATCCACCTGATTATTGGTGGCAGCTCTGGCAGAGCATCTTCCTGCCGTGCCCCGCTCAGTATCCACCTCTCACCCCTCTCACCCCTCTCTCCAAATCCTGCATTCCTCTACTTCTGCCTCCTATCTACAGTGCCCAGCATCCCTTCACTCCCTGTTCAGTACATTAGAATCACCCCAATCTTTATCCTTTTATTTTTCAGTGCCAAACATCCTCTCTTTGCAACCCCTACATACCCAGAATCCTCTTTCTCCATCTCACCCTCTCTTGCCCAGCACCTTCTCTCTCAACTCACCTAGCACCTTCTCTCCACAATTCTCCCACCCAACCACATTCCTTTGTCTCTACATATGCCCAACAGCCATTCTTATTTCTCTTTAGGTGCTGTGCCTTAAAATTGGATAGGCAGCAAATTAAGTTCCCAGTTTTTTTTTTTTCTGCTGCCCCTCCCCCAATAAAAATGTTGGCACTTAGGCAACCACCTGTCTCACTTAATGGAAGAATCAGCCCTAGCTAAGCCTGCTAATGAGGGGAAGCTTAAGACTGGATTTTAAAAGCCTGGTGCACGTAAAAATCACCACTTACGCACGTGGCCAGGCCCTGTGCGCACCGTGCACAGTTTCAAAAGGGCCCAGCCATGCAAGTAAGTGGCAATACGTGCACAAGTGTCAGGCTGAAAAAAAGTGCAGGCTGGGGGGGGGGGCATGGTATGGGCAGGAAGGGACAGGGCGGGATTGAGGCCGGCCGGGGCAGCGGCCATTAGCCACTGTCCCAGGGAAGCACACATTGGCAGCCGGCCTGCACGCATAATTTACTTCTCCTCCTGAGAAGCAGTAAGTAAAAAAATTTTAAAAATGATAAAGGTAGGTTAGGTTTAGAGGATGGGGAGGAGAGGGGAAGGGGAAGGAAGGTTAGGCAGGGGGTTAGGGAAGTTCCCTCGCAGTCCGCTCCTTAATTGGAGTGGACTGGGAGGGATCTGGGGAAGGCCCCATTGCGTCACCATGCAAAATTTGCAAAACTTTATACACACACACACCCCTCCCCCCGTGTGCAATGCCCGCACATGCACACATAAATTATAAAATCCGCCATGCATGTGCATGCGGCCAACAGATTTTATAAGAAGCGCGTGCCTGTGTATGCATGTTATAAAATTGGCGTGTCCATATGCACACGCTGGGATCCTCAAGCACATGGATTCACACGCGTATGTTTTAAAATCTATCCCTTAATGTGCAGAGGATAAGTAAGGGGTGGAGATCAGTGAAGGGAATGGTTGAACCAAGCCTGTAAAGGAGGGGAGCTGGCTGAGTAAAGATAGAAAGAGAAATTGGGAGGGGAATAGAAAATGTTGTGTGTAGGAGAATTAGAGATGAGAAAAGAATAAGGGGATATATGGATATATGGAGAAGAGCAGGAAGGGGGATATTAAACCCCCTACCTCCAAACATAAAAATCAAAGTATGCCCATATAGAAGAGGAAGGAATTTTTTAAAATGCACAGAAGAAGTAAGGAATGAAAGCAGAGTAAAGGGTAAGATAGGGAGAGAATGTCGATGAGGTTAGGAGAATTTAAGAGAAAAGGGGAGGTTCAAACAAAAGTGGTAAGGAAGGTGAGAGTGGGAGGTAGAAACTGTGGTGTAGATAGACAACAGATAGTAGACAGGGGGAAAGAAATTGGCGGGGATGATTTGGGGTTGAGGAAAACAATGATTGATGGAACTTTGAGTGCTTTCATAGCTTTGGTTTTGGCCACATGACTCTTTCCCATGTTGACATTACTGGTTCCTCTCTGACATTTAAATATAGGCTGATCAGGCAAGCTCATGTCCCACGGTGTATTTTCTATAATTTTTACTGGGGGTACTGTAATATGTGTTCAGTTCAGCACCCCCAATCATTTTCAAATGTTGGCTCCTGTGGAAAATACTTTGAAATTGTCTGCTCAGTGCGTGGCGATGGCCAGGAAAGCAAATAGAGTGCTAGGAATTATTAGGAAAGGAATAGAGAATAAAGCATAGAATATCATAATGCCTCTGTATCACTCCATGGTGAGACATACCTAGAGTATTGTGTAGAATTCTGGTTACCTCATCTCATAAAAGTTATAGCCGAATTAGAAAAGGCACAGAGAAAAGCAACCAAAATGATAAAGGGGATGGAATGATTCCCTTATGAGGAAAAGATAAAGAAGTTAGTAGGGATGTGCATTCGTTTTCAACGAATGTACAATCCACAACGCATAAGTCCCTGTTCATTTGATTTGTGGGTTCGCAAAACGCATGGCGATCCCCCATGAATAAAACATATCATAGTTTCATTCTTTTGGTTTGCAGTGATTTCTTAGCGGCCATTTGAAATAGGAGAAGGCCATATGGGAGTATCCATAGCAGCAACTAGCCCTTTCCTGTGAGTCATAAGTGACCTGACAGCCCTGTCATAGAGTGGGTCAGACTGGTTGGCAAGGAGACCAGAATCCCAACTTATCAGAGTTAAGCAGTTTTCTAATGCAGCCAATCGCCGCTCTCACTCAGTGCTCTGTGATGCTGTTCCTGCTGACACTGTACTATTTATACCTTAAGCACGCACCGTACCACACACCTTCTTTTAGGGTTTTGCTTGAAAAGGTTGTTGCTTTTGAGCTCTCTCTGAGTGCCTTAAATCTGTATTCAACTGCTAGCTACTTTGATAGAATTTTCCATTGAAAAAGATATTTATTTGTTCGTTTTTGCTGCTGTGCCAGTCAGCCAGGCTTTTTTTGACTGCACTTTTTTTTTTATTGAACTCAGACTGTCTCTCTGTCTCTCCCACTGAGACAAGCTGCCAACAGTGGCATTTTGCTGCTGATCTTACCCCCCTAGGGTAGGTTGCAGGCACAGGCAGGGTTTGGGTGGTATGGGTGGGAGATAGTGTGAATTGGTATTTTCAAACAAGAAGCAGCATCACTAGGAATTGTGCTTGCTCAGGCTTCCAGTTTTTTCTCTGCAGTTTCATCTTTTTGTGACATACAGCAGTCTCAGTTGTAGTGTTACAGCAAGGCATGGCACTGTGTGTCTGTGTAGTTTTCCAGACTCACATATATATTGGTACAGTGGTGTTCTTTTAATCCAAATCCCCAGTAGGCATCTGGAGTTTAAATTTTTTTTTGTGCACATACAGCAGTCTCAACTGTAGTGTTACAGCAAGTACTGCACTGTGTGTCTGTATAGTTTTCCAGACTCACATATATTGGAACAGAGGTGTTCATTCACCAATAAAGAAATAATTATTTTAATTGAAATCCCTAGTAGGCAGTGACATTAAATCCATGATGTCAGGGAAAGGTAGATGAGTGATTTGGACTGGCAGAGGAGGCACTTCAAAAGGCAGTGCCAGTCCCCAATTAAAGTTAAAAAGGGAGCTGTTCCAATCTAAAATCTCTGGAGGGGCAGGCAGTTCCATCTGGAAAAAACTGAAATTTAAAGATGATGCACTGCCACCACCTGTTTCTGACCCTGTTGTTTCGGAGGTGAGGGAAAGGGAGGCTGAGTCATGCAAGACAAAAGGGCAAGACCCAAAAGCAGCGGTGCGACAGCATACTCTAGTTAGTGCTGAAAATGTAGTGCAGATACTGTTTGCTTCTGATTCCGATGAAGAATCATCTTGTGTGGAATTCTCATCATCAGAAATGGAAGAAGTAATAGCTGAAGAAGGTTTAGGAGGATTAGTTAGTTCTGTCTTAGCCTCCACTTCAGTGCTGGAGGGGAGAGATGAAACTGATGATGAGGATGAGGAAAAGCAGTCAGCGCAGGCACAGAGTGTGACTGATGCCCCTGGTATTGCTTCTCAGGGTGCACTCACTACTTCAACTCCAGTGCCAGCATCCACCCCGAAGGCTATAGAGAAGGGATCACGAAAGAAATCTGTGATCTGGAGCCACTTTAAAGTGACGGAGGACCCGCGTTTTGCTCAGTGTAATTACTGTGCCAGGGCTATTAGCAGAGGCAAGCAAATGGGACATCTAACTAATTTTGGCATGATGCATCATATGCAGAAGCAACAACCAACAGTACTGCCATCTGGGGATGGTGGCAGTACCAGTCAGGGGACCCCTTTTTCCAGGCAGTGTAAAGTGGTTGAAAAGGAGCAGAGTCACCCCATGCCCTCAGCCCCTTCTAGCAGTCAGGTGGCAGGCCAGCAGCCCCCTGCCATGTGTCAGAAGCTGCAACCCACCATGGAGGAAATGGGGTGGTGTTCGGTAATGCTATCCCAGGGAAGAAGGCAGGCAGCCTCAAAAGTTGTAACCAGGAGCATTGGGGAAATGATTGCCCTTGATGACCAACCCTTGCAGGTAGTAGAGAATGTTGGTTTCAAGCATTTGCTGAAGGTCTTAGTTCCAAATTACAAAGCCCCCTCCAGAATCACATTTAGCAGAAAGGTCATCCCCAGTCTATACAACCAGTGTCGCAGTCGCATCCTAGCGCTGCTAGCTAAGGCAGAGGGGAGTGTGCATTTAACTGTGATATCTGGATAGCCACGAATGCTGCACACTCTTACCTCTCCCTGACAGCACACTGGTGGGACCTGGCTGAGGCAGGGGCAGCAGCAGCTCTATTAGTGTACAAGTATCAGGGTGGAGGTGGGCTTTACTGCACACCCATCTGGCGGACAAGGCCCATACATCAGCCAATATTCTAGCATGCATAAGACAGATTCTGGTGGGCTGGCAGCTACACCAGCACGACAGAAATCTTCAGGCAGGGTTCTTTGTCACAGACAATGGTGCAAACATGGTAAAGGCAAAATCTGACGGGCAGTTTCAGAACATCCAATGTTTTGCACACACTCTGCACCTGTTAGTGAAGTTGGCTCTGGGGTTGGAGTCCAATCACCAAGAGAATGAATACCTGCATGCGTTAATACACAAGTGCAGGAACATAGCAGCATACTTCCACAGAAGTGTGAAGGCGGGGCAGGTTCTCCGACAAAATCAGACTGATTTGGAGATGCCTCACAAGCATCTCATTCAAGACATTGGCACCCAATGGAATTCCACCTATAAGACGCTGCAGAGGTTAGTGGAGCAGCAGACACCCCTTCATGAACTTTCTGCACCAATGGATATAGGTGTATGGAGTCCCCTAGGGCATCATGATTGGGTAGTCATGAGTCAGCTGGTAAAAATCTTGCAGCCCTTCAAGGATGCCACGGAGGAGCTGAGTTCCAGAAGTGCCACCTTGGCTGACATCATCCCTATAGTTAATTTTCTGGAGGAAAATTTGGAGGGCTTTAAACAGGAAGAGGGAATGACAGCAGAGGTGCTGCATTGTCTGGACTTTTTGCAAAAGCAGGTGCAAGAGATATTAAGACCTTTAACAAAAGACCACACATACATGCTCGCCACAGTCTGTGATCCCCGTGTGATAGGGAAACTTGCCCTACAGTCCAATTGTCTCATATTTGTGAAGGACCTGCTGTAAGTAAAAATCCGTGAACAGCAGCACCATAGGCAGAGACAGATTAGGCATGAAGCAGAACAGGAAACAGTGGGCACTTCAGAGAGTAGTTCTAGCCCAAGCAAGAGCAGTACTCTATCAGCGACAGCTAGTAGGGATATGAATCGTGTGATTGATCGTCTTAACGATCGATTTTGGCTGGGGGGGGGGGGGGGAATCTGATCGTCTTAGTTTTTTAGGTTAAAAAATTGTTTTATCGGGGGAGGGCGGGAAAACCGGCACACCAAAACAACCCTAAAACCCACCCCGACCCTTTAAAATAAATCCTCCACCCTCCCGAACCCCCCCCCCCAAATGTTTTAAATTACCTGGGGTCTAGTGGGGGGGTCCCGGCACGATCTCCCGCTCTCTGGCCAAGGCTGCGTTAAGAGAAATGGCGCCGGTGGCCCTTTGCCCTTATCATATGACAGGGCAAAGGTAGTGCCGGCGCCATTTTGCCCTCACTATGTCGACATAGTCACTATGTCGACATAGTGAGGGCAAGCCACATAAAGGGCAAAGGTAGCGCCGGCGCCATTTTGAATATTGGCAAATCGGCCCGAGTGCAGAAGGTCGTTCCTGGACCCCCGCTGGACTTTTGGCAAGTCTTGTGGGGGTCAGGAGGCCCCCCCAAGCTGGCCAAAAGTCCCTGAGGGTCCAGCAGGAGTCATCCTGCACTCGTGACATCAGGTCCCAGGAACCAAAATGGTGCCAGCGCTACCTTTGCCCTGTCATATGGTAAGGGCAAAGGGCCACCGGCACTATTTCTCTTAACGCAGCCGTGGCCCGAGAGTGGGAGATCGCGCCGGGACCCCCCACTGGACCCCAGGTAATTTAAAACATTTTGGGGGGGTTCGGGAGGGTGGGGGATTTCTTCTAAAGGGTTGGGGTGGGTTTTAGGGTTGTTTTGGTGTGCCAGTTTTCCCGCCCTCCTCCCCTCCCCCGATTTACGATTTTTGACGATAAATCGGGGGAATTGTTATTGTATCGTGGCTCTAACGATTTTTGAAGATTTAAAATATATCTGACAATTGTTTTAAATCGTCAAAAAACGATTCACATCCCTAACAGCTAGTACTTCCTCATCCACTTCAGTACGCCAAAGCCATGTTGCCCCTAAAAAAGCATCTGTTCTGAAATGGGCTAGAGAGAAAGCAGCTGGCAAGAAGGACTCTCAGCCCACCCAAGCAAAGGAGACACCAGCACAAATGTCAGTGACACGGTATCTCACAGAGCCAATAGAGGTCATACAGACAGATCTGCTGGCATATTAGGCGCACAAGACCACTGTCTGGCCACACCTAGCCAAAGTGGCTCAGCGATATCTGTAATGTCCACCAATCAGTGTGCCCAGTGAACATGTATTTTCAATGACAGGGGATATCATCAGCCTTCACAGCTCAAGCCTGGCACCAAAGTTGATGGAAATGCTAGTGTTTTTGAAAATAAACATGCCTTTGCTTGGGTTTCCAAATTTTCCCTGTGAATGGCAAGATGAATAAAAGCAATTTAAAGCCTTGCAGCAGCTCCAACTGACTCATATGCTCCAGATAATATCAGCACATGTACCTGACCTCAACCGCTCTGCCTGTCTATCCACTGTCTAGCCCTTACATCACTACAAGGACCTGACCTCAAATGCTGTGCCTGCCTGTCCAGCCCTTAGGTCACTACAAGGGCCTGATCCCAAATGCTGTGCCAGTCTCTACAGCCCTTATGACACTACAAGGGCCTGACCTCAAATGCTGTGCCTGTCTTAGGGATGTACAGAGGGACGCCATACGTTGCATTCAGGATTCGGATTCGTCGGGGGGGGCAGATGCGTTGCATTCAGCCGTATGGCGCCCTGATACGTTAATACGTCAATTTCTATTCGTTCCCCTGCTAAAATTAAATTAACTACAACCTCCCAACCTCCTGAAACCCCCCCCCCCCAAGACTTACCAAAACTCCCTGGTGGTCCAGCGGGGTCCGGGAGCCATCCCCTGCAATCACACGCTCGGTCCCGGTTTCAAAATGGTGCTGATAGCCTTTGACCTACTATGTCACAGGGGCTACCGGTGCCATTGGTCAGCCCTGTCACATGGCCATCGGTGCCATCTTGTGCTCCTACCATGTGACAGGGGCCGACCAATGGCACTGGTAGCCCCTGTGACATAGTAAGGGCAAAGGCTATCGGCGCCATTTTGAATACCAGCAGCCAACAGCTCGAGTGCAGGAGATCGCTCCAGGACCCCCGCTGGACCACCAGGGACTTTTGGTAAATCTTGGGGGGGTCAGGAGGGTGGGGAGTTTATTCATTAGACACTTTGATTTCGTGGGGGTTCGCCATACATTTCGTGACCCCACGAATACAACAAATAGGCACATATATGTTGCAGATTGCCAATACATCGAAAACGAATGCACACCCCTAGTATTTATTAATCTCTGAATATTTTACATGGTTGCATAAGTTTGTGTATAAGTGCAGGCTTTTGAATATTGAATGTTTACATGAATGTTCTTATTTTACATGCAAAACCACCACATAAGGCTTTTAAAATCCAGTCTGCAATTTACACATGCATATATTCTCTTGCATTCATACTCATCATTTACATCCTCCTTATGGGTAGAAATCCCTTGTGTGTTGGGGAAGAGAATAGTGATAGGAGTATACTATCATCTACCTGGCCAAAATGGTGAGACAGACAGAGAAATTAGGGAAGCTAACCAAACTGGTAGTGCAGTAATAATGGTCGAGGCAGGCGGAGGAGAAGCAGAACCAGAGAAAGTCCAGAGGTCGTGGCAGGCAGCAGCAAAGTACAACGAGGAAGCAGACCAGTAGTCGGGGCAGGCAGCAAATCCACGCCTAAGGGGAGGAGTCTGCCTGAGGAGCTCGGCAGCGACTCCCTCGTGGAGATGCCGCTGTGGAGAGGCCCAGCCACAGCCCAGCAAGGAGCGGGGAATGCTGCAATCAGTCTGGAGCCGGCAGAGGAGGAGGTGAGAGCCCAGCCATGGAGCTCTGCGGCCGGGATTCGTATCAGTACCCCCCTCTTATGCCCCCTCCTTGGGGGTCCGGGTTTGTTCGGATGGTCCTGATGAAATTGATGGAGGGATTTGTCCAAGATGTTGACAGCAGGTTCCCACGTATTGTCCTCAGGACCACATCCTTCCCAGGACAACTAATATTCCCACCTACGATGGTGGAAGCGTACATCCAAGACCTCCCATACCTGATAGATAGTGTCATCCTCGGCAGCTGCTTCAGCAGGATCAGGAGGTTTTTGATGGAATCTTGAGAGAACCAAGGGTTTGAGCAGAAACACATGAAATACATTGTATATCCTCAATATGCTGGGAAGATGTAGATGGTACAAGATGGCACCAATCCTCTCAGAAACCAGAAATGGACCAATGAATTTGGGTGCCAGTCACATAGAAGGGATGCAAAGATGAATATGCTTAATGTCTGTCAGCATTCATCTTAGCAATGGCTGCTGTTTGCTGTAGTTTGTCTTGTATAGACTCCCAGAGGGAATGAAGTTGCTGAGCAGACATTTGGGCTGCAGGAGACAGCACAGACAATGGAAGTGGTAAAGGTGGTTTGGGCTGTCTACCATAGAGAAGTTGAAAGGGACTCTTCCCTGTGGCTGATTGGACATGGTGATTATATGAAAATTCACAGCCCATGGTAATATAGAGACCCAGTTATCTTGCTTGTCTCCTACAAAGACTTGGAGGAAAGTCTTCAGAGAGCGATTGGTTCGCTCCACTTATCCATTACTCTGGGGACGGAAACCAGAGGTGAAATCTAGGTGAACCCCGAACTTCTTAAAAAGTGCCCTCCAGTACCGTGCTGTAAACTGTGGCCCTAAGTCGGAGGTAATGTGAAAGGGTAGTCCATGAGTGCGAAAAATATGTTGCGTAAAGAGTTGGGCCAACTCAGGTGCAGACGGAAGCTTGGGCAAAGGGACAAAGTGAGCCATTTTAGTAAACCGCTCCACGGTAACCCAGATGACAGACTTTACTTCAGATGGTGGCAGGTCCACTATAAAATCCATGGAGAGATGGGTCCACAGTTTGGTAGGAATGGGTAGAGGTTGGTGAAGGCCCCAAGGGTGTCCTGGCAAAGGCTTTTGTTTGGCTCAAGTAGGACAGGAACTGATGTAAATTCGGACGTCCCGTGCAACGTGAGGCCACCAGTAATACCGGGTGAGAAGTTCCAAAGTTTATTTATTTATTTATTTATTTATTTATTTAATGTCTCTTATATACCGATGTCCGTTCGCACATCGCATCGGTTCACAGTAAAACATGAACTTTATGGGCGAAGCCCTTACAAGGAACAGATAAATACAGTTAACTTTAGGGCGTAGCCCTTAACAAAACCAAGGAAGAAATACACTGGAGGGGGGTATTGATTTACATACTATAACCTATATATATGTATATATATATATATAAATAACTATAAACATAAAATTATAACAGTTCAAGGTACCAAAATCAGAGGCATATCGTAATCCAATATTCAGGCCGAGTTCACAATTGTGGATTGGGGTTATCCATTTCAGAAGAAGTTTATGTGATGGGGGGGTGACGTAGGGTAGGCTTGCTGGAAGAGCCAGTTTGAGCTCTACCAGGATGTCTAGCAGTAAGTGTATCATGGGCTCACGAGAGAACTTTCTTTCTAAAGCGAGCTGGAACTACTGTCTTGCCGAGAGGAGCTATTTCTGTAGCCACCATATTGAGGTTGATTGGATGATTCGTCAATTTCTGTGATGCGAGATAAAGCATCAGCATGTATATACTTTGATGCTGGCCTGTAGCGCAATGAGAAGTGGAAGCGACTAAAGAACAAGGACCAGCAAACCTGTCTTGGGTTTAGATGCTGTGCACGGCACAGAAATTCTAAGTTCTTGTGATCTGTGTATACCACAATGGGATGCTGAGCGCCCTCCAGCCATTGGCACCACTCCTCAAATGCTAGCTTGATAGCCAGGAGTTCCATGTCGCCAATATCGTAGTTTTTTTCTGCAGCAGAGAATTTCCGAGAGAAGTAAGAACAGGGGAGTAATCTCCCCTTGTCGGAGATCTGGCTAAGAACGGCTCCTACTGCTATGTCTGATGCATCCACCTCCACAATGAAGGATCTGGATGATGTAGGCAAATGTCGAGTAGAAAGGCTTCCTTTAAATCTTTAAAAGCTTGACGTGCTGTCAAGGCCACTCTTTAGCGTTAGCTCCTTCTTGGTAAGGGCCGTAAGGGGTGTCACCCTTTGAAAATAATGAGGTATAAATTGCTTATAGAAATTTGCAAACCCAAGGAATCACTGGAGGGCTTTGACCCCCACAGACTGAGGCCAATCCCTAATGGCAGATACCTTGTCCGGTATCTGAAATCCCGTTGAAGAGACAATGTACCCCAAGAAAGGTAGTGACTCTTGCTCAAACAAGCATTTCTCTAATTTAGAGAAAAGACGCTTGTCTCTTAGTTGCTGTAACACTTGCTTCACATGTTGACAGTGCATGGCAATATCCTTAGAGTAAATTAGGACGTCATCCAGATAAACTACAATGGAAAAAAGGAGCATGTCCCATAGTACCTCGTTCATTCGGTTTTGAAAAACCGCGGGGGCATTGCACAGTCCGAAAGGCATGACGAGGTACTCGTAATGCCCGTCTTGAGTGTTGAAAGTGGTCTTCCACTCGTCCCCTGGGTGGATCCATACAAAGTTGTAGGCACCACGGAGGCTGAGTTTGGTGAAGACCTTGGCTCCCTGTAATCGGTCCAGAAGTTCAGGGATGAGTGGTACCGTCTCATCGTGTGATGGTGTTGAGTCCTCTGTAGTCGATGCAGGGCCTGAGGGAACCGTCTTTCTTAGCAACAAAAAATAAATCAGCCCCAGTCGGTGAATTAGAAGGACAAATGAATCCTCGATCCAAATTCTCCTTAATATAATTAGACATGGCTTGTGTCTCCGGAAGGGACAAGGGGTATACTCGCCCTCGAAGTGGCGTTGTGCCCGGCAGTAAATCAATGGCGCAATCAAATGGTCGATGCTCAGGTAGGAGTTCTGCCATTTCTTTAGAAAATACATCTGTGTAGTCAGCGTACTGTGAAGGTAGGATGAGGGGAGTGGCCATTAGAGTTATACAGTGCTATGGTAAAGTTAGTAAACAGGACGAAAAACACTGCGGGCCCAAAACTGCTATTTGTAGAGTGTCCCAATGGATAATAGGAGAGTGCTTTTGTGTTGCGTTCGTGCCTGTTCTCCCTCTCGCTCCACCCTCTCTACCTTTGTGGCGACTCCCTTCGGGTTTGACGGACAGATGGTGCCGTGGCTTCTCCTCGCCGCTTCTCCCTGGAATCCCCGGGCTGGCCTCTCTTCTTGATTTCAGATTGCTAAGACGGGATCCGGTACTCGCTCCTTGAGGGCCTACGTCCTTGAATGCTCAGAAGATTCCTTACTGCCTGGAAGCGATCGCAGACGTGAACACTGTGAGTTCTATTACAGATAGGAACCGGTACTCGCTCTATGAGGGCCTATGTTCCTAATCTCCGAAGACGCCCTTCTGTCTAAGACATTATTGCAGGTACGGAGATCGTGAGTCATTATTGCAGATTGCAGATAGGAACCGGTACTCGCTCCACGAGGGCCCATGTTCCTAAAACCCTTCAAAACCCTCTTCTATCTCAGAAGCTATCACATACCTATACTTTGTTAATTACTATTACAGATTGCAGATAGGAACCGGTACTCACTCCACGAGGGCCCATGTTCCTAAACCCTTCAGACTCTCTTCTATTTCAGAAGCTATCACATACCTATACTTTGTGAATTACTATTACAGATTGCAGATAGGAACCGGTACTCGCTCCACGAGGGCCTATGTTCCTAAAAACCTCCAAAGACTCTCTTCTATTCCAGAAGCCATCTCATACACAGATATTGTGAGTTCTCATTTCCAGACTGCATATAAGAACCAGTACTCGACTACGGCTCCTGTTCCTGAATATTGAAGACTTTCTGTTGCATAGAAGCCATTACAGTTATCTACAATTGTGAGTGTATCATCTACTACTGGTTATGTATCCTGCATACACTGTCTACTCACTACCTATAGTCTCTCGCTACAGATCAGCGATCACAATTCCAGTATCTGAGGGACTTCAGCCCTGCCGGGCACATCAACTCACTACTGCCATCTCTGGTGGTTCTACTTCCTGTCTAATAAAGAACTATCTGTGTTTGTCTCCATACTCCAGCCTAGCCAGTGGTCCCTCTCAGGATATCCTCCTGGGGGCGCTGTCGTCGGCCCAAGGATTCACCAACTTACATTAAGTGTTATTCCTTACACTGCTGAGCGGTATCATACAGACTGCCATTCTGTGGGAGCCAACTCACAATAGATCATTAAGGGCCTCATTTACCAATATCACATTAAGGGGCATTTCCCATGCAAATGAGGCTTTTTTCGTGCAGCAGGAAAACTTCACCTGCCGCAATGTTTTCGCCATTTGTGAAGTTTCCCCAGTGCGTGATAAAACACCATATTTCGAGAGAGAGAGAGAGAGAGAGAGAGAGAGAGAGAGAGAGAGAGAGAGAGAGAGAGAGAGAGAGAGAGAGAGAGAGAGAGAGAGAGAGAGAGAGAGAGAGAGAGAGAGAGAGAGAGAGACTTGCTATAGTGTCTCTTCCCTAGACAGGTATTTGTATCCCTATGAGAGGCCCACCTAGTAACTCGAGGTGGGGATTAGGTATTAGTGTAGGGGTTGGGGGCCACTTTCACATTCAACGTGAGACGTACGAACACAACAGTGGTCTCTTGTGAAGATTTGATGGCCTTCGGAGTGGGGAAACTCACTCCAAGATGAGATTTGGACAACGTTCTCTCCACCTAGCTTGTTGTTGCCCAGGTAGAGTGTCCATCAAGCTAGGTGGAGAGAACGTTGTCCAAATCTCATCTTGGAGTGAGTTTCCCCACTCCGAAGGCCATCAAATCTTCACAAGAGACCACTGTTGTGTTCGTACATCTCACGTTGAATGTGAAAGTGGCCCCCAACCCCCTACACTAATACCTAATCCCTACCTCGAGTTACTAGGTGGGCCTCTCATAGGGATACAAATACCTGTCTAGGGAAGAAACACTATAGCAAGTCTCTCTCTCTCTCTCTCCGTCTCTCTCTCTCTCTCTCTCTCTCTCTCTCTCTCTCTCTCTCTCTCTCTCTCTCTCTCTCTCTCTCTCTCTCTCTCTCTCTCTCTCTCTCTCTCTCTCTCTCTCTCTCTCTCACACAGGCTGTCTGGAAATATCATGAACCACAATAAACCTTTACCAGCCTCTAGTACACAACATAGTAGAATTAACTCCTTGGAAAATGACCCCCTAAGTTTGCCTATGGAGTATTATAAACTGCTAGCTCCTCCCCTTGGGGGAGAATCATTGAACAGATTGCTACTCCTCCCCTTTGGTGGGGTGATTTACAACAGATTGCTAACTCTGCCCCTCTGGGGAGCAGATTTATATCATTTTGAAGCCATGGTAGGCCTAGAACGATAGGATGAATGGATTTCTCCAAGACCAAAAACGAGATTTCTTCCATGTGGAGCACTCCAGTGTGAAGAGTCAAGGGTGTTGTAGTAGCCGAGATGCATCCTGGGAGTAATGTGCCCCGGATAGATGAAATTCGTAATGGAGGTTTGCGGGGAAGTACTGAGAGTTGCAATTGTTGTACCAGCGTTGCTAGGCTACAGTTCCCTCCTGCTCCGGAGTCAACGAAGGCAAGAGTAGAGAATGTTCCTCCAGGATATTCAAGGTTTACAGGGACTGTACATTGAGGAGCAGAATTCACACAGCCTAGGGACAGCTCTCCAATGACACCTAGGCGCTGGAGTTTTCTGGTCGCTCACTGCATTGAGCCAGTAGATGACCCTTGCCTCCGTAGTAAAAACAGAGACCTAGCATTTGGCGTCGTTTCCTCTCTTCAGGGGTAAGAGACTTCGCCCCAGTTGCATGGGTTCATCACCCTGTGTGCTTGGTTGAGCCAGAGGTGAAGACATAGGGCGAGAGAAGGCCGGAGCCAACATGATCGGTCTACAGACTGTTTTAAGCTCTCGAGCCTGTTGTTGAAGCCTGCGATCGACCCTTCCTGCCAGGTCTATCAGGCTTTTGAGGTCATCAGGAAGATCTCTTGCTGCCAGCTCATCTTTAATGCGAGAGGACAGTCCTTCCAAGAAGATACTGCTTAGGCTTTCCTCCCGCCAACCCAGCTCAGTCGGCAAAGTGTGGAATTTGACCATATAATCAGCCAGCAGCCGGGAACCTTGGCGCAGATGCAGAAGCTCAGCTGCCACAGTGGACTGGTGAGCTGGTTTATCGAATACTTGCTTAAAGCTGTATACAAATTGTTGAAGATTTCCCAGCAGTGGATCATTACGTTCCTATAATGCAGAGACCCAAGCCAGGGCCCTCCCATCCAGAAAAGACAAAATATAAGTGGTTTTCACCTGGTCAGATGGGAACTGTGCTGGCTGGAGAGCACATCACATGTAGCAATGATTGAAGAAACCTCGGCATTGCTTGGCTTTGCCCGAGTACTGGGGGGAAATGGTAGATGCATAGATGCAGCTGGACCGGGACTTGGAACAGGAAATGGAGGTGGATGTGCCACCGGAGGTGTAGAGTCCAACAGGTTCGCCAATCTTTCTACAGTAGCTGCCAAGACATCCAAGCAGTGTTGCTGCTGCTGTATTCGTTGAGCAATACTGGGGATGGCCTGGAGGCTGGAGAGGTCCGCCGGGTCCATGGCCTTACAAACTGTTATAGCAGTGGACCCTTGAGCTGGCTAGGAGATGGAGAGATGCCGCTGAGGGATGGCCTACAGCGGGATCTGTCACGTGGAGGCAGATCAAAGCCAGGAGACCAGCAGGAGAAGAGTCCGATGAAGAGTCCGGGTCAAGGCAGGCGGAGGAGAAGCAGAACCAGAGAAAGTCCAGAGGTCGTGGCAGGCAGCAGCGAAGTACAACGAGGAAGCAGACCAGTAGTCGGGGCAGGCAGCAGATCAGCGAGGACTGAAGACAAACCAAGGTCAGGATGGGTGAGAAGAAATAGAATACCAGGAGCCAAGCCGAAGTCAGGAACCAAGAAGACAAGCCGAGAAGAAAGCAGGAACTGAATCAGAAACACGAAGGCAGGGGCAAGCAGGAACTGGATCAGGAACACAAAGGCAGGAACAGGCAGGAACTGGATCAGGAATGCAGGAACAGCAACTAGTAGCTCTGAAGAGTGAACCCTGTTGCAAGGCAAAGAAGTGAGGACAGATGCTGGGTTTAAATATCTGCTGCAGCTGGGCCTCTCCACAGCGGCGTCTCCCAGCGAGGAGCGGGGAACGCTGCGATCAGCCCGAAGCCAGCAGAGGAGGAGGTGAGAACCTGGCTGTGGAGCCCCACGGCCTGGATTCGTAACAATAAGGCCATCATGGAAAGATTAAATGATTTCTTTGCTTCATTGTTTACTGAAGAGGATATTGGAGAAACCTGTTCTGGAGAAGGTTTTCATGGGTGATGATTCAGATCAACTGAACCAAATCACGGTGAACCTGGAAGAGGTGGTAGGCCTGACTGACAAACTGAAGAGTAGTAAATCAGCTGGACCAGATGGTATATACCACAGAGTTCTGAAGAACTAGAAAATAAAATGTCAGACCTATTAGTAAAAATTTGTAACCTATCATTAAATTCATGCAATGTACCTGAAGATTGGAAGATGGGAAGATGGCCAATGTAATCCCTAAATTTAAAAAGTGATCCAGGGGTGATCAGGGAAACTATAGACCAGTGAGCCTGACTTCAGTGCCGTGAAAAATCATGGAAACTGTTATAAAGAATAAAATCACAAAACATTTAGATAGACATGGTTTGATGGGACACAGCCAGCATGGATTTACCTAAGGGAAGTCTTGCCTCACAAATCTCCTACTTTTTTTTGAAGGGATGAATAAACATGTGGACATGTAGATGTGGTGCTATTTGGATTTTCAGAAGGTGTTCGACAAAGTCCCACATGAAAGGCTTCTAAGAAAACTAAAAAGTCATAGGATAGGAGGTGATGCCCTTTTGTGGATTGCAAGTTGGTTAAAAGACAGGAAACAGAAAGTAGGATTAAATGATCAATTTTTACAGTGGAAAAGTAAACAGTGGAGTGCCTCAGCAATCTGTACTTGGAGAAGAGCTTTTTAATATATTTATAAATGATATGGAAAGGGGTACAATGAGTGAGGTGATCAAATTTGTGGGTGACACAAAATTAAGCAGAGTAGTTAAATCTCAGGTGGATTGTGATGAATTGCAGGAGGATCTTGCAAGACTGGAAGATTAGGCTTCCAAATGGCAGATGAAATTTAACATGGACAAATGCAAGTGATGCATATAGGGAAAAATAACCTTTGCTGTAGTTACATAATGTTAGGTTCTATCTTAGGAGTTACCACTTAGGAAAGAGATCTAGGCATCATAGTGGATAATACATTGAAATTGTCAGCCCAGTGTGCTGTGGCGATCAAAAAAGCAAACCAAATATTAGGAATTATTAAGAAGGGAATGGAAAATAAACGGAGGATGTCATAATGCTTCTGTATCGCTCCATGGTGAGACCACACCTTGAATACTGTGTGTAGTTCTGGTCATCGCATCTCAAAAGGATAACGCTGCACTGGAGAAAGTGCAGAGAAGGGCAACTAAAATGATAAGGGGCATGGAACAGCTGCCCTATGAGGAAAGGCTAAAGATGTTAGGGCTGTTCAGTTTGGAGAAGAGACGACTGAGGGGGAATATGATTGAAGTCTACAAAATCATGAAAGGACTTGAACAAGTTAATGTAAATTGGTTATTTACTCTCTCAGGTAATAGAAGAACCCAGGGGCACTCCATGAAGTTAGCAAGTAGCTCATTTAAAACAAATCAAAGAAAATTCTTTTTCACTCAGTGCATAGTTAAGCTCTGGAATTCATTGCCAGATGATATGGTTACTGCAGTTAGTGTAAATTGATTTAAAAAAGGTTTGGATAAGTTCCTAGTGGATAAATCCATAAACTGCTATGATGGTAATTAATAAGCAATAGTTCTTACGCGTCCCGACTGCATAGGTCCCGCGACCGGGCCTGCTCACCTCGAGCTGCCCTCCACAAGCTCAGGCTCCTCTTCCCTTGCCGCAGTTGTCAGCTCCCGACATCCCCGACACTCTCCTCGAGCCTCTACAGCTTCCTCCATGCCATAGGCCTCTCAGCGGAGCTCCCATAGGGGCTTCGCGTCTTTGGCATCCTCGGCCCCACCCCTAGGTGCGCATGCAGCCGACGTCTCCACATTTAAAGGGCTGAGGGCTGGAACCTCGGCCCGGACAACATCACATAGCAGGACTATAAGAAGCGAGGCCCTGTCCCCAGTACCTCGCCTTGGCAATCGGGTCGACACCTTTGATGTAGCTAGTTTGCTGTCCTGCGTTCCTGTGTTCCTGTCTTGTTCCACTGCTCCTGCCTTCCTGTGTTCCTGTCTTGTTCCAGTGCTCCTGCCTTCCTGTGTTCCTATGGTCCAATATGTTCCAGCGTCTGTCCTGATTCCTGCTCCACATTCCTCCTCCTGTTGTACCTTCTCGGACTGATTCACGGTACTGACCCCTGCTTGCCTGACTATGTTTAACCGCTGCCTGGAACTGACCACTGCCTGCCTTTTGACTATGATTGACCACTGCCTGGAACTGACCTCTGCTTGCCTGACCACATTGACTGCTGCCTGGAACTGACCTTTGCTCGTCTTGACTATGCACAGACTGATCTCGGAACTGACCCTTGCTTTGGCTGACCACCCTCGGACTGATACCCTGGCTTTGACCCTTGCGCAACACTCTGATACTCTATTTGCTCCTGTGACCACCAGACCAACCTGCTTGGACACTGCCCAAGGTCTACATCAGACTAGACCAGTAGGCACTGCCTATCTGACCCGGAGGACCTTCATTTCCTGTTGCCTTCCTGAGATCTCCGGTGATCCTGGTTCAGGTCTAGTTCCTCCATTTTCCACCAGCCATGCACCTTTGCTCGTGGTCGGCACACCTCTCTGCTACCTCTCCAGGAGACCCTCTGAGGCCCACCTAAGTCCAGGGGGTCCGGGTACCCAAAGGCTCAACCTGCAGAAACCCCGGATTGCTATTGGCGAAGCTCCAGCTAGCCTCTGTCTCCTTGTGTGTTCCGCCTCCTGGTGGCCGGTGCTCTCTGGGTCTGACCAGAGGGCCGTACCAATCCTGCAACAGGCCAAGGGTCCACCTACAGCACAACAAAAGTAGCTTGTGATCTATCTAATGTTTGGGTACTTGCCAGGTACTTGTAACTTGGATTGGCCGCTGTTGGAAACCTGATACTGGGCTTGATGGACCCTTGGTCTTAACCAATATACCATATCTTATGTTCTTATGATGCACATGGGAAAACTTTTACATTATTTGTTTTTGGTTAAAATTTTCCTGTATTCTTTCTGAAATACCCATTTATTCTTTATCTTTTTGGAAGTATATGTGTGCAAATACTGTTTTACTTGAAAAATATAATAAATTTATGCACACAAACCCCTGAAATGGCAAGTGCGTGATATTGCTGACACTGAATGGCTGTGCTTTGCTTTGAAAAATGATCAGTTTAAATACAAAACCTTGTGAGATGTAAACCATCATTATTATGCAATTTCTGTACCATAATGATCATTCTGCTTTTATATTAGTCATCTACAGAATCTGTTTGTCTATCTGACTTTATTCACTGTTAGTGGGATATTTTGACATGTGTGTTGATTGTTGTTGCTAAGTTGATGTATAGACTACTACTATATGTCGGAAAAAGTTTGTAAATAAAGAGTTAAAAAAATTATTGGGGGGCAGCAGCAAAAACCCAGGAAACCTCAGATAATGCCTACCCACGTTTAAGGCACAGCACGTAAATAGAAAAGAGAATAGAAAGAATGTATATCCCTATTCCTCACAAACCTTTACCTAAAAAAGTGATGGAACACACAAGTATGTTATGGTGAATATGAGTGCAAGGATATTTATTTTATTTATATTCTGTCTTTTAGGAACTTCAAAGTGGATTACTTTTAGGTATTATAGGATTTACAATCCTATAATACCCAGAGAATTTATAATCTGCTACTTTCCCATTCTGTGTCTATGTGAAAATGAGTCCCTAAGTTTGTCCCTGATGAAATGGAGGATAAAGTGACAAGCCCAAGGTCATAAATAGCAGCAGCAGGATTTGAATCCTGGTTTCTGTGGTTTACAATCCATTGATCTAGCCACGAGACTACTTCTCCACTCCATGTGTACAATATAGCTACAGACAATGTTTGCAAAGAAGAGAGGATATGAGTATATATGTTTTTAACCTAAAAATATAGTTATCAAAATATGTTTTAAAGCTAGAGTCCACATAAAAGAACAGAAAGACAATTTAACAAAAGACAGGATAGACTGTAGTCAAAACAAGAATGGTTTTCACTCTGCCAACAAATAGCATTAGCCTTTCCTTTGGCATGCAACATAATTGCTCTCATAACATCAAAACACAGAATCAAAACGATACCAGCTGCATAAATGTGCAAAGGACAGAGCTTTGAGGAGTGGCATTTCACTGCATAACAACTTAAAGTATGGTACACATAAGTAAAAATCTACAAAACAGAGCCTGTTATACCAGCATGCCAGTCATCCCATGTGAAAGGAAACTTCCAATCACACACAAGGACATTAGGAATGTGCAGAGGCACTATCTTTGTTTTGAATAATTTATTTGTTACATAGGGCAGCTCCATTTGTTTCATTAGTTTAATTTGTTTATGATTAAAGTCAATGGGAGAAGCAATGCAGCCTATTTTCAGCTTCAAAATTGGAGTTTTCTAATCAATTCTAAATAAACTTGAGGGTAGACAAAATCATAAGGGGGAAGAGAATGCTAAGGCATCAAAACTGCAGCAAAATGGCATCAAAAGTGTCATGAATAGCCTAAGACACCGATAAGGGGCAAAAGGGTGCCAGCAGTGACAGAAGTTCTCCATCAAAAGAGCAAAGCAGCATCAAAAGCGTGAACACCCCAAAGCATCAAAAGAGGAACATACCCCCAAAAGCAGCACAAGAGGGGCAAAGTGGCACCAAGAATGGCATGAACATCCTAAGGCACCATGAAGAGGGAACAAATCAGCAAAGGTGGCAGAAAAAAAAAACAGGCACTGATAGAGGACCAAAGCAGCACAGAGAGTAGCATCCAGACTCCAAAACACTTTGACAAATGCAAAGCAGCCATTCACAGTGGCAAGAGCACCTAAACCTGTAGTCTGGGGTATGGCAGCAAGGCAGAATGGCAGCAAGAACCCCAAGGTGTAAAGTATGTGTATGGCAGCAAGGCTGAGTAGCAGAATGACCCCCAAAGGTATGGATTCTGGGATATTGCAGCTAAGCTGAGTGGCACCAAGAACTTCAAGATGGTTCATCAAGAGAATAGAAGCAAGACAGAGTGACAGCAAAACCCTCAAGGTGCAAAGTCTTAGTATGGCAGCAATGCTGAGGGGAAGAAAGACTCTTAAGGCATAGGATAAGAGGTATAGCAGCAAGGCTGTGGCATGGAAAATGTCTGTCTTTTTGTTGAAGCACTTGCTACTTGTCAGATTTAGTACAGAACAATTTTCTGTTATCAGTATCATTTTTGTGATATAAGCATTTATTACATTTCCTACTTAAAATTGAGTGGAATTTTAGGTTTCCCATGAAATGTGCTTTGTGACTGAAATGTATGTCACAATCAGAACATGACCATAGTTTCTTATCAGTGTGGCTTTCCTGGTAACTTGTGAGATTGGCTTTATTAAGACATATTTTCACATATTCTGTAACTGAACACAATCTTTTTCCTTTGTTGATTGTCTGATGTTGCATTAGTTCTCTCTTCCAACTGAAACATTTCCCACATTCAGGACATGCAAAGTTCTCCCCTGTGTCTGTTTGCTGTTGCTGCCTGCATTTCTTCTTTCTGAATTAGGGTTTTGCTATAGTCTGTGCAGGTATATTTTCTGTCTTCAGTATCAGATCTCTCGAGGGTTGATGCCCTAATGATAAGGCCACAGAATGGTTTAAAATGAGGCAGCTTCAGACCAGCTATAAGCCTAGAATATGACCTTGCCCCCAAGTATCCAAATTGATCCTCAGAAGATTTAAAAGTGGTTCCTGAAAAAGACCCAGATTTTAGGCAACTATATGGCTGACAGCTGCAGGGTAGAGAAAAAACCCCAAGGTGATATATCTGGGACATGGCAGCTAGGCAAAGTGGCCGCAAGTCCACAAAGGTAGTACATTTGGGGCATAGCAGGTAGACAGAATATCAGTAATACCCTCAAAGTGGTACGTATAGGGCAAGGCAGCTAGGCAGATTGACAGCTATAGTTACCAGTTAGACTTTGCCTGCACCTCTTGTTTGCTCGGAACAGCATTAGATTTGTCTAGGTGATAGACTTGAATGGAAACATAAATAAAACTTTTGTTTCATTTGTGAGCAGTCTCCATTTGTTTCAGGGATCCATGGGTGAAATGAAAATGGATTCATTTGTTTCATTTTCCCATTCATTTTAAACAAATGCAAATCCTTACAAGCTATCATGATGGACAATAAGATACATAAAAAGGTAAGTACTCATGAGATAGTTGCGCAGGACCCAGACAACTGGTTTCCATGACCATCAGACACATGCAGGTCCTTCTGCAGCCACTAAGGCAATCATATGCCCTTCTAGAAAACAAAAGGGTGAGTGTCCTTCTTCAAACCCTGAACCAGGATAATAGTGTTTATGGGGTCCAGGTCAGACTGAACAACACAAAAGAGAAAACATCATGTAGATCCTAGCCTAGACAAGGCTATAACAAACTGCAAGGTTACTATTATTGGCCACTGTCACCCTTGCAGCATACATTGTACCTATAAATATTATGGGGTAGATTTTAAAAGCCCTACACACACCAAACCAGGGAGATATTGTTAGGAGAGGTGAACCCTTGGGCCAGCCAGCAGATGAAGATAGATAGAAGAAGATCTCCACAGAAGATGTGATGGCAGGGAGGCAGAAGATGCCGGGAGACCAGACGGAAGCTTCAACCTTGGAGACCCGAAGTCCCCCCGGAAGGAGCCCGTAAGGACCCAAGACTCTGGGACTTGGGCGGTCTCCCGGAGACTGAGTCCAAGATGAAATCCAGAAGTCACAGCGAAGAGGAGCAAGCGGTGGAACGGTCCAAGGGTCAGGGTCGGAGGCAGACAGAAGAGACCAGAAGCTGTACCGGATCAGAACCAGGAAGACAGGCCAAAGGATCAGGAACAAGGCTGGAGCAGGAACGGAAGCTGGAGCAGGAACAAGGCTGGAGCAGGAATGGAAGCTGGATCAGGAAGTGCCACTAGTAACTCACCCAGGAGAGAACCGCATTGCAAGGCGATCTTCTGGAGCAGGGCCTGGGTTTAAATACCCTGCCGGCACTCTGGGGGTCGGCCGTGGTTTCTATTGCCTATCCCTTTAAAGTCGGCCTCCTCGCACGGGAACCCTGTGGGCGGGGCCAACCCAGGGAGCTCGGCGGCGTCTCCCTCGTGGAGACACCGCAGTGGGGAAAGGCCTGTGCAGGCTAGAAATAGCGCCGAGGAGGGTGTTTGCCTGTCAGACCCGGCGGCAGAGGTAAGAGCCCGATCGCAGGAGCAGTGACAGGGAGTGCAACAGATATGCATATCTCTCAGGCCGGCATGCATATTTTAAGAAGTGTCCATGGATGTACATATCTCCTGGCATGCACACAAAAGAAAATGTCCAAAAATGGGACGAGGAATGGGCATGGTCAAGGCAAGGCATGGATGTTCCCAGTAATTTAAATGGAAACCAGCGCATACACAGAAATGCGCACAGGGGTTCCCTATCACATAACTTTACTTCTGCTATAGATGGCGTGTAAGTTATAAAACAAAAAATAATTGACTAGTTTGTGGGTTTTAAGTGTTGTGGCAGGTAGGGTAAAAGAGAGGTGAGTTAGCTGGGGTGGTTAGGAAGTACTATCCTATAACTTGGCAAAGTGGGAACAAATTGTTTTAACTGGTAATTGTGTCAGCGCCAATGTATATTAAAATCCCCCCCCCACTTAGTAGCAATGGCACACTCATGCATCCATATAAAATGGTGCACATATTTGCATGTATCCAGCCGATTTTATAAAATGCACACATATACCAAGAACAGAAAAAATTGCCATGCTGGGTCAGACCAAGGGTTCATCAAGCCCAGCATCCTGTTTCCAACAGAGGCCAAACCAGGCCACAAGAACCTGGCAATTACCCAAACACTAAGAAGATCCCATGCTACTGATGCAATTAATAGCAGTGGCTATTCCCTAAGTAAACTTGATTAATAGCTGTAAATGGACTTCTCCTCCGAGAACTTATCCAAACCTTTTTTGAACCCAGCTACACTAACTGAACTAACCACATCCCCTGGCAACAAATTCCAGAGCTTTATTGTGTGTTGAGTAAAAAAGAATTTTCTCTGATTAGTCTTAAATGTGCTACTTGCTAACTTCATGGAGTGTCCCCTAGTCCTTCTATTATTCGAAGTGTAAATAACCGATTCACATCTACTCGATCAAGACCTCTCATGATCTTAAAGATCTCTATCATATCCCCCCTCAGCCGTCTCTTCTCTAAGCTGAACAGACCTAACCTCTTCAGCCTTTCCTCATAGGGGAGTTGTTCCATCCCCTTTATCATTTTGGTTGCCCTTCTCTGTACTTCTCCATCGCAACTATAACTTTTATGAGATGTGGCGACCAGAATTGTACACAGTATTCAAGGTGCAGTCTCACCATGCAGCGATATAGAGGCATTATGACATTTTCCATTTTATTAACCATTCCCTTCCTAATAATTCCTAACATTCTGTTTGCTTTTTTGACAGCTGCAGCACACTGAGCCGACAATTTTAAAGTATTATCCACTATGATGTCTAGATCTTTTTCCTGGGTGGTAGCTCCTAATATGGAACCTAACATTGTGTAACTACAGCAAGGGTTATTTTTCCCTATATGCAACACCTTGCACTTGTCCACATTAAATTTCGGAAAAATTTGATCATTTTTCGGTTCTCCCGAACTATTCTGAATTAGGCAATTTCGTTGAAATTGCCTAATTTTAGAAAAACAATTGCACATCCCTAATATCCATATATGTTATAAAATAGCCTGACCGTGCGCACATGTGCCAGTTTTAAGTAACCACACACCTGTGCGTGTAAATGCTGCTTCTACCATGTAACTGGGGAATTTCTAAAAGGCACATGCGCTACACCATTGCCAGATTTCCCATTTCATTCCAAGTTTTTCCAGTTATGGGATAGGACTTTCAAACCCCCCTAGTTCATTGGCCTCCCTTCTCCCTTGTTAGCCCTGACCTTTAAAACTGCACTTAATAATCTAGAATTTTTTGTTTTACAACTTAACTTTACATAGCAGAAATAAATTTACATGGTAGTGGACCTCAATGCATGCCATTGTGCGTAAGCCTTTATAAGCAAATTTCATCGTAAAATCCCAGAATGCCCATGCCCTGCCCAGACCACGCTCACGCCACGTTCCTTTTTGGCAACTTTTCATTTGTGAATGCAGTGGCAACTACGGCCAACTTTTAAAATCCACTCGGTACAAGCCTGATAGATTCGCACAGCTCCTAATTTCAACACACGACGGGCTTTTAAAATTCACCTTACAATGTGTCTGTGAGAGAGAAAGAGCTTGTGTATTTCAGAGTGTATGTGAAAGCTTAGACATGTATATGAGAGAGGGAGTCTGTGAGAGAATGAATGTGCTATTGTGCATTTGTATGAGAAAGAGAGAAGATAAAGTTGTGTGGTCCTACCTCCCCCAATCCACGACAATCTCAGAATGACTGGAAATTCAAAGATCCCAGGTATGGAGAGCAGGAGATTTTTTAATCATCATTGTAATTATTGGGTAACATTTGATGTTGCTGCTGTTTTTGAATTTTTGATTTATTAGATGTTATTTTATTAGAGTTTAGGGAATTTAGAACAAATTGATGCAAGCTGTCTAATTATTGGATATTTTTCAGCTGTTTTGGCATATTTATTCTTTTTATTAGTATGGTTTTAATATAATGAATGATGTTTTATATCTTTTGAGTTTATTGCTTAATGCATAATTTAATTTAATGTGTCTGTAGAGAGTATGAGTGTGTGTGTGTGGGGGGGCGGGGGGGGCTGTGGGTATAAGGTTGCCTAAGGGTACTTAATACCCTTCTCTTGACCATGGTTTCCATGGTAGTGGGGAGATGGGTGTCAATTTTTTTAAATATACCAGATCATTCATCAAATTGCATTAGAGCCCAAACGCTCGTTAAATGGGGTCTAACACATGGGGGCAAATTTTAAAAGCCCTACGCTCGTAAATCCAGGTGGATTTACATGCGTAGGGGGGTTACGCTTGCCGAGCCTATTTTGCCTAGGCCCAGCGATGAGCGCAAAGCCATGGGATGCGCGTTGGTCCCAGGGCTTGAAAAAAGAGGCAGGACGTGGGCGGTCTGGGGTGAGGTGGGGCGAGGTGGAGGCGGGGCCAGAGGCCTCCATAGGGCTGCTAGACTAGGGGATCACGCACCGGTACTTGGCCGGCGCGCGCAATCTACGCCAGCCCAGAGGCAGACGTAACTTCTAAAATAAAGGTATGGCGGGGGTTTTAGGTAGGTTTGGGGGGTGGGGAAGGGAGGGGAAGGGAGGGGAAGGGAGGAAGGAAAGTTCCCTCCGAGGCCACTCCAATTTCAGAGCGGCCTCGGAGGGAAAGGGGAAAGCCATCGGGCTCCTCTAGCGCTCGGCGCACGCAAGGTGCACTAGTGAGCGCTCCCTTGTGTGCGCCGACCCCGGATTTTATAACATGCGCGCAGCTGCGTGTGCATGTTATATGCGCACGGGATAAATAGCACAATGCAAGCTAGCATGCAAATTTTAATTTTAGTATGCAAGTGAGAGGAGTTAATGCAAATTAAGGTGTCCTACCCATTCTGCGATAGAATAATGCACATTAACACAGGATTTAAACATCAGAAGTAACTACACCTTCTTTTGTTTGCGGTACCAGGGGAAAATTTTTTTTATCACGCCGCAGCAATTATCACAGGAGAGAAAAAAGAGGTATTTTATCAGATACAACTGCCAGTATCTCATGGGGTAAAAACACCTGCTCTTACCTGGCCTGGTTGGGGGATACTGGATGCTTCAGGTGGCTAGCTGCAGATAATAAGAGGAACAACAACAACAAATACAAGAACAGGCAAGGGAAGTTTCAACCCCTGCTAGGGAAATCCCTGCCCCGTAGGCAGAGACACTGGCCCCTCAAGGAGAGGGTCATGGCCACGGCAGTGCCTGGGTGGAGGTGATACAGGGAGCACATCTTTCCTCCATGAGCCTCACTGCTGGGCATGCCAGAGGATTATGTGGTTAGCAGATACCACTTTAGCTCTCGGGCTATCCTGGAATTATCTGAAGAAATTAGAGGGGATCTGGGTCATGGAAAGGAACCGAGGGGTCTGCGGATGAGACAGGGACAGCAGAGGAAGCTCGGGTGCGCAGGCGGCTGCCTACTGCTGCGAGGGAGGTCGAACCAGGAGCAGGAGCTGGAAGCTGGGGGTAAGTGGGCCCGGACGCGGGCCAGCTGCGGGCGGCACACGCAACACCTAGCCTGTCACCTTCCTCCCACCGGACTCGCCTTCCTATCCCTTTCCCCTTCCTGCCTCCTCTAACCCTTGCTCCCTCTCTATCTACTCTATCCCTACTCCTATTCCTCCTCCTTCTCCTAGCACTCCTACCTCATCCTCCCACCTCATCTCCTCTCTCCTCTCCCTCCTCTCCTCATGCATCTTCCCTGCCTCTCATGCTTCATCCTCTCCACTCCTGAACACCACCATGCCTCATCACTCCTCCTCTGCCTCACCACAACACACTATTCCTCCTCTGCATTACATCACTCCTTGCCACTCCTCATCCTCATCCTCACCACCACTTCTCACCACTCTTCTTCCACATCATCATGCCTCACCACTCCTCCTCTGCTTCACTCAAACATAAAGACAAACAGGGCAAACTAACAAAAACTTTCACACACAGATCAATACAATAGACCAATGGAAAGAGAAACACATGAGAAACAAGCCACAGGACACCACGCTCAGAAATCGCTAACTACCTCCAACCAACTACCACCAATGCACCTACTCTCCTCTCCTCTCTCGAAATGCCTGACACACCCTCAAAGATGCAGCTGTAGGAATAATGGGCCAGACACCAATCTATGCACACCGTGTAAAATGATGTGTGACGCGCTGACACAATGCACTATGCGCAACACGATGCACCACGTATAAATTGCCTATGTGTTACAGTAGACAGGAAATTAGCCTAACCACGCCCTTTTTTTTTTATAATGGGCACTATTTCTGGTGTATTTATAGCAATTTGATGAATCTAGGCAATAGAAAGACTGATATTCTTGTTTACTGTGGATATGTTGAGCTGTGTCAATTTTGATTTAAATGTTAGTCACTGATATATCAAAACTGTCAAAAACATATTTAATGATGCTATAAAAATGTGTTGTGCCCACCATAAACCAATATTGTAAAAAGAAAATGCCTAACACTTTACAAGCCCATAGAATCACAGAACCAAACGTGGCAGTGAAGTATCTAAAGAATGCTTTTGTCTGGAAGAACGTCAATCTAACTTTATCAAAATTAATACAATACATAGGATTAGATAGGTATTTCATATCATACAGAAGTATGTTACTTCTCTTTAAGTGCAATCAAATATTTTTTTTACCTCTTGAGGGCAAATAATAGAGCCAGCAAACACACAGGGTCATTCATCAAAATGCGTTAGGGCGTTAGGGCCCTAACACCCGTGATAAAACCATAATGCATGTGTTATTTTTCGCATCGCATGATGTGTATGCAAATTCTGAAAATGTAGTCAAAGGGGAGGAGTTATGAAAATGAGGTATGTTTTAACATTGCATGTGACAGTGTAATGCACATTTTAATGCCAGAAATAACTACAACTTTTTGCCTGCAGTTAAGCTGTGTGATATGCCTGAAATGGCATTTGTGATATTTATTGTGCATCTTCTTTTGGAGAGAGAGAAAGTGGAGTGTAGAGTGTAGAGCGAGAGAGCTCTAGAACAGGGATGTGAATCATTTTTTGATGATTTAAAATATCGTCCAATATTTTTTTTAATTGTCAAAAATCGTTAAAGAGTGCAATACAATAGAAATTCCCCCGATTTATCGTGAAAAAATCGTTAATCGGGATAGTGTCCACTGAAGGGAGTTATTTGGGGGGATGGTGGGAAAACCGGCACACCAAAACAACCCCTAAACCCACCCCGACCCTTTAAAACTAATCCCTTACCTTCCCCCACCCTCCCAAACCCCACCAAAACTTTTTACGTGTACCTGGTGGTCCAGTGGAAGCCCTGGGACCGATCGCCCGCTCTCGGGCCGTCGGCTGCCACTCATAAAAATGGCGCCGATGGCTCGATTAAAAAAAAAACCCACCCGACCCTTTAAAAGCACCCCCTTAGCTTCCCCCACCCTCCCGATCCCCCCAAAACATTTTAAAATTACCTGGTGGTCCAGTGGTGGTCCCGGGAGCGATCTCCCGTTCTCGGGCCGTCGGCTGCCACTAATAAAAATGGTGCCAATGGCCCTTTGCCCTTACCATGTGACAGGGTATCTGTGCCATTGGCCCTCCCCTGTCACATGGTAGGAGCACTGGATGGCCGGCGCCATCTTTAAAAATCACTATCTTTAAAAATGGCGCCGGCCATCCAGTGCTCCTACCATGTGACAGGGGCCGGCCAATGGCACAGATACCCTGTCACATGGTAAGGGCAAAGGGCCATCGGCGCCATTATTATTAGCGCACCCGACGGCCCAAGAACGCGAGGTCGCTCCTGGGACTTCCGCTAGATCACCAGGTATTTGTAAAATATTTTGGGGGGGTTCGGGAGGATGGGGGAAGCTAAGGGGTCAATTTTAAAGGGTCGGGGTGGTTTTTTTTTATCGGCTTGGGCCTCACTAAAAAAATTAGCGATGTGAATCGGAATCGGTTTCGATTCCGATTCACATCGCTAATTTTTTTAGTGAAGCCGATTCCGATTCACATCTCTACCGATCAGATTTTTTTCTCCCTCCAGCCGAACCTTTAACAATCGGGCACACAATTCACATCCCTACTCTAGAATAGCACACATATTAGTCATCTTTTTCTACCACTATAAGAGTGTCAACTAGTAACTCGAGGTGAGGTTTTGGTGGTGGTCTAGGGTTTTGGGACCAGTTTTACATGCACAATCAGGTACAAACAGCACAGTACACATCAAGGAAGATCTGATCTGATTTGGAAGGAGGAAATATATGTAAAGATGAGTTTTCTACAATGTTCTCCTGCCCTACCTTGATAGCACCCAGGTAAAGAGTGCATCAAGCTAGGGCAAGAGAATTTTGATGAATCTAGGGGACAGATAGCTATTGTCATAAATGCTAATATTCAGGAGCTAATAGAAATAAAACTAAAGTCTTCATTAGGGCCAGAAAAAAATATTTCTCCTATGCAGACTCAAGAGCCACTATAGATGCTTTATTAATAACATCCACTTGGCATACAGAAATGCCAATAGGGATGTGCAGAGGGACCGCATATGTTACATTCGGTATTCGTATTCGTGGGGGGGCAGATACATTGCATTCGGCAAGGGGGGGCCCGATCCGTTCATGTGTTCCATTCTTATTCGTTTCCTGGCTAAAATTTAATTAACTACAACCACCCACCCTCCTGACCCTCCCCCCCCCCCCCCCAAGTCTTGCCAAAACTCCCTGGTGGTCCAGCGGGGGTCCGGGAGCCATCTACTGCACTCACGCCGTTGGCTGCCAGTGTTCAAAATGGCGCCGATAGTCTTTGCCCTTACTATATCACGGGGCTATCTGCGCCATTTTGAATACCGACAGCCGACGGCCTGAGTGCAGGAGATCGCTCCCAGACCCCCGCTGGACCATCAGGGACTTTTGGCAAATCTTGTGGGGGTCAGGAGGGTCCCCCAAGACTTGCCAAAAGTCCCTGGTGGTCCAGCGGGTGTCTGGGAGCGAACTCCTGCATTCGGGCTGTCGGCTGCCAGTAATCAAAATGGCGTCGATAGCCTTTGCCCTTACTATGTCACAGGGGCTATCGGCGCCATTTTGAATACCAGCAGCCGATGGCGTGAGTGCAGTAGATGGCTCCCAGACCTCTGCTGGACAACTAGGGAGTTTTTGCAAGTCTTGGGGGGGTCAAGAGTGTGGGGGTTTTGTTTAAATTTGCTCCTTTACACATCCGAATAATTCGGTGAAGATTCATTGTATTCGTGGGAATCGCGATACGTTTTGCTTCCCCACGAATACAACAAATATGGTCCTATACATTGTGGATTGCCAATACATTGCAAACGAATGCACACCCCTACATGCCAACAAATACTACTTCATCTAAATATACATAGACCCTGGGGGTTCACTTCTCCTAAATGTTGGATGTAGAAAAACTTATTGCAGAGAGATTTTTTCAGCCTTTACAAATAAAAATACTTATCTCCTATGTTATAAATAAAAATCCTGTGACACCAAAGCCCTGCATGACTCAGAAAAACCAAATAAAGCAGAGTTGCTTACCTATAATGAGTGTTCTCCTAGGACAGCAGGATGTTAGTCCTCACAAAACCTGCCTGCCACCCTGTGGATTGGTTTTCTCCTATGTTTATTTTATTTTTTCATAATTCTATGTTACAAGACTGAAGCAGGACCCCTCGTAGACATGTGGATAATAGCTCCGTGCCAGGCTCCATCCGATGATGTCACCCTTGTGTGAGGACTATCATCCTGCTTGCCCTAGGAGAAACCCCATTTCCTCTGTTATTCAGGCTGGATTCAGTTCTGAATTATATACTACATTATCAGCATGAGCTCTGTTATTCCTGATTACTGAGTCACTTTTCTGACATCAATATACTGAAACTTGGGTTGAAGAAGGCTACTGACCATGATCAAACTGTGGTGTCAACTTAAATCGAAGGCAAGAAACTACAAACACTTACCTCTACATCAGCCATCATGCTGCTTAAATTAATTATAGTCAAAGCACTACTCCAAGGAAACCAATAACGAAAAAATAAATATTATTTAAAAAAATATTATTTTAAAACTTCTCTCATTCCAGTTGAAAATTCATTGTCATAATTAGCAAGGAATTAAAGAGAATGATGCACAAGAAATAGGAAATGCTAACAAGTGTGAGGAAATTCAATAAATACCTGGCTGACCTTTAAATTCCTTATAAACCAACACTTTGTCTTTGTTCCTCTCAATTGGTCTTATTAGTGATTCAACTCCTGTACAAATTAAAACATATGTGAAGAACAGACTTTACTTTTATTGCACCTACTCTTTAGAATAATCTCTACAATATGTTAAAATGGACAAATGTTATTTAAAATGTCATAAGACTCTTACAGCCTTGAGTAGATTTTTAATTTGGATTAATATTTTATTGATCATTTTGTTTCTTTTATATTTTTAGAGTTTTCTATTTCTCTTTTGTATTGTATTTTATTTTTATGATTTTATTAGATAAGGTCAGCTCTGGGACCAGGTCTCAGTCCAGGCTTTGGTGCCAGGACCAGGTTTTGGGTCAGGCCTTATCAGTAGGCTTAAGACTTAGTGCTGGAACAAGGCCTTAGGCCAGGCCCTGATGCCGGGCCCAGGTTTCTGCACCAGGACCAGGACATGGGTCAGGCCTCAGCTCCAGAACTAGGCCTCTGTCCAGCTCCTAGCACTGTGTTTATGCCTCAGGTCAGGCCCTGGCCCCAGGACTAGGCCTCAGGTCAGGCATTGGCACTGAGACCAGGATTCAGACCAGTCCGTGCTGCTGGGATTAGTCAGACTTTGGTATCAGGGCCAGGCCATGATGCCAGGACCAGGTCTTGTGCTGAACCCTGGTGCCAGAACCAGGTCTTAGCACCAGAACTAGGAATCATGTTGGGCCTCGGCTTTGGTATCAGGCCTCAGTAAGCCCTTGACAGCAGAATCAAGCCTCCTTTTGGGCCTGGTTCCAGGAACAGGCCTTGGGTCAGGCCCTGGTGTCACGCCATGGTACCAGAACCAAGCTTTGTGTCAGACATCAGATCAGGCCTTGGCAGCAAAATTAGGCCTCCTTCTGGGCTCCAGTGTTAGAATCAGACCTCAGGTTAAGCCACAATCCCAGAACCAGGCCCCAGAGATGGCCTAGGCTCCCATGAGGGAACCAGACTTCAGGCCAGGCCCCGGCTCCAGGACCTTGCCTCTGGCAATGCGATCAAGCTTTGGGCCAGGCCCCATGTCTGGCTTAGGACTCAGATCAGGCCTCGATGCCAAGGTCTGGTCCCGGTACCAAGGTCTAGTCCTGCTGAAAGCCTGATTTTTTTTTGTTTTGGGTGGTGGGGGGGGGGGGGGGGGTGGTTGTTTAATTTTTTTGGTTTGGCAAATGAACTGAAACAAATAAAAGTTAAATAAACAAACTCTGTCCAAAAATAAAAACCCAAAACAAAATAACAATCCAAACTGAAAATTTTGGGGGCTGCATATTTTTATTAAAGTGCACTGATTGAAAAAAATACTTCCTACAATTTATTTTAAATACGTGTGTTGCTAGTTTCATGGGGTGTCCCCTAGACCTGGTGTTATTTGAAAGGATAAATAACAATTCTTGATTTACTCATTGCATCCCGTACAGTAAAACTTTTGATTATGGCAATGTGATGCAATTGTGAACAGTGGTGCTAGTAATGTGTGTTTTCATCTAAAATAGTGCAGTACTGGTATGAATATTAACACTAATGTGACATTTTACTCACAATGAAAGGCCAATAATTTTTTGTGATATTCTACAATTGTATT
Source organism: Rhinatrema bivittatum (assembly GCF_901001135.1). Lineage (NCBI taxonomy): Eukaryota > Metazoa > Chordata > Amphibia > Gymnophiona > Rhinatrematidae > Rhinatrema > Rhinatrema bivittatum. Next base: position 364,283,941 of record NC_042616.1, on the reverse strand, counting down.
CATTTTCCATCAGTAACTATGTATTAATAATAATATTAATAATAATAATAATAATAATAATCAATAACCTGTATATAATGTTTCCATTGCATATATCTATCCATTTTATAATTGCTTGTTAATTTGTACAGCCTTACCCCTGTTTCCTCCCCCCCACCTTCCCTGCTACCCAGTTCGCCTATCAGTTCTTTGTAAAGCCCAATTGGCTACTTTATGTTACATGGAAACCGATGTGATGTTATCCTAATGAATGTCGGTATACAAAAATTTGTAAATAAAATAAAAATAAATAAATAAATAAACTATAGTTTCTCAAACTGAAAAATGGATTTCACATAATTGTAGAAGATTGTCATGTCTGATGTCAGAACACTGTCTACAGATGTCAGGTACTGATTTGTGGTTCTAGATTTCCAGCAACTAGACATCCTCTGTGCCTATACCATGCTGCTTTTTTTTTTTTTTTTCTAATATTATGTTTGCCTTTGCTACTGTTAAATGATGACTCTTGCACTCATGTACCACCCATTCTCCAAAAATCATATTTCTGTATGCTGCATCTTAGTTTTCTCTTTCAGCCTCATACCCTTATGGAAATTCAACTGAAACATTCTTGCCTCTTGTATACTGTTTCTACCTTTGAGTTATTTGAATGGCTCTTATCATATCCCCCTCACCATCCTATTTTCTAAGGTACATAATTTCATATCCTTAAACCTCACGTCATAGAGCTTATGATGCATACTCTGCTTTATTGTGATAGCCTTCCTTTGGAAAGCCTCTATTCTATAATTGAGACCTCCAGAATTTAATTCTATAGAGAATATTTGTTCATATTGTAGGCTATGCATTGCAACACTGCGGCACTCATCTTGGATGCATAATGAAAGTGCTCAAGAAATAAAAGTTGTACTTATTTTGTAGTGATCTGAACTGAGAATCAGCCATTAGCATCAAGACATGAAATTCTGGTTGAGAGATAAAAGTAGAAAGAGAGTGCTGACCACATGCCAGATGATATTAGTGGCAGATGTGATCGTCAGAAGTGTGATGGTATTTCCTTTGAATAGGCAAGTGTGCTCTTCAAACTTTGATGTTAACATGATTAGCAATGAAAGTATGCTTTGTTCCATTGCCTTCACATGTTCTCAATAATGGCAGTTATCATTTACTAGTATTTTATATCAAATATTATTCTTTTCTGTATTCATGTACAGATGCTTCACACAATGCTGCTTTTTTATTTGAACTTAAAAAAAAACCACTGAAAAAATATACTGCTGGGGGGGAAGAAAGGCTAAAAATAAGCACTATTTTCTTATTTTAGTACTTTAATCCAGAACTTATTTCATTATTCTCTCTTTTATGTTACTATCACTGGGATAGCACTGCTGTCCATGCTGTAATATCTGGGTCTCATTAATTAGAAGTAAAACTATACAGCAAAAGAGCTGAAACATATTCAACAACAGAATCAGTATGCAGGAGCACAATAATTATACACAAATATAAATATCATGTAATTTATTAAGAAACTATGAAATCTTATCTAAGGCCTAGTAATATATATATAAGCCCACAAATATTACTCCACTGAAATAATTAATTGTTTTCTTTAAATTACAATGGAAGAATGATCTTCAAGTGTTTCCCCTGCTACTCATTCATACTTAATGAAAACTAAATGTATATAGTATATATATATAATCAACAGACTGGTTTGTGATAAATATGGGAAACCAAGCTTTATAACTCCTTGGCTAGCAAAATAATTTATGTGCTACAATGAACAAATCTGAATGCCCAAACCAGGTAAACATTTACATCTACTTTAGAAAATAAGGATGGATGCACAAACGATTTAGAGGACAATTTTCAAATCTGTCTATGTAGGTAAAGAGGTATTTTGAAGGGCAAACTGTCTGAAAATGAGACCCATTTAGGGGAGGCATTTCCTGAGGCAGGTTTTGCCTGACAGCCGACAAATAGCACCATTTGTCTCTCTGGGGGGAAAAAATGGAAGTAATTCAGGCCCTCAGATTTTATTTTCAAATCTGCATGATTTATTTTCCATCAAAATTGTAGCCACACAAAAAGCAGGAGCAAAGTCCACGATTACTGTGCGTACCCATGGAAAAGCACATTTACACTTTGACTTTGAAAACTACCCTCAAGCTTTGCAGATAGGATGAAAATTCAACAAGCGCCTCTTTAAGGGGGAACTGTTCAAAAGCATGTATGTGCATAAACCCAGGTTTAATATGCATAGATAGCATTTTCAAAATTGCCCTGGGGGGTTGTGCACGTCACAGTATGCGCAGAAGTGACTTTGCACGTATTTGGATGTGGTCCGCAAAGTGGTGTTTCAGAAAGCAGAAAGGGTGCGGGGACTGATTTACACGCAGAATTTCAGTTTCACGTATGTATGTGTAACAAAGTCAGGCTTGCTGCTTAGCGGGTGTGAACCTGTGTGTGTGTGTGTTGGCATGCATTCCTTGCATACCCCCAAATTGTAAACGTGGAATTCTCAACATAAGCTTGCTTGGAAGTCCGAGAGTACAAAATACCTGAATTTAGCCTTTGTGAGGGGCTTGGAAATTACTTCCCCATATTCATTGAAAATCAAAAAGTTCAGATAACTGATTTTCCATCCAATCTTATTTACAAACTATTTCCTTACATTCTCATTCATATTTCTTATGTGCTGACTTCATTCCGTTATAACCTCAATAACTTCCTCTCCACCAGAAAACTTACTATGAAGCGCATTGCCATGAAAAGCCACTCCTTCGAAACAATGATGAGAATCAAAAAAAGGTGAAAATATGGAAATCATGACTTCCAGAAAAACCTACTGGCAGTACAGACACTAACATGACATCAGCTTTCATGTGAACTGAACACCCCAAGAAGCTCAACTCTACATACAGTTCAACACCGGAGAAATAGAAACAGAAATACATTCTCTTCCGCACTGTGCAAAATATAAAGATATTGGAGGTGTACATTTTTCACAACCAATGGAGAAATCCAAAGACTTCCCGGAAAGAAGGATCAGGAAAAACTCCATATTAAGCTGGGGAACAAAACAGAAACATCAGCTCATAGCAGCAAAATATGATCTATCCTGCCACCAGGCCAGAAGCGTAATCTGAGGAGAGGCAACCCGCACTTCGATGCTGGGCAAGTGACATCACTCTGTTCTCAGATATAACTTACATTACTAACCTCTAGGGCAGGGAACTAGAGGTGTCCCCAGACTTTTTTTTGGGGGGGAGGTTCATTTTGAATTTTTGCCCTGCTGCTGTTCCTGCAAAAAATCCTCCTGGACCCTCCTTACCCTTCTTCAGTTCCCCTGCCCAACCCCAACTGTCTTAGGGGCCGATACAAATCGGTGCGCTGAGCCGAGCGCACTGTATAACCTGCAGTTGGACGCGGGTTGAATAGGCGCTAATCAATCCCCTAATCCAATAAGGCAATTAGCGCCTATTCAACACGCGTCCAACACGGAGTGAATCTAATAGCGCTCTTCACATGCAAATGCATGTGAAGAGCGCTATTAGGCATTCACTCCCGATGCAAAAAAATAAATAAATGTGCATCTCGGACGCACATTTAACTGTCATCTATTAACGCCTGCCTGGAGCAGGGTGTTAATAGCTGAGCGCATCTAAAACAAGTACAGAAAAGCAGAAAAAACTGCTTTTCTGCACTGCCTCCTTCTTAATATTGTTGCGATATTAAGTAGGAGGAAAAAACTTAAAGAATCGTTTAAAAAAACCCACCTAACCCGCAGACGGCCGAGTTAGTAAAAGCGATCAGGTTCTCGTTAGCAAGGAGGCGCTAGGGGCGCACAAGCATCCCTAGCGCCTCCTTGCTAACGCGACCCCCTAATTTAAATATTCCATGGCGCCCCCCCTTGAGGGCGCCTGGGGCGCGTTAAGAAAGCGGGCGCTGACAGTTCAGCACCTGCTTTCTACGCGCATTTATTGCATCGGCCCTTTACTCTTTTCTTTTTGCTTCATGGGGCAGAAGTAATTCCCAGTTGCTCCTGCACCACCAAGGCAGCTAATGCAGGGACCGAAGTATTTGCCTTCTGCTAGAAGCGTCTGGGTACTTTGGCACACTCTTTCTTTGCATGCAAGCGGGAGGGGAGATGAAATAATTAGTATGCCCTTGAAAATATCAAGTATGAGAACTATTTTACTCCCCTGTGTAATAAGCTCCACGGGCCTAAGTCACAGGCAAATCAGCAACACCCTTTGCTGCCCTTTCATCCTCCGCTGAAGTCCACACCAGATCCCAGCACACCAACACGCTTCTGTCTTAAATTGTCCTTTATCTAAATCACAAAGGCAAGCCTAGATGCAGTTGTGCTCAGAGTGGCTGATATGAATAAAAAGGGGAAATGAAAACCAGCAATTGCTGAGGAGAAGGGCTATAAACAGAGATGATCCACTGAAAGGAAAATGCACTCCAGGAGGTAGAAAACCAAGGGGGAAAGCAGGGCCCGCCTTTCCTTAAAGCTGTGCCTTAATCTCTGCCCTCTGCTGCCACAGACTTTCCCGCCTTACTGGTTTTGCTCATTTCTGGCCTGCCCACCTTCTCCCTTCTCTCACACAGTTTCTCAGACCCTGGCTTCAGCAGCTGTGGTGTTTGCTAGGTTTTTGCTGCTTCGCTTTGGCAGACAGGTCCTGCTGCTGCTCTTCCAGCATCCGTCTCCATTTGTTTTTCCAGCTTTTGTATGCCGTTAGCTTACTGAATCCTGCCTTATCGCATTTTTTTAACTCGTCAGTAAAAGAAAATCCACGAAAAAAAAAAAAAGATCACAGGTTTTAACATGGGATTTATTACATCAGCCCCTTTGTGACCCCGGGTATAATTTTACCAGCTCTGATGAGGGCAGTTTTCAGACAGACCAATTTTTCCAGGTAAACTTCGATTGACAAGTATCCTCATGGGGTAATTTTATAACATCTTGCATAAAAAAGTCAGCAAATATACACATAAGTTGCACCAATTTTCAAAGAGGACTCATACGGATAAGTCCGCTTTAAAAGGATCCCAAAACATTCTACCTGCTGAAATTACACTTGCTAAGCAATACAACTTACGCACATAAAATTCCATTTTTCTGCATTCAAAATGGCATTTATGTGCATAAACTACTGAAATGAATGAAACAAGAACAAAAAACACGCACTCCCACCCTCCAACTAAGGAGAAAGTAAGGAATGAATCAAACCAAAAATGTTTGTGTTCAAATCCCAAACAGTAAATCGTTTGCACAAATTTTTCATGAAATTTATGTGCATACTTTTCAAAATCCAAAAGTATGTACGTAAGGCCAAACCTGGGTTCAAACTCTTCCCCCTGGAATGTCTCTACTCAGAGCAAGTAAACTTGTGCAAAAACAGGTTACTCGCATAGCAGGCAGGCAGCTTTGTAAAAAGCCATTTCTGCAAAGAAAACGTTATTTAAACCATGGAAGAGTCTTTGCAAATAATCCTCTAAATATCAAAGGGAATTCTGTGGGTAGAGTAACGCTTTACCCACAGAAATAGTTTTTAGAACATTGCACTACTGATTTGCACAGAAAATGACATGCATATACACTGTCTGTGGATAATTATATGTGCTTAGGGGACAGTCATTCCAAGGGGCGGAATCTGGGTGAGGTTTGATTTTAAAACAGGTACATTTTAAAAGCCCAGTGTGTGCCACAACCGGGAGCTACACAAGCATGTCTGGCCTGCGAGTGCCAAGCGGATTTTAAAAGCCACCCATGCATGCACGTATCAACCAGTACGCACACAAATAAGAAGTTGCAAATAAGGGGTGAGGCGTGGGCGGGGAATGGGTATTCTGGAACTCTAACAGGAAATATGTGCATAAGTATTTATGCACATAAGTGTGCGCAGGGGTCCCCTGCCCTGGGTATCTTTACTACTGCTGTGGATGATGTGCAAGTAATAAAATAAAAAAATCTAGGCTGGTCAGACGGGTTTTAAGGGTTGGTGCTAACAGGGTAAAAGGGAGGCTATTTAACTAGGAGGGTTAGAAAGTCCTAGCCCTTACCTGGACAAACTGGGAACAAACTGGGGAAATTGGTAATTGCATCGGCACGCACAACTAAAATCTCTCCACTTATGCAGCGGAGGCAGCATTGCATTCACAAGCTCAAGTCCATATAAAATTGTGCGCACATGTACGTGCACACAGCCTATTTTATACCATTGCGTGCACGAGCTGACACATGCGCGTACATTGGAGCCCACCCGCTGGCATCAAAATTACCCTCAAAATCTCTCAGCACAATTACGTGCACAAAATAGCAGGTGAAATATTTCAAACTGGTGTGCAAGCTTACATTGCCGCATATGCGTCAGCGCACACCCAGGGATGCAACCGCTTTATAACATATCCATGCATATGTGAGCGTATGTTATAAAATAGGCTGACTGCACACCATGTGCGCCCAATTTTAAGTGGGTGTGCAAATCCCGATACTACTGCGTTCATGGGAAACTTTAAAAGGAGTGCGCCAGTTTTACAGTTTGTTAAGCAATTCATGCAGTTTCTAGCTAGGTCCTGCCAACCCCCACTAATTAGATAGTCCACATTCCCCCCACTTGGCCCAGACCCCCTTAAACCCCTTATATCTCGCTGTTTGTTTGTTTTTTTTACACTTACACCTGTTCCCTAGCAGAAGTAAAGATACACGGCACTAGACTAGAGAGCGCACCCAGGCACATAAAAAGATACGCACTCATCTCTCGGCCCACACCACATCTGCACCCTGCCCCCTTTTAAGACTGAGTGAGATGCGCACACCGCAGGAGATAAGCACCTTTGTGGGCGCCTTCTAAAATACGCTCCTTATGCTCCAGGCCATCGTAAGCACACATCTCCCGATTCTGGCGCGAGCTGGGATTTTAAAATTCACCTTAAAAGCTCTGGGACCTGATGGGGTACATCCCACAATACAGAAGAAGCTAAAGGAGGCATTGACTAAACCCATCAGAGCACTTGTAAACAGGAGAGTTTAAAAAGGGTGGGATTCAGGGGCAGCAAAATGCACTTTTTGGTTGAGGGATGGACATGCAACTCCATTCCCATTTTCTACAATTTATGTCATTCTTTTACATAAATTCTGTTACACCCATTGATTGCAGATGGCTGCGACCGCGTGTTCTTACCTCCTGCACTGCTCTCCTGCCCTCCCCGGGGCTGCTCGCGGCTCTTGCCAGCTTTCACCACCACGTTCCCCGTGATTCGTGGCGGCCTGGACGCCACCCCCATCTTCCTCGACTGCCACCGGGCCCTCCTTTGAAGCCTCGTCAGCGAGAACCTCAGGGGCATCTCCCAGTTGATGACATCATCAGACCGGCATATTTAAACTCCACTTTTGCCCTCAGCTAGCCGACTTGGCAATAAGTTCCATATGTCTTCGACTACTGCCTATGTGTTCCTGAGACTTACTCGTGCCTTCGACTTGGACCCTGTCTGGTACCTTCTCCTCAGGGGCCAGTGCCACTTTGGGGACTCGCTGTCCTCGCCCACCCTGCTCCTCGGGCTGACTCTGCGTCTCTTGTGTTCTAACCTACAAGGCCTCCCATTCCTCGGGACTACCTCTGGGACACCTCAGCTATCCGTGAGTTCTACAAGGGAGCTTCCCCGCTCCTCGGGGTTGCACCGGCAACCTGTTCAAGTCCGTCCTCGTCTCCCACTCTTCAAGACCGTGCTTACATTACAGTGACTGCCAGGGCTTACCCGCTCCTCGGGGCAATGCCTCCCAACTTCCCTGGGACTCCTCAGGGTCACGTCTACTTACTGTATCGGGACTGCCAATATTCCCCCGCTCCTCGGAGCAGTGCTACGTCATCACATGAAGCTCAGCTCGGGCTTCCCTGTCCTGTGGGTTGGCCTATGGCATCACATCATCGTCCTATGCTGTGCAGCTCCTCCCCTTGGGGTTGCCCTCTGGATACCTCCTGAATGACCAAGCCTCACGCCCCACTCTGCGGTCTGTCAGGCATTCCTCCCCTCGGTGATCTCTGCTCAGGTAGTACCTCCAGCCTCACCTCCATGGGAGTCCTCTCCTGCTACTGTGGGACCTCTTCATTGCCTCACACAGAACTCTCTGTTGTCTCTGACCTCGCCTCCTGATGGTGCGGGCCTGTGGGGGTCCTTCCCACATGTGGTAACAACTTGCACCTCGGGCCAAGGGCCCACATACCCACAAATCTTAACAGATTGCCAAGTCCATGGACCCGGCAGAGGTCTCGGCCCTCCAGGTCATCCCTGGCCTGGCGCAAAGGATCAGCGAACCTCAAAAGTTCTTAGTCTCTGGCTGCCACCATAGACAACCTGAGCTCTTGTCTAGATGCTACTGTGTCTGCCACTACCACATCTATCAAGTTCAATACCTCTACCTCTACGCCCTCCTTGGCTGACTGTGCCCTTGCCGGCACCACTGCGCTTCTCTGGGAACCCTCTCCTGTGCCGGGGGTTCCTGAACCAATGCAATATACATTTTTGTTTACAGCCTGCTTACTTCCCAGATGTAATCATCAAGACCACCTACATCCTGGCCCTTTTGGATGATAGGGCCTTGGCCTGGGCGTCACCTCTCTGGGAGTGAGCAGACCCATTCCTCCGGGACCTTCCAGGGTTCCTGGCCCTGTTTCGGTCCATTTTTTAAGACCCTGTTGATGGTCGACGAGCTGTGTCTGGTTCATCCCTTCTGCATTTTCAGCAAGGCTCTCACCCTTTAACTGATTTGAATTGAATTTAACTGAATTTGACATTGAATTCCGCACCCTTGTGTTGGAATTACATTGGGATGCCAACTGCTTACGTGCTATATTCTTTGAATGGCTGAGTCTTAGGATTAAGAATGAGCTGATGGCCCGCGAACTGCCCTCCTCCTTGGACTCTCTGATTGACCTTACTGGGCGCATCGACCGGCAACTACAAGAACGCTCTCTGGAGTCCAGAACACCCCAGAAGTCTGCACCAGGACCATCTCGAGCCAAACGTTCATCCTCTCCTAGACCAAACCCACTGCAGAATCCAGCAGAGGAAGAACCCATGCAGATGGGTAGGAGTAGGCTCTCACCTAAAGAGCATCAATGCCAACAGCAGTCTTGCCTCTGCCTGTACTGCAGCCAGCTGGGCCATGTTATTGCTTCGTGTCCAGTCATTCCAGGAAACCTCCGGGCCTAGGATCTGATGGAGGACTTCTCCTAGACCTAACCTTGCCATCTCCTCCACTGTCCGTTCCCGTATCAATAAAGATGGACAACCAAGAGTTCCACACCTTCGCACTGGTGGACTACGGGGCCGGTGGGAACTCCATTCTAAAGCAGCTCACGGAACAACTACGGATTCCTACCATCTGGTCTCTGGTTCGCCTACTTCTTTCCTCAATTCATGGGGAACCTCTTCCTGGTGAAGTCACCCACACTACAGCTCCCATCCTACTAGGAACTGCAACCTTGCATGTGGAGACCATTTCATTCCACATCTTACACAATGCCATAGTCATACTGGGACTACCCTGGCTTCAGCAGCACACTCCACACTTCGACTGGGCCACCCTGCTTATCATAAGAATTGTATGGAACCTGTTTCGCCATTGCCCTGTATGGCCACCACAACCACTCTTTCCATCCTTCCGCTGCAATATGCATCCTACTCTGATGTGTTCTCTAAGAAGGCCACCGATACATTACCTCCACATCATTCATATGACTGCGTGATCAACTTACTACCAAATACAGAGTCCCACACAGCAGAATCTATCCTCTCTCACAGATGGAGACCCAAGCCATGTCAGAATACATTTGAGAAAACCTGGCCAAGGGATTCATTTGGCCCTCCAAGTCCCCTGCAGGTGCAGGGTTTTTATTCATAGGGAAAAAAGATGGCTCTCTGCGCCCTTGCATTGACTACCGGGTCTAAATGAAATAATTCTCAAGGATCGCTACCCACTGCCACTTATCTCTGAACTCTTTGACAGACTTCAAGGATCTAAGATCTTCTCAATGTTAGATCTCCGCGGGGCCTATAACTTCGTCCAGATTCGCGAGGGCAATGAGTGGAAAACCACCTTTAACACCCGCGACGGACACTTCGAATACTTCCTAATGCCATTTGGGTTGTGCAATGCACCTGTGGTATTTCAAAACTTGATGAACGAGGTTTTCAGAGATATGCTATACCAGTGTGTAGTCATATACCTTGATGATAGAACTCGAGAAACATCCCGGCGATGGCTTTCGAGGTCTTGTGAATAAACTAATTCACAAGACCTCGAAAGCCATCGCCGGGATGTTTCTCGAGTTCTATAGTGGCTGCGGTAGAATCAACTATTCGCCAAGCTTGAAAAGTGTTCATTTGAACAGGAGACTGTCCAATTCCTGGGCTATGTGGTATCTAGCCAGGGGTTTCATATGGATTCTCAGAAATTGAAGAGCATCCATGATTGGCCTCAACCTACAAGCCTCAAGGTCCTCCAGAGATTCCTTAGCTTCGTCAATTACTATCGCTCTTTTATCCATTATTCCACTCTGACTGCACCACTTACAGCTATGACTCGTAAGGGGGCTAATCCCTCTCAATGGACACCCGAAGCTATGATGGCTTTTCAGTATCTCAAGGCCGCCTTCCTCAAGGAACCCTGCTCTGTCATCCAGATCCCACACGCCCGTTCATGGTTGAAGTTGATGCCTCCAACGTCGGCGTTGGAGCTGTATTAAGTCAGTACTCCACTACTCACACGCTGCACCCCTGTTCTTTTTTCTCTCTTCTCTCAATGATTTTCACCAGCGGAATGCAATTATGCCATCGTGGATAAAGAACTACTGGCCATCAAGTTGGCATTTGAGGAATGGTGACCCTGGCTTGAAGGGGCACAGCACCAGATTACTGTATATACGGACCATAAAAATTTGGAGTATCTTCATCAGGCCCAGCGTCTAAACCACCGTCAGGTCCGCTGGTCTCTCTTCTTCACACGATTCAATATTGTGCTACGTTACTGTCCTGGCAATAAAAATGGTTGTGCTGATGCCCTCTCATGGTCATTCATCACCAAGGATGGACTCAATTCACCGCGGTACATCATAGATCTGGCTAGGGTCATTCTCTCAGCCTCCTATCCAGTGCCTTCAGGAAATACTGTGGTTCCTCGCTCGCTACAACAGAAGGTGCTGCAATGGGCTCACAACTCTCTGACCTCCGGACACGTGGGCCAATCCAGGATTCTGTTCACCCTTCTATGCTACTATTGGTGGCCCACTATCCGAAAGGACACCCAAGCATACGTCACATCTTGTCCTACGTGCGCTCATCACAAGCCTCCAGCTGGGAAGCCCTGGGGGTTCTTGCAGCCACTCCTGGTCCCAAGCGAACCTTGGACCCATATTGCCACTGATTTTATAGTAGACCTGCATGTCTCCAGTGGAAAGAACACCATAAGGGTCACTTTTGATCGCTTCTCTAAGATGGCACACTTTGAGGCTCTTCCTGACCTCCCAACAGTGGCCAAACTATTTTTTCGGCATGTGTTTCAGCTCCACAGCCTCCCCAAACATATTCTCTCTGACAGTGGTGTCCAATTTACTACATGTTTCTGGAGATCTCTTTGCAAGAAGTTGGATATTTCCTTGGACTTCATGTCAGCCTACCACCCTCAAGCCAATGGCCAAACTGAGAGGACCAAAAGGTCTCTAAAACAATTCCTGCGAGTCTACATGAATCTGCGGCAGGACAACTGGGCCAACCTTCGGCCTTTGGTGGAGTTTGCTTTAAATTCTCATGTGTCCACGTCCACCGGTTAGCCTCCATTCCAGCTGGTATACAGGCACCAACCTTTGCCACTGCTTCCTCTCCCACTGTCTGTGGCATCTCCGGCAGCACAGGCGATGGCTCAAGAATTACACCAACTGTGGCGCAGTACCCAGCAGCTGCTCGAACATGCTGCCCAGAGATCTAAGAAGGCCTTCGATGCTCACCATCGCTCAGCACCCCAGTTTCAACCTGGAGATAAGGTGTGGCTTAGCACTAAGTTCATTCACCTCAAACTGCCTTCAACACGCTTTGCTCCTAGGTATATTGGCCCCTTTCCTGTACTACACTGCCTGGTTCCTGTCACCTCCCATCCCCAGTTGCCCTACTCACTCAAAATTCACAATGCATTTCATGTTTCCCTATTGAAGCCTCTGATTCTCTCCAGGTTCTCGAAGAAACCACTGGATCCTGTACAGTTATCCTCCGAGGCTGATGTCACCTACCAATTCTGAGACTTCTTGGACATCAGGAAACATGGCAGGAGATGGGAGTACCTCCTCTCATGGGACAGCTTTGGACCCAAAGAAAACAGCTGGGAGCCCATGGCCAATATCCTGGACAAGGTTCTCATTCGACAGTTCCATGTTAAGTATCCTCGCAAACCAAAACCCCTGGGAAGGGGCCTTAAGAGAGGGGGTACTGTTATGCCCATCGGTCGCAGACGGCTGTGACCACGTGTTCTTACTTCCTGCACTGCTCTCCTTCCCTCCCCGGGTCTGCTCACTGCTCGGGCCAGCTTTCACTGCCGCATTCCCCGGGACTCCTCGTGGTGGCCTGCATGCCGCCACCATCCTCCTCGACTTCGGGCCTTCCTAGGTGTGCGCATGCACCACCTGACTCTCCTTTGAAGCCTCATTGGTGGGAACCTCAGGGATGTCTCCAGTTGATGACACTCCAGTTGATGACATCATCCTCCACCTTCACTGTCAGCTAGCCGACTTGGCAACAAGTTCCGTACGTCTTCTACTACTGCCTACGTGTTCCTGAGATTCACTCGTGCCTTGGACTCAGACCCTGTCTGGTACCCGCTCCTCGGGGGCCAGTACTGCATTGGGGACTCACTCTCCTTGCCTACCCCACTCCTTGGGCTGACCCTGCGTCTCTTGGGTTCTAACCTACAAGGCCTCCCGTTCCTCGGGACTACCTCTGGGCCACCTCAACTATCCGTGAGTTCTACAGGGGAGCTTCCCAACTCCTCAGGGTTGCACCCGCTACCTGTGCAAAGTCCTTCCATGATTCCCACTCCTCAAGACCACGCTTACGTTACAGTGACTGCCAAGGAAGTCGGGGCAGTGCTTCCCGACTTCCCTGGGACTTTGCTCGCTTCCCCGCTCCTCAGGGTCACGCCTACGTACTATATCGAGACTGCCAATATTCTCCCGCTCCTCGGGGCAGTGTACGTCATCACCTGAGGCTCAGCTCAGGCTTCCCTGTCCTGTGGGTTGGCCTACGGCATCACATCATTGTCCTACGCTGTGCAGCTCCTCCCCTCGGGGTTGCCTTATGGAGTACCTTCTGATTGGCCAGGACTCACGCCCCGTTCTTCAGTCTGTCTTGCACTCCTCCCCTCGGTGGTATCTGCTCAGGTAGTGCCTCCAGCCTCAACTCCACAGGGGTCCTTCTTCATTGCCTCACCCAGAACTCTCCACTGTCTCTGACCTCACGTCCAAATGGTACAGGCCTGTGGGTGTCCTTCCCACAGGTGGTAACAACTTGCACCTCGGGCCAAGGGCCCACTTACCCGGAAACTTTAACACATTCCTTGCGAAAACCATATAAAGAATAACTTATTATTATAACAATGCTATTTTCAAAATTAAGTTTAAAGAAGTACTGTGCAGAAAGAATAACTTAATTTTATTGAGCATTCCTAGGGTGTACAAGGTGAATCACAACATTTAAAATACTCAGTGTCTACAGGTGGAGGAGGAAATGAGGCAGAGGGCAGAGGAGAGGGCTGGGAAGGGGAAAGGGGCTAGGAACAGGGGGATGGAACAAGAAGAAAAAGTGGGTAGGGGATGGGTGAAGGGTCATGACAAGGTCCTGGCTGAGGTCAAGGCGGAGAGCAAGGTGAAGTCAAGGTCCAGGCTATGGTTGGCAAAGAGAAATCAGTGTAGGGGAAATGAGACATAGCAGAACAGAAAGAAGTGGGCAAGGGAGGCTGGAGATAGATGAGGCAGGCAGGAACAGGCAAGTCAGGCTGAAATGACAAGGCAGGAATAAAGCAGGAACACACTATAACAACTAGCACTCCTAAATAAGAAGGAGACCTGTTACAGAGACACTGGCTAGTAATACTGAGCTTCCTTAAATACTCATGCAGGATGTGATTTTATCAGCTAGTGCCACAGAAAGTTCCAGCTGCAGGACCTATAAAAGGAAGTACAGAGCTAGCCAATGTCCTAGGATACAGCATGCTGCCAGGGGCTATGCAGGAGCTGTTTCAGAACAGAGGTGAGAAACATTATACTGACATTCACTTTCTCTCTCTTTCTGACACACACACACACTTCTACTGCTGCTCATGTGCTCACAGGAACAGTAACTTTAAAACAAGCATGCATGCACCCATATACACAATTTTATATCGTCCATGCAATTGTGTGCACATTATATAAAATATGCCTATTCGCACATATGTGTGCTCCTAATTTTAAACATTTACATCAGGAAATGTTGCCTTTTTAAATTTTCTTTAGCACTTGTCGCCTTTTATACACACACGTCAGCACATTTTAGAACATGCACATGTGAAGGAAATGACTAACCTTACCAATTAGTACACCAGTCTGTCCAGTCTATCTCTAAGTCATCAAGATACCTTTGGTTATTTGGCCTGCACTTCCCCCAGTTTATCCTGACCCTTTATCTAGTCAGTATTTGGCTATAAAGAGTTTTATAGTGACTTACACTTGATAAATGACAGAAGTAAATATGCACAGGTAACAGCTGTATGTATTCATAGGTTTTAAAATCACAACTTATGAACATAAATGGTGGCCCCGCCCTGAAACACCCCTTTTTACACCAGCAAATGTATTTGGGCACAAGTACTTGCTCATGCATGTGCGAGGTTTTAAAATAGCACTTGCGCGAATATGTGCTATTTGCACATGCATCTGCTATTTTGTGCATGTTTGTCTCTTTTTAAAATTCACCTTTCAGTGTTTGTCCTCTCCCCTGGACTGGCTTATCAAAGATACTATAGCATCATCATGTAAAGTTCTTGCATTTGCTGCCAGCCCTTACCCAACCTGCAGAAGCCACATTTCCACTTCTTCTTCCCCATTCCTGCTCACTTTTTCCATTTGCCTTGTCCATGGCTTACTCACTGACCTTCTCTGAGATCAGCCCAGCCAGCTCAACCAGAGAGAGGCCTAACTGACAGGGCAGAGAACTTCCCCTGACTCCCAGCAGAACAGTAGCAAACAAAGATGACTGATAATAAAACATAGCCCTCGCTATATCTTCTGTTCTTCTGCTGCTGTCAGTCTGTCATAAGTTGATAATAAAGTTGCTGCAGCTCTTGTTTTTTTTTTTTTTTTTTTTGCTGGCTGTGATTTATTCTTTCTCCTTCCAGCAGTGAGAGCTCAGCCGTGATGTCATCAGATTCTCTGGAGTGAAGAAAGAGACTGAACTAGCTGAACATTTTCTGAGGAGTGAGGGGCTGTAGGGAGAAAACAGAGGGCAGGACCAGCAAGCGCAACACTCTAGGCAGCGGAGGTCTCACTCTCTTGCACATTCATAAGAATATTCGAACATAAGATTTGCCATACTGCGTCAGACCAAGGGTCTACCAAGCCCAGTACCCTGTTTCCAACAGTGGCCAATCCATGTCATAAGTACCTGGCAGTAGGGATGTGAATTAGTTTAAAACAAGATAGAAAAACAAAATGAATAAGGGCCAATTCATTTGTTTCATGGGGATTCCAAAATGAATTGAAGGGGCCCCATTTATTTATTTATTTAACACTTTTTTATACCGACCTTCATAGTAATAACCATATCGGATCGGTTTACATAAAACAAGGGTATAACTGAAGCAATAAATAAAAGTAATTAACAAGAGAAGTGAATAAGGCAAAGTTACATTTAACAAGGACTAAAAAACTTGGGAAGCTTAAAAGCTGGAAGAAAGGTAAAGGCAGAAGGTATAAGATGCTTTAACCAGTGAGTGCCAGAGTCCTTCGTTTGAATGGTTGGAGGACCTCAATCTTCTATGTCCAAGTTAGGGAAAAGAAGATTAAGGATTGTCTGGAGGATCATCGAAGGCTTGGTGGAATAGCCACGTCTTAAGTTTTTTCCTGAACGTAAAGAGACAGGGTTCTAATCGGAGGCTTGAAGGGATGTTGTTCCAAATAGACGGACCTGCTATTGAAAAAGCTCGGTCTTTGGTCGAGGAAAGGCGTGAGGCTTTAGTTGGGGGGTAATTCAGAGTACCTTTATGATTATCTCTAATTGGTCTGTTGGAGGAGTGAAGTTTGAAGGGTATTTCAAGGTTGAGTTGGAGTTGATGATGGATGGATTTATGTATTAGGGTGATTGATTTGTAAAGGATTCTAAAATTTACTGGTAGCCAATGTAGGTTTCTGAGGATGGGTGAGATGTGATTACCGCGGCTGGTGTTGGTCAGTAATCTCGCTGCAGCATTTTGTATCATCTGAAGCGGTTTAGTGGTTGATTTGGGTAGGCCAAGGAGAAGGGCACTGCAATAGTCAATCTTGGCAAATAGCAACGCTTGGAGGACTGTCCTGAAATCTTGGAAAAATAGAAGTGGCTTGAGTCGTTTCAGAACCTGGAGTCTGTAGAAGCAGTCTTTGGATGTAGTATTGACCATTTTCTTTAGGTTTAGTCTATTATCCA
The DNA here is from genome assembly GCF_901001135.1 of Rhinatrema bivittatum. Taxonomy (NCBI): domain Eukaryota; kingdom Metazoa; phylum Chordata; class Amphibia; order Gymnophiona; family Rhinatrematidae; genus Rhinatrema; species Rhinatrema bivittatum. Next base: position 364,267,222 of record NC_042616.1, on the reverse strand, counting down.
GAATTACTCTTAGGTCTCTCACCTGCTTATGAGTGATGTATGCGTTGTGTGGGTATGGTATGGGAATATTTTCTTCATTTGCAGAGATGAGGAGGAGCTCCGTCTTCGAGGAATTAAAGACCAAATTTAATCTATTGAGGAGGCTGGTGATAGATATAAGGCAGTTATGCCAGTGGGTGAGTGCTTTTGAAATAGATTCTGTAATAGGTATAAGAATCTGTACATCATCTGCGTACAGATAATGAATTAAATTAAGGTCGGTTAGCAATTGGCAAAGGGGGAGGAGGTAAATATTAAAAAGGGTTGGAGAAAGGGATGATCCTTGTGGTACGCCTAGGGTGGATTTTGTTAATGGCAATTCTTTGTTATTGATTAAACAATGGCCTCCTGACCCCCCCAAGCTGGCCAAAAGTTCCTTTTGGGCCCAACGAGGGTCCCGGAGGGAACCCGCGGGGAATCACGTGACGCCGCGTTACTCCGACGTGGCGCCGACGTCACGTGCTCCTCGCAAAGGAGTTCAGGAATGGCGTCCTGACTCCCCGCTGGATCACCAGGGAGTTGTGGTAAGTCTTGGGGGGGGATTAAGTAGGGTGAGGGGTTTAAATTTGTATTTGCACGTATGGACATAGACTCAACTTATGGAATTCTCCATATGTCCATATTGACCGCAAATGGGACCCCCTTTCGACTTATGGACTTATGAACTTAAACTTTTGCTCTGCACATCCCTAATAGTCATTACTTGGCTTGTCTGAATCAGAAGATATTGAAAGTATTCTGGATGAGGAAAATTTGGGAGGCATATCATAGAGGCCGACTGTCGGCCCCTGTGACATTGTGAGGGCAAAGGTAGCGCCGGCGCCATTTTGAATACTGGCAATACGGCCCGAGTGCGGGAGGTCGCTCCCGGACCCCCGCTGGACTTTTGACAAGTCTTGTGGGGGTCAGGAGGCCCCCCCAAGCTGGCCAAAAGTCCCTGGGGGTCCAGCGGGGGTCCAGGAACGATCTCCTGCACTCCGGCCGTATTGCCAATATTCAAAATGGCGTCGGTGCTACCTTTGCCCTGTCACATGGTAAGGGCAAAGGGCCATCAGCGCCATTTTCTTTAGCACAGCTGATGGCCTGGGAATGGGAGATTGCTGCCCGCGGCCCCCCTGGACCACCAGGTATGTGTAAAAAGTTTTGGGGGGGTCGGGAGAGTGGGGGAGGCTAAGGGGTAATTTTAAAGGGTCGGGTGAGGGGTTTTTTTATCGGCACGGGCCTCACTAAAAAAAATTAGTGATGTGAATTGGAAACGGAACCGATCCCAATTCACATCTCTAACGATCAGATTCCACCCCCCCCTCCCAGCCGAACCCGATCGTTAAAACGATCGGGCACATGATTCACATCCCTACCCGTTAGTATTGGCATCTGGGGAGGGTGAAAGTGATTGTGGTAGCTCAGGTACCCCTTCTTCCAGTCAGAGAAAAAAGGCAAAAAAGAGGATAAGTGTTCCCCAAGATGATCCAATGCACTTAACCCCTTCCAGCAGTCAAGGTGACAGTCAAAAAAGCAAACAGAATGTTGGGAATTATTAGAAAGGGAATGGTGAATAAAACTGAAAATGTCATAATGCCTCTATATCTCTCCATGGTGAGACCGCACCTTGAATACTGTGTACAGTTCTTGTCGCCGCATCTCAAAAATGATATAATTGCGATGGAGAAGGTACAGAGAAGGGCTACCAAAATGATTAGGGGAATGGAACAGCTCCCCTAAGAGGAAAGACTAAAGAGGTTAGGACTTTTCAGCTTGGAGAAGAGGCGACTGAGGGGGGATATGATAGAGGTGTTTAAAATCATGAGAGGTCTAGAACGGGTAGATGTGAATCGGTTATTTACGCTTTCGGATAATAGAAAGACTAGGGGGCACTCCATGAAGTTAGCATGTGGTACATTTAAAACTAATCGGAGAAAGTTCTTTTTTACTCAATGCACAATTAAACTCTGGAATTTGTTGCCAGAGGATGTGGTTAGTGCAGTTAATATAGCTGTGTTTCAAAAAGGATTGGATAAGTTCTTGGAGGAGGAGTCCATTGCCTGCTATTAATTAAGTTGACTTAGAAAATAGCCACTGCTATTACTAGCAACGGTAACACGGAACAGACTTAGTTTTTGGGTACTTGCCAGGTTCTTATGGCCTGGATGGGCCACTGTTGGAAACAGGATGCTGGGCTTGATGGACCCTTGGTCTGACCCAGTATGGTATGTTCTTATGTTCTTATGTAAGCAGCCCCTTGCCAAGCATCGGAAGTGACAGCCTACAATGGAAGAAATGGGGTGGGTTTCAATAGCAATGGCCCAGTGAAGCAGCCACAGTTATATCAAGGAACATTGATGAAATGATTGCCCTTGATAGCCAGCCCCTGCAGCTAGTAGAGAATGAGGGCTTTCTGCGTTATACAAATTCTCCTCCAGAACCTTTAGTAGGGTAGTTATCCTCAGCCTGTTCAGACAATGCTGTAGTTGCATTCAGACACTGCTGGCTAAGGCAGAGGGGATTAGCATGCATTTCATTACTGACATCTGGACCTCCATGAATGCTATGCACTCCTGTCTCTTTCTTAGTGCAACTGGTGGGTTTTGACAAAAGTAGGGGCAGACAGCAGCTTGAGCAAGGATGGAGGAACAGGGTGCAGTCGGGCATTGCTGCACATTCATTCAATGGATGAGTCCCATACCTCTGCAAATATTCTATCAGCCATAAGACAGATGCTGGAGGATTGGCAGCTAGACAAGAGAGCTAGGAGTTCAAATGCTGGTTTCTTTGTGACAGATAATGGCACTAATATTGTAAAGGCACTACAGGATGGGGGCTTAAAAGGAATCCAGTGTTTTTCACACACTCTGCATCTGCTTGTAAAGGATGCCCTAGGACTGGGGTCTAAAGCTATCATAAAGAATTATTGGCAGAACTTTTAGACAAGTGCAGGAAAATTGTGGGGCACTTCCACAGAAGTATAAAGGCAGGGCAGCTTCTCTGAGAGAAGCAAGAGGAAATTGGAATGCCTCTCAAGCATCTCATTATAGATATTGACACCCTGATACTGGGGAGGTTAGCAGAGCAGCAAAAAAAAAAAAAAGATACCCATTCATATTCTTTCTCAGGAAATAGGGATAGGTATGAATTGTTCCCTGAGGCATCATGACTAGGCAGTGATGAAGCAGCTGATAAACAGTAGGGGTGTGCATTCGTTTCTAATGTATTTCTCATCCACAACATATAGGGCCCTATTCATTGTATTCGTGGGGAAGCGAAACGTATCGCGATTCCCCACGAATACACCAAATTTGCCGAATTATTCGGCCATCTAAAGGATCCAATTTAAACAACCCCCCACCCTCCTGACCCCCCCCCCCAAGACTTACCAAAACTCCCTGGTGGTCCAGCGGGGGATCCGGGAGCCATCCCCTGCACTCACACCCTCGCTGCTGGTTTCAAAATGGCGCCGATAGCCTTTGACCTACTATGTCACAGGGGCTACTGGTGCCATTGGTCAGCCCCTGTCACATGGCCATCGGCGCCATCTTGTGCTCCTACCATGTGGTAGGGGCTTACCAATGGCACCGGTAGCCCCTGTGACATAGTAAGGGCAAAGGCTATCGGCACCATTTTGATTACTGGCAGCCGACGGCCCGAGTGCAGGAGATGGCTCCCGGACCCCCGCTGGACCACCAAGGACTTTTGGCAAGTCTTGGGGGACCCTCCTGACCCCCACAAGACTTGCCAAAAGTCCAGCGGGGGTCTGGGAGCGACCTCTTGTACTCCGGCCGTCGGATGCCAGTATTCAAAATGGCGCCGATCACCTTTGACCTACATGTCACAGGGGCTACCGGTGCCATTGGTCAGCCCCTGTCACATGGTAGGAGCACAAGATGGCACCAATGGCCATGTGACAGGGGCTGACAAATGGCACCGGTAGCCCCTGTGACATAGTAGGTCAAAGGCTATCGGCGCCATTTTGAAACCGGCAGCGAGGGTGTGAGTGCAGGGGATGGCTCCCGAACCCCCCGCTGGACCACCAGGGAGTTTTAGTAAGTCTGGGGGGGGGGGGGTCAGGAGGGTGGGGGTTGTAGTTAATTTAATTTTAGCGGGGAAACAAATAGGAATTAACGGATAAACGGAGTAAGAGCGATAGAGATTAACTAGGTAATTATCAACTAATATGTTATGAAATTAATAGATATTAAGTTCCTTGATCTGGGTATGACGAGTTAATTTGTGTTAGGGGAAGGCTTGGAGGAAAAGCCACGTCTTAAGTTTCCTTCGGAAGGTGTGGAGGCATGGTTCCAGTCTTAGATCAGTCGGTAGTTTGTTCCAGAGGACTGGTCCTGCTGTAGAGAAGGAACGTTCTTTGGTGGTTGTTAGCCGGGTGGATTTGGTAGGTGGGACTTGCAGCATTCCTTTATATGCCTCTCTGATGGGCCTGTCTGAGGCATGGAGTTTGAGTGGAGCCTGTAGGTCTAGGGTGAGTTGTTTGTGAATGGTTTTATGTATTATGGTGAGTGCTTTATGTTGAATTCTGTATTTTATTGGCAGCCAGTGTAGGTTACGGAGGATAGGGGTAATGTTGGCGCTTCGGTTAGTGTTAGTTAAGATTCTGGCTGCTACGTTCTGGAGCATTTGTAGCGGTTTTGTTGCCGAGATGGGGAGCCCCAGGAGCAATGCATTGCAGTAGTCCGTCTTTGAAAATAGTGTAGATTGGAGGACAGTTCTGAAGTCCTGGAAGTGGAGGAGAGGTTTAATTCTTTTCAACACTTGAAGCTTGTAGAAGCATTCTTTGGTGATATTATTGATTGATTTTTTTAGGTTTAGATGATTGTCTAGTATGACTCCTAAATCTCTTGTGTGAGAAATATGTGTGTCCGGGGAAGTAGAATCGGTGTTAGTCAAGTGTTCAGGGGAGATGAGCAGGATTTCTGTCTTGGATGCGTTGAGCACCAGGTTCAGGCTGGAAAGGAGACTTTTTATGGATTTCAAACAATTTTCCCAGTAATCGAGTGTTTTTGTCAGGGTTTCTTTTATGGGGATCAATATCTGAACGTCATCTGCGTAGAGGTAGTATGTTAATTGTAGGTTAGTGAGTAGTTGGCAGAGGGGTAGTAAGTAGATATTGAAAAGGGTTGGAGATAATGATGAGCCTTGTGGAACGCCTAGCGTTGATATATAACTTGGTGATTCTATATTGTTGACTCTCACCTTGTAGCTTCTATTGTTGAGGAATGAGTTGAACCAATTGAGAGCAAGACCCGTGATTCCAATTTCTGAAAGACGATTTAGGAGAATGGCATGGTTTACCGTATCGAATGCCGATGAGATATCTAGAAGGACCAGTAGGTATGCAAGCCCTTTGTCTAGTCCCATGAGGATGTGGTCTGATAGTGAGATGAGGAGGGTTTCTGTGCTGGCTGATTTTCGGAAGCCATACTGTGCAGGGTAAAGAATTTTATTTTCCTCAAGGAAGTCAGAGAGTTGTGTGTTAACAACTTTCTCTGTGAGCTTCGCTAGAAACGGCAGGTTCGATATGGGTCTGAAGTTGGCGAGTTCTTTTGTGTCTAGATTGGGTTTCTTTAGGAGGGGTTTGAGAGATGCTGTTTTTAGCTCGTCGGGGTAGATTCCTTGGGCCAGGGAGCAGTTTATGATATTGGTAAGTGAACTGGAGATGGTGCTGGGGATGAGAAGCAGAAGTTTTGTAGGGATGTGGTCTGTCGGATGGCTGGAGGGTTTCATTTTTTTGAGAACGGATTCTATCTCCATGGTGGTAGTAGGTTCGAAGGAGTCAAGGGTGTTTCTGGGGTGATAGATGGTGTTGGAGTTGAAAACTGGGGTTATTGTATTAGTGGGGAGAAGTGCCAATGTGTTTGCAATTTTATCCTGAAAGAAGCGTGCAAGATCATTGGCTTTAGATTGAGCCTGTTCATCAGGGATGGTGGGGGCAGAGGGTTTTGTGAGTTGTGAAACAAAAGAAAACAGAGCCTTGGCATCATATTGTATATCATGGAATCTGTTTGTGTAGAATTCCTTTTTAGTCTGTAGCAGAGAGGTCTTGTAGAGATGGAGGAAGCGTTTGTAGTCTGATAGAGTTTTGGTGTTAGGATTTTTACGCCATGTGACTTCTTTATGTCTGAGGTCTAGCTTCATTTGTTTAAGTTTCTGGGGAGAACCATGGTTGTTTCGTTTTTTGTGACCAATTGATGATTTTTGTCATTTTCGGGCATAGTTTGTTGGCAATTGTTTCCGTGATATTGCTCCAAGTGAAAAGTGCAGAGTTGGGGTTGGAGCAGTCCAAATTAGGGAGATCTTTAGTTAGCTGTTCGCTAAGAGTGTCAGAAGGGCATAATTTCCAGAAATGAATGGTAGATTGAGGCTGAGTTTTTGCAGGATTTACTTTGGTAGTGAGAGTAGTTGATATCAGGGAGTGGTCTGACCAGGGTACAGGGGTGCAGACTGGAGCATTCTTGTGAGACAGGTTTGAGTTGATGAATATGAGGTCCAGTGTGTGACCAGCTTTGTGGGTAGGTTTGTTGATGATTTGTTCAAAACCCATTGCTCTAAGAGTGGAGAGGAAGGTATCGCAGATAGGAGAGAGTGGCGGGGCATCGACATGGAGATTGAAATCCCCCAATATCATAGCCGGTAAGTCTGTATTTATGTATTTGGCAATCGTTTCTATGAGAGGGGAGACTTCAGTGTCCAATATTCCTGGTGGGGCGTAGACTAGGAGAATTTGGATGTGTTTTGACTTGAATAAACCTAGTTCCAGTTTTTTTGAGGAAGATTTGACAGGTTGCTGTGTTAGATGGAGTTCTTTCTTAGTAGCTAGTAAAAGTCCTCCTCCTCTTTTTTTGGGTCTTGGGATTGAGAAGAAGTCGTAGAGGTGTATCGGTAGTTGGTTTATCAGGGGAATGTCGGAACTTTTTAACCAGGTTTCTGTGATGGCACAGATGTCTGGTTTGGAATCCAGCAGAAAGTCATTGAGGATGTGGGTTTTCTTAGTGAGGGATTGGGCATTGAAAAGTGTCAGAGAAAATAACGTGAATCCTAAAAGTTGGGTGAGAGGTGAAATCATGATAGGGATGAGAGATCTCTTAGCTTGGTTCACGGGTCGTAGTAGAGGTCTCAAGTTAAGAGAGACGTGGCGATGAATAATTGGGATGGGGTAGGTTAGCATGTTGGCTCGGTGGATTGACTCCGCTGTAGATGTAAGGAATAGTTGAGGGTTGATTATGAGTTTGAGTTGCTTGCTTCTTTCGCTGGTTGAGTGTTGTCAGGGTGAAAGCTGTAAAGGACGATTGCTGCTCCAATGGTTGAGTGCTGGAGGGGTGAGTGCTGTGAAGGATGATTGCTTCTTTCACTGGTTGAGTGCTATCGGGGTGAGTGCTGTGAAGGATGATTGTTGTATCTGCTGAAGGTCCTCCGCTGTATGGTCCTCCGCTGGTTGGATGCTGGAGGGGTGAGTGCTGTGAAGGATGATTGTTGTATCTGCTGAGGTCCTCCTCTATATGGTCCTCCGCTGGTTGGATGCTGGAGGGGTGAGTGCTGTGAAGGATGATTGTTGTATCTGCTGAGGTCCTCCTCTGTATGGTCCTCCGCTGGTTGGATGCTGGAGGGGTGAGTGCTGTGAAGGATGATTGTTGTATCTGCTGAGGTCCTCCGCTGTATGGTCCTCCGCTGGTTGAGAGCTAGAGGGGTGACTGCTGTGAAGTGCTAGTGGGGTGAGTGCTGGAGGGGTGAAGGATGATTGTTGTATCCGCTGAAGGTCCTCAAAATAAGATTAGGGAGTGAGTAGTTGTGAGGGCTGGCTAGGCAAGGGGTGTGAATAGTTGGAAGATCTGTGGGCTCAAACGCCGTTGGAGCACTGAGATTAAAGTTTAAGGTGCTTCAGTATGCTATCCGTATGGTCTGGTACTTTACAGTGTCTGTGTTTGACGCTCGCAGATTGCATGTAGATTGGAGCTGGAGACTGTCATATTTATATAAAGTGTATACACCTAGAGGGTAGTCGGTGCCGTTTGCGTGAGGCTTTTCTATTGTTGATTGATTGCCGTGGTTATAGTTGCTTCGCTGCAGGTTGGAGTATATAAGATCCGCTGTAAGTTATTAGGATTTATTTGGTTGTATCTATTTCATGCAATGGAAATAGTGAAGCAGGGTAGTGGAGGACGTCCGGTGCCGTCCGAAGGGGCTGCCCGAAGGGGCGCACAAAGGGGCGGGCCCCTTAGTCGCGCTCCTTCGGCGCGCTCCTTCGGCGCACGACGCACGGCGCGCGACGCCGGAGTGTCTGTGCGATTTAAAGGGCCTCTCCGCGCTTGCTGATTGGTTGCTGGGGGCAGCCGTGCTAGGCTGTTCCCCAGTAGCTGATTAGGGCGGAGTTTAACGGCAGTGGCGGCAGCGGGAAGACGGCGCTGTTTGCCACGCAGTCGGGCACGGACCCACCGAGGGTAAGAGGAGATGTTAGAGGCCTTACCCCGATGGGTCTGCGGCGCCGATCGCGCAGGCCCTCCTCGCACCGAGCACCGCTGTGAAGATCGCCGAGTTCCTGCAGGTAAAGGAGGATGGCCGGCGCGTCTCTTCGATTTAAAGGGCCTCTCCGCGCTTGCTGATTGGTTGCTGGGGGCAGCCGTGCTAGGCTGTTCCCCAGTAGCTGATTAGGGCGGAGTTTAACGGCAGCGGCGGCAGCGGGAAGATGGCGCTGTTTGCCACGCGGTCGGGCACGGACCCACCGAGGGTAAGAGGAGATGTTAGAGGCCTTACCCCGATGGGTCTGCGGCGCCGATCGCGCAGGCCCTCCTCGCACCGAGCACCGCTGTGAAGATCGCCGAGTTCCTGCAGGTAAAGGAGGATGGCCGGCGCGTCTCTTCGATTTAAAGGGCCTCTCCGCGCTTGCTGATTGGTTGCTGGGGGCAGCCGTGCTAGGCTGTTCCCAGTAGCTGATTAGGGCGGAGTTTAACGGCAGCGGCGGCAGCGGGAAGATGGCGCTGTTTGCCACGCGGTCGGGCACGGACCCACCGAGGGTAAGAGGAGATGTTAGAGGCCTTACCCCGATGGGTCTGCGGCGCCGATCGCGCAGGCCCTCCTCGCACCGAGCACCGCTGTGAAGATCGCCGAGTTCCTGCAGGTATCTGCCCCCTTGACGAATCTGAATCCCGAATTCAATGTATGGCGTCCCTCTGCACATCTCTAATGAACAGCCTGAAGCCTTTCAGGGATCCAGCAGAGGACATGAGTTCTAGAGGTGTCACTTTGGCTAATGTGGTCCCAATTATTTATTGTCTGATGGAAAAAAATAGAGGATTACCAGCAGGACATTGGAATGAAAGCAGAGGTATTGCAGTTTGTGGACTGCTTGCAGCATCAAGTGCAGGAGAGGCTGAAACCTCTGACAGAAATCAACATATACAAGCTTGCTACTCTGCTTGATCCTTGGATGAAAGGGAATGTTGCCCTGGAGAGAGTGTCTGATACAAATGAAGTAGATGCTGGAATGGTTGGTGTGTTAGGAGGAGCTGAGGGATTGGCAGAGTAGGGATGCAGCACAAGAGGGAACAGTGGCCATGTCAGAGAGTAGTACAAGCAGAAGCAGCACCCAGATGGCTAGCTCATCCTCTACCACCACAATATGCCATAGCCACATTGCCCAGAAATAAACATCTTTCCTTGTACAGGCTAGAGTGAAAGCAGCTGGCTGGAAAGTATCTCAGCTAACTCAAGCAAAGGAGAGCTCTGCACAAATATCTGTGAAACACTATCTAAAAAATCCCATAGAGGACCCTGACAGAAATGTGTTTGCATGTTAGGCACATAAGTCCTCAATCTGGCCAGACCTAGTCAAAGTGACACAGTGGTATTTATCTTGCCCATCAATCAGTGTTCCCATTGAACATGCCTTTTTAATACAGGAGACATTGTGGGCCCTCATTGGTCTAGGTTAGCACCACAGTTAATGGACATGCTGCTGTTTCTAAAATACAATCTACCTTTACTTGGTTTTCCAGAATTCTCATGTGAGTGGCAAAATGATTAAGAACATCTTGAAGGCTTTGTTGGCACTGTGTCTACCACCAGCACCTGCAATGACCTTCATATACTACCCCGGGGCTCATTGTTTTTTCCTCCCTTCTTGTCTGCATACTCCTAGTGCAATCACAAGGGACCTGTTGCTTCAAGTCTCACTGCTATACTTCTAGTACCAGCATAGGGGACCTGCTGCCTGATGTCTCTCTGCTATAACCCAAGTACCAGCAGAGAGGACATGCTGCCTGATATCACTCTGCCATAACCCTGGGACCAGCAGAGAGGACATGCTGCCTGATGTTTCTCCGCCTTAAACCTGGAACAAGCACAGGGGACCTTCAGCCTGATGGCTCTCTGCCAGACCCCTGGTACGAGCAGAGGGATCCTGCTTCCTGATGTCTTTCAGCCATATACATGGTCCTAGCATAGGGGACCTACTGGCACACTCTTAACTGCAATGCCCCAAATACCAGCATGGGGGTCTTGGTGCTACTGCTCCATCTACCTGCTTTGCCTGTCTATTAATATGTATGAATGTGGGTGTTTTGTTGATGTTACAGCTGTCCATGCCTTGTCCTCAGCCAGCCTTGACCTTGGAACAGAAACTGACCTCGCCTTTGTGAAAAGGTTTGAATATAAGTATAGAAGTTTTTACCATTAGCAGAATTAAAACTATTACCAGGGAATCCTGCTTGGATGAAAACCCCTTACTTAAATCCTCCCTTTTACCCTTCTTGCCTATAGACAAAAAGTTTATTGTTTAATTTCAGAGATATGTGTTCTTATCTACCACAGAACTTTATTCACCAATAATTCATGCAGCACAGCATGCAATTAAAATAAACCAGTCAGTTTGTAGTAAAAAATAGTTTCTTTATTTCAGATAAAGAAAGGTATCAATAATAAAATCTCTAAATGACTAAGAAACATTTCTATGTTCAAATCCTAACGTTACCAGAGTATAATCCTACAATCAATGTGACAACCATTAATAGGGTAACCGAAAATATTAAAATCAGGTAGATGTCGACCAATGTCATCTTTTCAATTAATTAATCAATACATTTCTAATACATCTGCCAATCTAGAAATAATAGCAATTAAAAGGTTCTCATATACTTGCATAAATGATTACATCTTTACCAGATATCTGAAGCAGCCCGCTCTTGTCTCTCTATCCACGAGCAAGGAAAAATGCAAAGTCATACTCCTTCTTTCTGTGTCTGCTTCTGGTTTTATAACCTGAAAAACTCTTTGATTCTTTGATCCAGAGTAACTGTATCTTGTCTATCAATACATCTATCTTTTTTAGCCTTTGAAGAACTTCAGTTCTAAAAACCTTGAATAGAGTTCAAACAATGTAATCCATATCAGAATATGGAAAATAGGAGTTTTCCTTACCCTGTTTAAAGAAGTGCCCATTTTCGGTCTTTTATTTAATGCCAAGGTGTGCCAGGCAAAAAACAATCCTTTCTAGTTCTGAGAGAAGAGCTTATGCACTCCCCTCCATCCCAGGATTCATGCCTAAGTTACCACATGTTTAAGGATGGCCAAGGCCATAAAATGCAGACTTATTTCTCACTAGAGATAAGCAATAAGTCGAAAACAACCTTTCTCAAGGTCTGTAAAGGGGGATTAGGGGGGCTGGAGTTTTTCCAGCACAGGCCTTCGACTAAAGCCATTGGGGCAGATTTTAAATACTTGTGCGATCGCGTACTTTTGTTCGCGCACCAGGCGCTGGATTTTTTATTTTATAAGATATGCGCGTAGCCGTGCATAACTTATAAAATCCGGGGTCGGCAAGCGCAAGGGGGTGCACATTTGTGCAACCTGTGCGTGCTGAGCCCAGCGCGGCCTGCCTGTTCCCTCCGAGGCCGCTCTGATTTCAGAGCGGCCTCGGAAGGAACTTTTCTTCGCCCTCCCCCCACCTTCCCCTCCCTTCCCCTACCTAACCCACTCCCCCGGCCCTATCTAACCCCCCCCCTAACTTTGCGCGCATCGGCCGGCAGCCCCGCTCCATCCTCCGGTCCCGGGGGCTGGTCCAGAGGCCTCGACCACGCCCCCGGGCCGGCGCCACGCCCCCGGGCCTGCCCCCGAAATGCCGCGTCATTTCGTGAACACCCCGGACACGCCCCCTTCCTCCCCTTTTCGAAAGCCCCGGGACTTACGCGCATCCCGGGGCTTTACGCGCGCCGGCGGCCTATGCAAAATAGGCGCGCCGGCGCGTGAGGGCCCTGCACGCATAAATCCGGAAGGATTTACGCGCACGGGCCTTTTAAAATCCGCCCCATGGCTTTTAGAAGAAGTAAAGGCATATGGGTATTAATGCTAACATGTCTCTTTATGGCTAATTGATCACTGACTACACTAAATATAAGTAATTATCAATAAAGCACAAAATATTAAAATATTTTCTGACACCTTGTCCTCATCCTGCCGTCACCTAGGAATGGGAGCTGACCATGCTTTGTCATCAGCCTGTCTTGTCCTCAGAACAGAAACTAACCACACCTTGTGTTCAGCCTGCCTCGACAACGGAATGGAAACTATGTTTTGTCATCAGCCTGCCTCAACCTTGGAATGGAAACTGACAGGACCTTGACCTATACTGTAAGTCCTGCTGGCTGCCAGCACCTAGGGCTTAACCCAAGAGGGAGGGTGGTTGGCTAGGCAGAAGATCTTTGGCTGGAGTAACTCAACTGTCACCTGCCAAGGACTATTCTGTGCTTTCACACAAAAATAGCAGTGCCAACTTCACAGTGGCCTAAGAGCTCACCACCACCTGCTGCTCAGCATGACAGGAGCCTCCATGTTGTTTGTTTCTCCTAGTTTATTTGTTTAACTGGGGTGTTTGCTTTTCCAAAGAAAATGAGGTGAAGATTTTTGGAAAAATGTTTCCTCACCTCTACCTATTTTACAGTTCATTGTTTTATTCTAATCCCTCAGCAATGATCCCAGCATGGGTTTCACACCTATTCATTTCTGTTGCCACTGTGCTGTTTTCTCCACAAATAAAAAATGAAAAAAAAGACAAAAGAAACAAGTTTCTCCTCCCATTGAATTGCTGCTTTGTACCTACTTACCACCCTCAGCTGCCATACCACCATAAAGAACTTGCTGTCACATACCAAGCTTTTATATTATTGCTGGTGCCCTCTTTTGAATTCAGGGGGTGTTTTTCCTATATTTGCACTGTTCTTGGTTTGTTATATTGGGGTGTCATTTAGGCCCCAGAAAATATATTTGAAAAAAGTAAAAAAAAAAAAAAAAGGACACAGTTTTCATTAGCAGAGCCCAAAACTCGTTCTATGGTTCTTACTTTCCTAACAACAATCTCAACCTGGTTCTCCCACCCTATGTATGTTTAATTAAACTGGAGTAGTTTCTCCAAAAAAACCTAAATTCAAAGGAAGAACTGCTGGTATAAGACAAAAGATGCTCAAGAGAAACCATTTACTGAGCTTAATACCATAAAAGATTAAAATAGTAAGAGGGAACTCCTGCAAAACTGATAAACGAAGAAGTGCCAACTTGATAGCATTCAGGGACAGGATATAGGAAGAATCTTTTGTCCTAAAAAGCCCTCAATCTGAAGGAGAAATATAGAAACATAGAAACATAGAAATGACGGCAGAAGAAGACCAAATGGCCCATCCAGTCTGCCCAGCAAGCTTCACACACTTTTTTCTCTCATACTTATCTGTTTCTCTTAGCTCTTGGTTCTATTTCCTTTCCACCCCCACCATTAATGTAGAAAGCAGTGATGGAGCTGCATCCAAGTGAATATCTAGCTGATAAGTTAGGGGTAGTAGGGGTAGTAACCGCCGCAATAAGCAAGCTACACCCATGCTTATTTGTTTTACTCAGACTATGTTATACAGCCCTTATTGGTTGTTTATCTTCTCCCCTGCCATTGAAGCAGGGAGCTATGCTGGATATGCTTGAGGTATCAGTTTATTCTTCTCCCATGCTGTTGAAGCAGAGAGCCATGCTGGATATGCATCGAAAGTGAAGTATCAGGCACATTTGGTTTGGGGTAGTAACCGCCGTAACAAGCCAGCTACTCCCCGCTTTGTGAGTGTGAACCCTTTTTTCTTCTCCCCTGCCGTTGAAGCAGGGAGCTATGCTGGATATGCGTGAAGTATCAGTTTTTTCTTCTCCCCTGCCATTGAAGCAGAGAACTATGCTGTATATGCATAGAAATAGAAGTAACAGGCTTATTTGGTTTGGGGTAGTAACCGCCGTAACAAGCCAGCTACTCCCCCCTTTGTGAGTGCAGATCCTTTATTCCACATTTCCTCTTGCTGTTGAAGCTAGAACGATGTTGGAGTCACAGTAAGCATGTGTACGTTTATTGAATAAGGGTATTGTCTCCAGGCAGTAGCCATCATTCTGGTGAGTCACCAACTCTTCATTGGCGGCCTCTTGACTTTCTGGATCCACAGTGTTTATCCCACGCCCCTTTGAAGTCCTTCACAGTTCTGGTCTTCACCACATCCTCCGGAAGGGCATTCCAGGCATCCACCACCCTCTCCGTGAAGAAATACTTCCTAACATTGGTTCTGAATCTTCCTCCCTGGAGCTTCAAATCGTGACCCCTGGTTCTGCTGATTTTTTTCCTACGGAAAAGGTTTGTCGTTGTCTTTGGATCATTAAAACCTTTCAAGTATCTGAAAGTCTGTATCATATCGCCTCTGCTCCTCCTTTCCTCCAGGGTGTACATATTTAGATTCTTCAATCTCTCCTCGTACGTCATCCGATGAAGATCCTCCACCTTCCTGGGCGCCCTTCTCTGTACCGCTTCCATCTTGTCTTTGTCTTTTTGTAGATACGGTCTCCAGAACTGAACACAGTACTCCAGGTGAGGCCTCACCAAGGACCTGTACAAGGGAATAATCACTTCCCTTTTCTTACTCGATATTCCTCTCTCTATGCAGCCCAGCATTCTTCTGGCTTTTGCTATAGCCTTGTCGCATTGTTTCGCAGACTTCATATCATTAGACACTATCACCCAAGGTCCCTCTCCTGCTCCGTGCACATCAGCCTTTCCCCCCCCCATCGAATACAGTTCATTCGGGTTTCCACTCCCCATATGCATGACTTTGCACTTCTTGGCATTGAATCTCAGCTGCCATATCTTCGACCACTCTTCCAGTTTCCTTAGATCCCGTCTCATTCTCTCCACTCCTTCCGGCGTGTCCACTCTGTTGCAGATCTTAGTGTCATCCGCGAAAAGACAAACCTTGCCTTCTATCCCGTCCGCAATGTCGCTCACAAAGATATTGAACAGGACCGGTCCCAACACCGATCCTTGCGGTACACCACTTAAAACCGCTCTCTCTTCAGAGAAGGTTCCATTTACCATCACACATTGTCTTCTGTCCGTCAACCAATTTGCAATCCAGGTCACCACCTCGGCACTCACTCCCAAGCTTCTCGTTTTATTCACCAGTCTCCTGTGCGGAACCGTGTCAAAAGCTTTGCTGAAATCCAAGTATATGATATCGAGCGCTCTTCCTCGATCCAATTCCTTGGTTACCCAGTCAAAAAGTCAATCAGATTTGTCTGACAGGATCTTCCCCTGGTGAATCCATGTTGCCTCTGGTCCATCAATTCTCCGGACTGTAGATAGTTCACTATTCTCTCTTTCAGCAGTGACTCCATTACTTTTCCCACCACCGAAGTGAAGCTGACCGGTCTGTAGTTGCCAGCCTCCTCCCTGTTCCCACTCTTGTGAAGCGGGACCACCACCGCTCTTCTCCAATCACTCGGCACCACTCCCGTTTCTAGGGATCTATTGAACAGGTCACACAGCGGAGCCGCCAGAACATCTCTGAGCTCCCTCAATATCCTTGGATGAATCCCATCAGGCCCCATGGCTTTGTCCACTTTCAGGTTCTTTAGCTCTTCCCACACATTTTCTACTGTAAAAGGATTTTCATCTATTCCACTTCCCACCAGTTTTTTGTTGTGTAGAGATGGTCCTTCTCCAGGGTCTTCTTTAGTGAACACAGAGCTGAAGTATTCGTTTAATATTTCTGCCATTTCTTCGTCTCCCTCCACACATTGATCATTACCACCTTTCAATTTCACTATACCACTTTGGATCTTTCTCTTTTCGCTGATGTATCTGAAAAAATGTTTTGTCTCCATTTTTTATCTCCTTGGCAATCCTCTCTTCCGCTTGACTTTTTGCCAACTTGATTAATTTCTTTGTCTCCCTCAGTTGAATCAGATATTCTTCTTTGTGTTCCTCCCTTTGGGATCTTTTATATATCTTGAATGCTGTTCTTTTAGCTTTAATTTTGTCAGCCACCTCCTTTGAGAACCAGATAGGTTTCAATTTTCTTTTGCTTTTCTTTACATTTCTAACGTATAGAGCAGTTGCCTTGGTGATTGCTCCTTTTAGATTGGTCCACTGCTGATCCACATCTCTCTCGTTCTCCCATCCTTTAAGTTCTTCCTCCAGGTACTTCCCCATTTCCTCAAAGTCTGTGTTTTTGAACTGTAAAACTCGGGTCTTTGTGGTTCTTTTCCCTATTCTTTTAGTGATATTAAACCATACCGTTTGATGATCACTGCTGCTGAGGTGGGCACCCACCTGGACATCTGAGACATTATCTGCATTAGTGAGCACTAAGTCGAGTATAGCTCCTTCTCTGGTGGGTTGCAACACCATTTGTTTGAACAAAGATACTTGCATGGCATTCACTATCGCTCTACTATTTTTAGTTTCTGCAGATGGGATTTTCCAGTCTACATTTGGCATATTAAAGTCACCCACGATCACCACTTCTCCCTTCTTACCTATCTTATGGATGTCTTCAACCAGGTCTCTGTCCAGCTCTTCCTTTTGGTTTGGAGGCCTGTAAACCACTCCAATATAAATGGATGCTCCGTCATCTTTTTTTAGGTCGAGCCATAGAGCTTCTTCCTTACCCCAACTTCCTTGTAGCTCAGATGCTTGGATGTTGTTTCTGACATAAAGAGCCACACCTCCCCCTTTTCTATCCTCTCTGTCCTTCCTTAACAAGTTATAGCCTGGTATTGTTGTATCCCAATCATGAGATTCTGTGAACCATGTCTCTGTGATAGCAACAATGTCCAATTGTGCCTCAGCCATTAGGGCCTGCAGATCTGGGATTTTATTTCCCAAACTATGAGCATTTGTGGTCATAGCCTTCCAGGTACTCTCTTTAAGGTTATTGCTTTTCCTGGACTCCTTATAAGATATTAGTTGAGATTTGCTATTCACTTCACTCTCTCTTTTTTTAGTTGTGCCACTGTTGACAGAGTTATTCATCTGAATTAGATTTTTCTTTTGGTTATGGATCATGAAATACTGCATGCATTGTGTTTTTTCTCTCATTTCTGGTAACACTTCAATGTTTTTCTGAAGAACTTCTTCAGTTTTTAATATAGAGATGGCTTGTTGTTCTTTTTGCATTTGGTACATTGTGTGTCTCCTCATCACAGGTCTAATTCTACCTGAGCCCACTGTATTCCTGGATTTTAAAGAACTTAATGACTGTCACAAGATAAAAGATGCACAAGCATAACCATTTCACTGTTCTGAATGTGATAACCCTTAGAATAGAGCCAGAGACTTCATGCAAAACCAGAAAATCAAAAAATGGAACAGGCTTAAGGCAGGTTGATGATGTGGAAAATGGTCTATAAATAAAGCATACTTCACTACTTCCCTGGAAAACCACCCAACAATCATCAGAGAAATTATTGTGATAAGAAGCTTTAAGTTTGGCAAACCCATTCTACAAGAATATCTAAATTCTATCTTGTACCTTGGTCCAGCCTTACTTTCATGCCCAAACCCTACACCTTGGAATTTTCGTTGCCTTCCTTTTGTACCCCAGACCTAACATCTTGCCAGTCTGGAGGAATTGCTTTTCACCTCTCATGGTGCTCAGGAACCTTGAAGTCATTCTTTGTTCTTCTTGGTCCCTTTATCAGTGCCTGCTTTGGAGGTTATACTGCCACTTTTTCTGCTTTCTTCCTCCCTCATGTTAACTTAAGATGCTAATGCCACTTTCAGTGCCAGTTAGCCACTTGAGATGTCATCAATTGTTCATGACACTGCTGCTGGTAAGTGATAACCTCTTATAGAGCCTTGGTGTGTTCCTTCTACACTTGATCTCTTCTTGGCTTGTTATACTCTGGTGTTTTGTCTGCAGCACAAACATTTGTAAAAAGTCAATAAAATGCAGAGACAGATACTGGGCATGGCACCATCTGTTCATTTAATAGGTCTTCCTTTTCTCCAATACTCTCAGCCTGGTTCTCCCTCCCCCCCCCCCCCTCCCCTATTGAGAATGATTGATTCCACTGGGGTGGACATTTTTCCTAAAAAAAAAAAAAAACAAAAACTTATTCTGAAGGAGAAATTACTGGCACAAGAAAAAAAATGCTCAAGAATAAATATTTCACGGTTCTAAATGTGATAACACTTAGAGTAGTGCCTGAAATTTCATGCAAAACCAGAAATTCAGGAAATTGAACAGGCTGAGGGAAGCTTGATGATGTGGGAAATGGTCTCTAAATAAAGCAGACTTCAATAGGGATGTGCATTATTTTTTCCTGAATTAGGTAATTTCAATGAAGTTGCCTAATTCAGTATGGTTCAGGAGAACTGAAAAATGAATGAAATTTTTCCGAAATTTCAGAAAAATTCAATTTTCGGGTTAGTGCGCACTAACTCTTCTTAGTGTGTGCTAACTCTGACCAGTTAGTATGCACTATCAGGAGTTAGTGTGTGCTAACTTCCGATAGTGCGCACTAACCCGAAAATTGTGGCCCCTGAAAAAAATCCCTGAGCTGTTGGAAAAACGAAATTCCTGTGCGGGGGGGCCCAAAATGAAGCCCGACACAATATCAAAACCCGAAGCACATCTCTAGACTTCAATACTTTCTAGAAAACCACTCCTGAATCATTAGAGAAACCATTCTGATGTACTGATTGTGATAAGAACCTTTAAATTTGGTAAATCCATTCTAGAACAAAATTTAAATTCCACCCTGCACCTTGGGGGTCCTTTGCCAATCAGCCTTGCTTCCATGCCCAGACCTTATGCCTTGGAGTTTCCTTTGCTATGGTGCCTTGCTGTCATACCTCAGAGCTAACACCTTGCCAGTCAAGGGGTGGGGGGGGGGGGGGGGGGGGGGGGCGCGGCTGCTTTGCACCTCTTGTGTTGATTTGGAGCCTTGAAGCCAGTCTTTTTTCTGCTTCAAAGATCTTCCGTGCTTGCCTTGGAGGTTATACTGCCACCTTTTCTGCTTTGTTCCCCCTTAATGCTGCTTTAGTAAGCTCATGCCACTTTCAGTGCCAGTTTGCCACTTGAGATCCTTAAAGGTTTCATGGCACTTTTGCTGATGCCCTCTTTTTGAGCTTTGGTATGTTCTTCCCACTTTTTCTGCTTCTTTTCTCCTTTTAAAGTAACTTATTGAAATCCTGCCCTTTGCCCCTTGACGGAGTTGTAGGCCATTCATGTCACTTTTAGTGCCACTTTCTAGTATCTTCAGTCTTCCTAGGTAACTTGGAGTACTTCTCCCCCTTCTGTTGATTTCTTCCAACAAGTTTTAAGACAATTGATTTAAAAAAAAACTATTTTGGAGCTCAATATAGGATGAAAATTATGGGGTAGATTTTAAAAGAAGCGCGATCAGCCTACTTTTGCTTGCGCATCAGACTCAAGCAAAAGTACGCTGGATTTTAGTAGATACGCGCGGAGCCGCGCGTATCCACTAAAATCCTGGATCGGCGCGCGCAAGGCTATCGATTTTGTATAGCCTGCGCGCGCCGAGCCGCGCTGCCTCCCCCCGTTCCCTCCAAGGCCGCTCCGAAATCGGAGCGGCCTCGGAGGGAACTTTCCTTTGCCCTCCCCTCACCTTACCCTCCCTTCCCCTACCTAACCCACCCACCCGGCCCTGTCTACACCCCCCCCTTACCTTTGTCGGGGGATTTACGCCTCCCGGAGGGAGACGTAAATCCCCGCGCGCCAGCGGGCCTGCTGCGCGCCGGGCCGCGACCTGGGGGCGGGGACGGAGGGCGCGGCCACGCCCCCGGGCCGTAGCCACGCCCCCGTACCCGCCCCCAAAATGCTGCCGACACGCCCCCGGAACGCCGCGACGACCGGGCCCGCCCCCCGACACGCCCCCGACACGCCCCCCTCCGAGAACCCCGGGACTTACGCGAGTCCCGGGGCTCTGCGCGCGCCGGGAGGCCTATGTAAAATAGGCTTCCCGGCGCGCAGGGCCCTGCTCGCGTAAATCCGCCCGGTTTTGGGCGGATTTACGCGAGCAGGGCTCTGAAAATCCGCCCCTATCTGTAATGCTTCCCCCACTGACTTTACTGGCAAACAAAAATTAATCAAACAAAATTTGTTTTTTAATTTTTAAACTAAAGAAACAAATTAGGGTCCTCACAAAATGAATTTTAAAATGAAACAAATTTTGGGGCTGTGAATGTTCTCCTGGCTCTCAGCGGTGGCTGCTGCAATCCTCCTGGGACATTTGCTGCTGGGCTTCCTTCCTGTTGGTGGAGTGACATCATCATCAGAGCCAGCATACAAAATGAGATCTCATGCAGCTGAATTGAGAGCTGTAAAGGTTCTCCTGACTCTCAGTGTCTGTTACACTCTTCCTGGGTCATCTTACTGCTGGGCTTCCTTCCCGCCAGTGGAATGACATCATCAGCAGAGCCGGCATGCCAAAAACATGCACCAAAAGGATGTGCCCCTAAGTGTTTATTTGGTTCAGCCTCCATATATGATCCTTGACTTCCCCTTTTTTCAGCAGCACCATAACTTTATTTCCTCAACATGGTTAAGAGGAAGGGTTGGGTCCAGAAATCTACTGTTTCCCAACCCCTCCAACAACAAACTATACCTCATATGCTGGCTGGTTCTTTTGGGGCAAGTTTTCTCAGGTGCATCCGTCATTGATGGAAACTCGAGTGGAATAGTGGATAGCCAGCTTGAAGTTTCAACATCTCTGAGCCCTGAGGTCTGCAGTTCTCTTCCTGCCCCTGGAACTTGGCTGTCTGTGGAGATTTTCCAATTGGGTACTGGAGCCATGCATCAAGACACAGCATCAGGTACGGGAGATCATCCTTATGGACCTGGTGAGGCCAGACTAGTAGAATCCTGTTTGCAGATACCTGCAAATATAGGCCTTGCGGATGTATGGCAGGCGATTGTTCTATTGGAAAAGACTATTAGTCAAAAATGTAATGCTTTTGCCACATTTTTAGATGTCATTAAATAAAAGTTACTACTCAACAATCTGGTTTGGAAAATTGTCAAGAAAGGTTGAATATATTAGAATTTCTTGATTGTGTTGTTCAGGAATTTAAGTCTGTTTGGGACTGATGCAATACAGTGAACTCAGCCGAGCTCACAGTTAACCTGCAGTCAGACGCGGGTAGAATAGGCGCTCATCAATCCCCTAATGCAGCGCTTCTTAACCGGTGTATCATGACACACTAGTGTGTCACCAAACACCGGCAGGTGTGTCGAATCTCCCAGTATCCAACTACCCCGTTGTACTTTCCTTCTCCCTTTTTCCAGCCCCCGCGGGCCAATTGGAAGCCTCCTTTCTTCCTACCCCCATTGCAAAATGCGAAGCCTCCTTCATTCTGCCTTCCCCCACGCAGGCCAATCAGAAGCCTCCTCCCTTCTACCCACCAGTGGGAGTAGGAAGAAGGGAGGAAGCCTTTGATTGGCCAGTGAGGCAGGCATCAGAATGCCCGGGGGTGGGGTGGGAGGAATAGAAGTGTTGAACTCTGACGAAGCAAGGCCGCCATGGGAGCCCATTCCCATGGTAGTGAAGAGGAAAACCACTTAAAACTGGGTGCCCATTTGCATGTGGTCAGGCTATTTTATAATGTGGCTGCATATACACTTGCAAGTTATAAAATGATTGCATATCTGAGCGTGCACCAATGCACACTCACCAAAGATGACCCACGCACCATTTTGAAAGTTATGTCCCTGACGATAACTTTAAAACAAATGTGCAGATGACAATACACAGTCTTAATATTGTTGAACCAATTCAAATATATGTCCATGCTGTAAATTCAAACTTCCACTTATCTTGATTCCGACGACTATGTGATACCAAGCAAGAATTTCGGGTACAAGCTGATCAATTACAACGCAGATTGTTGATGGGTGGTTATCCTTATAAATGCATTAGAAAAAGCATATAAGCAAGCATACCATGCTGAACGTCAATGGCTGTTATTGGACAAAACAACAACCCAAGATGAATCATGTTTGGTGTGCACCATACCTTATTCTAATAAGGCAGGGCAAGTTGCTTCTCTCATTTGACATCATTGGCATATATTAAAGGCACATAAAATATTTGAAGAATTCCCTTTAATAACGTATAGTAGAGGTAAAAACCTAGGCGACATGGTTACCCATTCTTTTTTATCTCCAAGTTTAGAGAATACTACAGTCACTTACATTGCCATTGGCAATGTAAAAATTGTTCAATGTGTAGTCAGACTATCACAAGTCCTAACTGGACAGATAAATTTGGGAAAACACATATGGCTTACCAGTAAACGGATTGCTTATCATCTAGAGTGATCTATTTGATTATTTGTCCATGCAACCTTTACTACATTGAATGGACTAAACGATCTATTTGAGTGTGATTAATTGAGCATTGCAGTTGTATCACCACAGGAAAAATGTTGGCACCTATGGTGGCCCATTGCATGGAGAAAAATCACACATTTCAACATTTGCAGTGGCGCATCTTAGATTATATGCCTTTGAATCCGAGAGGTGGAGATCCTAATTTTACATTGAATTTACGTGAACAATGGATATTCTGGATGCGCACAGTGTTTCCCACAGGTTTAAATAGTGCTATATAGTGGAATTATCTGTATTAGGATCTAGTAAAGCAGAAGTGACGTGATGGTGACGTCAGTGGATCAGGGAGTTTAAAACACAGTACCGGGGAAAACCGGAAGAGAAAACACATTAAAACGCTGAAAAACGCCAAGCCGCTTGAAAAGTGAGTACTGCTCTGTATAACTGTGCTAAAATTATGAGTGTCTGAGTTGTAATAATAGTTATGCATGTGGTTTTTTAGACGCAGATTGAACCCTTGATGAAGGACATTATAAGGTCCAAAACACAGTACCATGTCGGGCAAGAAGATCGCAATGTGTTAATCCTTCACATTGCAAAATTTTTGGGCATGAAGATCTTGGTTGGTGGACAGCATTCCATTGAAGAAAAATTTTGGAATTAAGATAAGTGAAAAAATCTTCGGAATCAAGATAAGTGGAAGTTTGAATTTACAGTATGGGCTTATATATTTGAATAGGTTCAACAATATTAAGACTGAGAACCGTTGATATTTTTTTAATTTGCACGGGTGAGAGAAGTACATAAAAATTTAAAAAATTGTTCCAGTAATTGTTCCAACAATATGGACTGACCTATGATTAAATATAAGGCAGAGTGACAATGGCTGTATAATACCACACAATGATGCCTATTATGATGGTCAAAATATATGCATCAATATAAATATGTGGTAAATGGGAAACTAGTCGCTCATAGAGGAACAGATGACAATACATACACAAATGGGCACGTGAGTGGACATATGCTGGAATTTTAAATTATGTGCACTGTTGCTCATATTTTATTTAAAATATGCCTACTGTACATAAGTGTGTTCCAAATTTTAAGCAGTTACTTGAGCAAAAGTACATTATGAATCTTCCATAGGTCTTTGTTGACTTTAACACACACAGGTAAGCACATTTTAAAACATGCTCACGCAAAGGACATTCCCAGTTTTACCAAGTAGTCAACCAGTTTACCCAGTCTATCTCAAGGTCATCCAAACCCCTCTGGTCCTTCAGTCCCCCCAATCAACTTGGACTCCTCACCTTCTCGTGTTAGGCCTAAAAACACTTTCTGCAGACTTACACCTCATCAGGAGCGGCAGTAAATATACGTGGCTAACAAGCTGCCATGCACTGCAGCCTCCGGTTTTTAATTATGGATTTACATGCATAACTTTTGGCCCCACCCTGAAATTCCAATGCCCCATCCATGCCCCAGCCCTTTTCCGACCCTTTTTTCCAGCTCCCGCATGCATATCTATGCACATACATGGTAACTTTTAAACCAGTGCATGGGAGCCCATGTGAGTGCATTTGTTGGCCTACGCCCAGGGATGCAGTCATTTTATAACATGCACACCTTATGAAATAGCCTTGCCTTGCTTACATGTGCACTCAATTTTAAGTGGATGCACATATGTGTGCACAAATCCTGCTTCTACTGCGTAAGTGGGGAAATTTTATAAGGTATGTGTGCCGACGCCATTGATAGTTTTCCGAGTTCATTCCCAGTTCGCCCAGTTAAGGGATACGACTTTCAGACCCCCCTATTTTAACAGCCTCCCTTCCTCCCTGTTAGCCATGATCCTTAAACCCCGCTGATCTGTCTAGCTTTTTTGTTTTATGACTTACACGTCATCCATAGCTGAAGTAAAGTTACACAGCAGAGGACCCCAGCGCGCGACAGTGCGCTGGGGTCCTCTGCTGTGTAACTTTCATGGTAAAACCCAGAAATCCTATGGCCTGTCCAGACCATGCCCTCACCCCGCCCCTCTTTGGAAACTTTTCTTTGTGCGCACAGTGAAATATTTGCGCGTATCCCGGCGCGTATTTCCTGGTATCGATGTGCGCCAGGATATTAAAATTCACCTAATAATTAAACATTTAAAATCTGTGTCACTCACATGCAGCCCACATACTCACACATATGGGCTTTTTAGTGCAAGCAACACTTTTAAATATCAGCCCTTAGTTTTCATTGTTTTTAGCCAATCAAACACATTTATAAAAATGGTCAATTTTCATTCTGAACCTCTCCCCATGAAGTTCCATCATAGCTCCTTTAAAATTTGTAACTTTTACCCTTAGGATAGCTAATTAAAGAATTCTGATGATATACAGCTGTGCTTGTCTTCAGGCTCTAATCATATCTGTTGAAGAAGCTTTGGAAATGTCTGATTGCTATTGAGAACTGGCCAAGCAAGAATTGGCTGCAATTGAATATGAAAAAAAAATGAGGATTTATGGATTGGTAAGGATGATACAGGAAATATGGTTTTTTCATCAATTGGTTGACCGGAGACAACTTTTGATGCATGATGTATGGAGTTTAGGGATACTTTATTTATTTATTTATTTATTTTTAATTTTTATAAACCGACGTTCCTGTAAAATATACATATCACACCGGTGTACAAGGAAGTAACACTGTCGCCTCGGGGGCGGCTTACATTGTAACAATTAACAGAGAAATATAAAGGAGCTTAATGGAACATAAATGAACTTAGAGGAGTTTACAGTAAAACAATTATGACTAATTAAATTTAAATACGAACTCTTTAAATACGAACGATACTTATTGATATTGCTTTAACAATTCTACAGCACATACAGAAAATATGCTGCATATGTGTTGATATGGTCAAGTCCCCCAGTCTCCCACAATTCTTTGGCTACAAAATGGGCCCTTGCTGTGGAATTGGCCAGTCCTGGCCCAGTTGCCTTGGGAGACCAGGGACCCTCTCAGAATGAAAAGCATTGGTGGTAATGAGATGCCACCTTGCCCCTCTCCCTCCCTCTCTCTCCCTCCCTGGAAGAGATAGTGGTTGCAGTGGGACAGCACAATCTTTCTTCTCACCCTAGTTTCCCTCACTCATCAGTTCTTGCCATGAAACAGGAGAAGGAGGTTGGCAGCCTTGCAGTGCCTCTGGCACATGGTCCTCCTCTCCTGCTTGAGCCTGAATGACATGTTTTGAGTCATGTGGTTCAAAGCATGATGCTTGGACCTGGCAGGGGAGGAGGAAGAGGACACACACCTAGCTGCTGCAAGGCTGCTTCACTCCTCTTCCTGTTTCATGGCAGGAGTGAGTGAATGAGGGGATCTGGAAGGGGCAAGGAGGAACCAACTGGGGATCATGGGGGTAGGGAGGGATTGAACCATCAGAGGATCATGGGCAGGGGGTGAACTAACTGGAGATCACAGGGAGGAAGTGAACTATCTAGGGATTGAGGGGAGTGTGGGAGTGAACTTGGCATGGGGGGGGGGGGGGGAAGGAGGGAGAGAACCAGAGATAGATTACATGGGGAGTGAACCAGGGTGAGTGGTATGGGGGCTGGGAGTGAATTAGGTGAGGGAGGTGTTCATGGGTTAAATGTAAACCGGTTTGATGTGACCCTTGTCTTGAAAGCCGGTATAGAAAAATAGTAAATAAATAAATAAAATAAATGGGTATGAGGTAACCAGAGTAAGAGAGGGGTGAGGTGGGGAAGGAACCAGTGTGAGTAAGGAGATTGGATGTATGGTGGAAGTGAAAGAAAGAGAGATTGAGGGGATCAAAGGAGCTTTGGAAGGGGGATAAGGGTAAGAGAGGATAGGAGATGTGATTGGGTGGGCTATGGTTTGTTTCCTTCTTCTCTCATCCCATTCTTCCCTTTTTCTCCTCCACCCTTACTCCTCCCTTGTTCCTCCTTCTCTTCTTCATTCCAATCTTACCTCCTCTTCCTCCCCATCCCCAGTACTCCCTTTCTTCCCACTACCCATTCCTGACCCTCCTTCTTCTTACTCTTGATCCCTCTTCCCTTCCCCTACCTCCTTTCTTCTCATTCCCTTTCATTATCCACCTTGAATCACCCATCCTCGCCTATCTTTCCCTCTGTGCCTCTGTTCTTCTCTGTCCCTCATCTCTCTATCTGTCTTCCTTCATTTCCCTCCTATGTGATCTCCTTTTTTCCAGTTCCCTATCCCTTTCCTTTCTTCCTCCCTAGCCTCAATCACCAAGAACCCTTTTCTTGTAATAAATGTGCCCTCCCCCCTCCCCAGTCTGCCACTAAAAGCCCCTAGTCCCATTCCTGATACTTAACACCTTTTGAGCTATCCATCCCCCTCGCCCTCCTCCACTTAGGATTGGTTGATCCTTGCTTTATAACCCGGCCATTTTGCAGATTAAGATGTGGCTAGAATCAGTTGAGTGCAGACACCAAGTAGTAAGGATGTATGTTTTCTCCCTCCTGGTGAGGCCTCCCTGCCTTTTCAGGTTTTTGCTTTTGAGGGGAGTCTCCTCTGTGCACACCCTGCCAGAGGGTCTCTAGGAGTTACAGTAAGGACTTATTTTTGCTGGAACCCCTGAGGGAACTCCCACTCCCTGAATGAGGAGAGCACTTGTGACAGGCTTGGCTGTGTGCGATGTTTGAAGATTAGAAGAATCCTATTTTTTGGAAGGGACTGGGTTTAACCTTGCTCCTTTGAAGAAGGTCATCCTTGCTGGCTGGATGCAGAGTGCAAGGGCTGAAGCTCAGTGAGCCCATTCACCCCATTCACCTATGACAGCAGAATACCAGTCTGGGAAGATTTTTGATTAAGAAAGTATTTTTCTCTTTTGTTGTGAGGTTTTATTGAGCCACGCCTCCTCACTGGGAGCCAGGTTGGTACAGCAGGTTCCTGAACCATGGATGTTTCAACCTGAGAAGTTACCCTTTTCAGAACAACTAAAATAAATTAAGATCACAAACCCCCATCTGGATCTTCACCCAAGGGACCAGGATAGAAGGCTGAGTAATCAGTGAGAATCTGGAGACTTGAGGTAGGATGTTGTCTTCTATGCTAAAAGGGGACCCCTTTTAGCATAGAAATCCCGGGTAAGCTGCTGGAAGAGCTTAAGTGCACATTTTACACTACCAATTGGGAAGATCAACCAGATTGCTGAAGAAAATGAATGAAACATTCTAACTATACAAAAAATCATCTGTAACTGCACACTTATTTAAAGATGGATTTTAATTTGCCTTTAATCAGTAAATTCTTATTTAACACCCAGAGCCTGATCCTGCTTGTTTTGTTCCAGTAACTCCCTTCAGAAGCTACCACCACAGCTACTATCACACACAAAAGACAAATCACACCACTGTCTGGGCAATAGATGAGAGTTCCCCACCCCCCACCCCCCATAAAATGAGTCCTCCTCTGGGATAGAGAGCTCTGGACCTGAGTGGAGTGCTAGACAGAACAGCCCCTGAAGAGAAAAAATTAGTTTGTGTGCCCTGGGTCTTAAAACACCCAGCTGCAGGTTATATAAAGAACCAAATAAATTAAGTGGACAAATAAACGTAAGAAAACAATTTTTATGTTATACCAGTGTGTATGTTTGGTTGTAACCTGCCCCAAACTATGGAGGCTGTGGGAAATAAGTACCTTTTAAATAAATAAATAAAAGAAAGAAAGTAAAAAATTATATATACATTATTTAAATTGTAATTATATGCAATATTATGCAAATTTACCATATAATTGCTACAGAATTTTGAAAAATCTGCCACACAATTGCCAACTCTTGCCACAGAATATTGAAAAATCTAACAATTGAAACCAGTGTTCTGGTTATGGAACCAGTTTTACGGTTATCTTTTAAAACAAGCTAGTTTATTTTTGGATGCCCACCTACTGAAAATGGCTGTGCAAGCATTGTTTTTTACATGATTGAACTATTGTAACTGTCTTCTAGTAAGAATTTAAAAAAAAAAAACCTATTTTTACTGCCTTCAATTGGTCTAAAACTTGGCAGCAAGAATTATTTTTGAGGGCAAAATACAGAGACAGTATGACACCTGTCTTATCCAAGATTAATTGGCTTCTTGTTGACCAATGTATAATTTTTAAGATGGCTGATTTGCTTTTTAAATCCATCTAGAATACTGGTTCATCATACTTAAGCTCCCATTTAACATTGTGTATCTCTAACCATCTCCTAGATTCATCAAAATGCTATAAATGTAGTGGAAATAGCACCCATGAAAGAGAGAGAGAGAGAGACTCTGTATAGAAGCAATCTGGAATTTGTGGGGTGGTGCTTCTATATACACAGTCAGAGGAAGTAACTGCACATTAGACATGACTGATGAATTTCTATCATTTGAATCAATGAAAGGTACTAATAAGAGGAGTTTATTTTTGTACAATGCAGTAGTATTGAACACCTCCTGTTGGTACCTTTCATTGATTCAAATGATAGGCATTCATCAGTCATGTCTAATTTGCAGTTACTTCCTCTAACTGTGTATGTGAAAGCACCCCCCCCCCCTCCCGCAATCCCACCCGAAGTTGAAAGTGTACCCTCTTACCCTCTTACAGTGATATATATATATATATATATATATATATATATATATAGCATGTCAGATTGCTTCTATACAGAGTCTCTCTCTCTCTCACTCTCAACATTTTCCCCACTAACATAGGTAGAATCCACATAAATACTAACACATTAGGGCCCTAATACATATGCTTTGCTCTTCACAGTCCTCATTGCAGATTACATCCCCACTCAAATTAGCACACCTTTATTATGATTTGAACTAGGGCCTTAACCTGTGTATGTCCTGACATGGGAAAGGATCTGCCCCATGAAGTCCAGAGTTGAGAAGATTATCTATCTTTTTGTAAAATAGGCTATTTAGACAGGCATTCAGTGGATAAATCACTTTTGTTAGTGGTTTGTTTTTTTACAGTTACTATTGTTTTAGATTAAGGATTTATACTTCAGCTTGGCATTTATTTTTATTTGTTGTTTTGTGGGGTTGCATAACATTTGGTCTGCTTTGTTTCAAATTTTTACATGATTGTTTAATTATCTTACTGTTTTACAGTATTTTATCATTTCACTATCAAAAGGTGAATTTTTTTGGTTGTGATCCACTAGGAGCATCATAAATCTATTAGCAGACAAGAAATCTAAATAAATGAATAAAATACATAAACGTGTATTTATAACTGCATTGGACAGAGACATTCTCAGATGCAGGGGATTAGTCAAAGGAGGAAACGACACATGAAGTTTTCTATTTTCAAAAGTATGCACATATTTTGAAGGCGAAAATTACCTGCAGAATAATCAGGTATCAATTTCTCTGGCTACTTTTCTCCAGTATGATTTTCTCAAAGAAATCACTTGCCCTTTGAGAACTGGTACAAAGTACCAGTAGACAGGGTCATTTATGAAATAGCGTTATGGCATTTTTGCATGCGTTAAGCACCTTTAATGTATGCAAAATCCCCTTTAATGCATGCAATAGCACCATAGCGTATGATGCGATGCAAATCAGAAAAAGAGAAGAAGGGTTCATTGCTTTGTAATGAGAGAGAGAGAACACCTAGCCATAATGTTTGCATACTACATAAATATTTATATCTCTATGGGAGGCCCACCTAGTAACTCGAGGTGAGGTTTAGGTATTAGTGTAGGGGTTAGGGGCCACTTTGACATTCAAAGTGAGACGTATGAACAGAACAGGGCTCTCTTGTGAAGATTTGATGACCTTCGGAGTGAGGAAACTCACCTAAAGATGAGATTTGTACAATGTTCTCTCAAACTAGCTTGATGGACTCTCTACCTGGTGACCCCTTCCGCCCGCGGCATGTATATTAAATGTAAATGAGCGAATTAGCTATTCCCTCCCATACAGTTACGCGCGCCCCAACTATCGCTTTTTTACCCTGCTGTTTTGCTGCGCGTTTACCCTGCTAACTTACCACCTACCCTTACCCCAGCGTTAGAGGCAGGGGTAAGGGTAGACGGCAAACTTTCCCCCAGCCCCCCGCTCACCTGCCCTGGCCGCGTCCGGTCTCCGGTGCAGCCCCAGTCCTGTCCCCTCCTCCCGAAGCAAAAAAAAAACCCGAAAAAAAAGTAGCAAGAGAGCGAGGGGAGAGACGGGCAATCCTAGGCTCAGGCCTGCCAGTCCCTTGTTCTCTCCTCCCGAAGCAGGGCGCGAAAAGCAGCCTTGCTCCGGGAGGAGGGGGGGTGCAGTTTAAAATGACGAAGCGACTTACTTTTGCAGCCCCCCTCCGGACATCAGCGACGACGACCGGGCAATCCTAGGCTCGGGCCTGCTAGTCCATTCTCCTCTCCTCCCGAAGCAGGGTGCGAAAAGCAGCCTTGCTCCGGGAGGAGCAAGGCTGCTTTTCGCGCCGTGACGTTTGCCGTGACTTCACGGCGTGTCGCGACGTCACGGCAAACGTCACGTCGCGACGTTTGCCGTGACGCCAAACGTCGTGATGTCACGTCTTGAGCAGCCAATTGCACGCATAGGGGCCGCTTTCCCACGTGCGATGCGTCTGTCTGACAGCTGGAGGCTGGAGCCGCGGTCGTCGCTGATGTCCGGAGGGGGGGCTGCAAAAGTAAGTCGCTTCGTCGCTTTAAACTGCCCCCCCCCCCTCCTCCAAGGCTGCTTTTCGCGCCCTGCTTCGGGAGGAGAGGATAAGGGACTAGCATTGCCCTTCTCTCCCCTCGCTCTCTTGCTACTTTTTCGGGTTTTTTTTTTGCTTCGGGAGGAGGGGATAGGACTGGGGCTGCACCGGAGACCGGACGCGGCCAGGGCAGGTGAGCGGGGGCTGGGGGAAAGTTTGCCGAGCATCGGAGAACATAACTGTCCACTTCCTGGTACCTGTCATTTCAAATGTCATTTGAAATGACATTTGAAATGACAGATACCAGCGTGGCCATGAAGCGTTAGGCCCGCGCACCCAGGATACTGTATAGGCGCTCTATACAGTAAAATGGGTTGCGCGGGCCTAACCTTCGCCTAACGCTTCGCAGACGCAGCATGCATTTGCATGCAATTTGAAGAGAGTATCGAGTGGTAGGTGAAGAGAACTGTGCGTGCGGGGAACGAGGGTGCGCTTGGCACTGCCGCACTCTTTCTAACACGGCATAACTGTATCGACCTGTATGTGAGCCAGATCAAGCACAGGCACCAAGTACAGCACCAAAGCTGTGTATGCACTATGCACCAAGTTTGATGTTCCACCGGTTGCACATTGTTTATCTTTTGCACATACCTTTCAGGATCTTAAATGCTTTGTAATTCATCAGATACACATAGACTGGTGTGTGTGTGTGTGGGGGGGGGGGGGAGCATGTGTGGAAATTAGCAGGGGACTATGTTTTAATCAAATGGAAAGTAGATGGATTTGTTTACTTCACTCTCTCCCTGGCTGGTTTGAATTCAGATACTGAATGGGGTCTACTGCTGTGAGTATCCATTGTTTGGAGAATGTTTGTTACCCTTTGATTTGTATGATTGATCTGCTTTGGTCCCACTAATGGAGTGAATGACTTTTCCATTAAGAGGACTATTTGTACTTTTCTCATTTTATGTTGTTTGGTCACCTATCCTTAGAGTAGAGGTGTGCCTTGACTAGGACACCCCCTCCACCCTCTACACCCAACCCTCTTTTTGGCATTATTTAATTGTATTGACCATGGTTAGATATGCCCCCTTACGCTCTTGATGATTATTGACCTTTAGAAATCTTCTGTTTATCTCTCACAATGGTTTATTGCTTTAGTATAAGTAGGTATCAGCCACTGGAAATCTGGACTCTGATATCAGAACTTTCTGAATTACATCTTCTGTTCACCCCTACAGATGATTTTCCTTTAAACATAGGAAAGTCTCCCAAAGATGAGATTTCTACAATGTTCTCTCACCCTAGTTTGATGGACTCTATAACAGGGTACTATCAAGCTAGGGCGCGAGAACATTGCAGAAATCTTATCTTTGGGATACTTTCCTCACTCCAAATGACGTCAAATCTTCATTGAGGTGTACTGTGCTGTTCGTATGTCTCACTCTTCATGTCAAACTGGCCCCAAAACCCTAAACCACCACCAAAACCTCACCTCGAGTTATTAGCTGGCCCTTATATAAATAGTGGAATAAATAGTGGGATATTGTGATGGCCACCCTAGAGGCTCCATCTCTCTCTCTCTCTCTCTCTCTCTCTCTCTCCCTACCCCTTTCCAGAAATGGTCAAAATGCAATTTGCAATCTTTATCACAAATTGCATTATGGCCGTTTTGGGCCAGCTTAATGCCAGGAAAAAAGGTGTAGTTATTTCTGGTGTTAAAAGCATGCATTATGTTATTGCACAGTGTGATATTGCCCCTCATTTTCATTAATCCCGCCCAAACCCCTCCCCAATCCCACCCCTATGAAAAATTTGCATTCGTGCAATGCGGTAACATAACTATCGATTTTTGATGAATGACTCTATATCTTGGGTGTTTTATTTTGTGTTTTTTTTAATGCAAGTCCAAGCCTTCTTGGATTTAATTTTGAAAATGCAGGTCTTTGAGCAACATTTCCTGAGAGACTCTTTGGAAAAATATTACCTTTAAAAAGTTATTAGTATAAATGAATTTGGACTAGACTATCAGGACTGTGCTGGATGTTCCATATATACAGTGTAATATAATAATGATGGCAGATAAAGACTAAATGGTCTATCCAGTCTTCCCAGCAAGTAGCTTATAGTAATAACAACTGTTCCATGCAGGTTATCCATGGAAGATTTTTTGTTTTTAATGGACTTTATGAGATAGACGATTAGAATTTGGAAATGGTGTTTGTCACTTGCATCCTGCATGCTTATATGAGTGTCCTTATATAGCTTTGTTTACCTCATATAAGCTGGCAGTGACACACATAAGAATCTTTTTATTTTTGCTAGAAAATCCACATTTCCCATCAAATCTGAATGAGGCTCAAAATCCTTCTAGTTAAATCTTGATCTAAACTTGTTCACACTTCTCTAACAATGTTCTGTTCCATAGTGAAGATACTGCTGCAGTATATGTGATGATGACTTGGCCTTATAGATAGAGTAACATACTGATTTTGACAGGGTTAATTCTAATCCTTGAAGCCATTTACTTATGCATTCACACCCAATAAGTTCATAAAGGAGTCGATTTTAAAAGGTGTGCATGCGTATCCATGTGCGCGCGCTACCTGGCGCGCGCACATGAACGTGCCAATTTTATAACTTGCATGCGCCAGCGCGCGCATGCTATAAAATCCAGGGGCCAGACACACATGCGTGCACATGCTATAAAATCCAGGGGCCACACACACATGCGTGCACATGCTATAAAATCCAGGGGCCAGACACACATGTGTGCACATGCTATAAAATCCAGGGGCCACGCACACATGCGTGCACATGCTATAAAATCCAGGGGCCACACACACATGCGTGCACATGCTATAAAATCGAGGGGCCACGCACACATGCGTGCACATGCTATAAAATCCAGGGGCCACACACACATGCGTGCACATGCTATAAAATCCAGGGGCCACGCACACATGCGTGCACATGCTATAAAATCCAGGGGCCAGACACACATGCGTGCACATGCTATAAAATCCAGGGGCCACACACACATGCGTGCACATGCTATAAAATCCAGGGGCCACACACACATGCGTGCACATGCTATAAAATCCAGGGGCCACACACACATGCGTGCACATGCTATAAAATCCAGGGGCCACGCACACATGCGTGCACATGCTATAAAATCCAGGGGCCAGACACACATGCGTGCACATGCTATAAAATCCAGGGGCCAGACACACATGCGTGCACATGCTATAAAATCCAGGGGCCACACACACATGCGTGCACATGCTATAAAATCCAGGGGCCAGACACACATGTGTGCACATGCTATAAAATCCAGGGGCCACACACACATGCGTGCACATGCTATAAAATCCAGGGGCCAGACACACATGCGTGCACATGCTATAAAATCCAGGGGCCACACACACATGCGTGCACATGCTATAAAATCCAGGGGCCAGACACACATGCATGCACATGCTATAAAATCCAGGGGCCACACACACATGCGTGCACATGTGCGGGCAACGTGGACTTAGGCAATTCCCGCGTGGCGATGCATCCTGGCCTTCCCCAGTTCCCCCCCCCCCCACCTCACCTTCCCTACCCTTCCCTTCTCCTCCCTACCCCCTAAATCTTTTCTTCAGCAACTTACTTTAGCTCCCGAGCTGAAGTAAGCTGTGTGTGCCAAGCCAGCGAGGCTCTGGGACAGCAAACAATGGTGCTGTCCCAGCCCGCCCCCGACCCATTCAGAACCTGCCCTCCCAGCCCACCTCTTCCAAGAGGCCCAGCACTTTAGCACCTTCCGACATTGAAGCGCGTGGCCGGGCCTCTTGGAAAATTCGCTCGGCGCACATAAGGCCCGGCCACATTCCTAAAGGCTGGAAGTTACGCACAACAGGCATTTAAAATCTGCCCGAAATTGTATATAGGAAAATAGTAAAAAATCATAAAAATAAAGCACAAAAATAGCAATTCAATTACTTTGTTATGTATTGAAGTAATAACATTTGAAAACATTCAGGGGCAATTTTCAGTAACATAAGCTGAAGCAAAGTATGGGGGCACTTTTGTACCATGGACCTTGTAGCCAATTTTCAAAGGGAAAATTGTTTTGCCTTTCAAAATTGCCTACCTGGTACACAAGTACAAAAGTGCCTGAGTGCTTTCCACCTCCTGTTTCTGTAGGCAGTGGAAAAGAGGCAAAAATCCATGTGAGCATTAGAAAATCGAAATGTATGCACACCCCTAGGAACACATCTTTTTAATCTGGCTAAAAGTATGTGGATTGTGAAAGCGCATGCATACTTTCAGCAGCTCTGAGAGGGACCATTTTCAACCACGTCAATCTAGCCAGCTAATTACTTAGTTATAGTTACCCTGCTAAATCCCTTTGAAAATGATCCTCTAAAAACACAGTGGTAAGAAGCATGCATTAACTTTATCCTGATGGTAGGCAGGACAGTACAGTTTCTTAATTTCCCTCAGCAGAGAATTGAAGAGATGTGATCCACCATCAGGACTAAGCAAATTCAGTGAACAGTGAGCAGAACCTTACTAGTAGCCTTTAAACTGTGAGCAGAAATATACTGTTTCATTTAGACCTCCTGGAAATTCAGGAATTAGAAGACAATAGGGGATACAGTGGTGAGGATGCCATTAATGGGGATTAAGGATACATTCTCTCTCTATCTAAATTCCCTTTCTTCACCTGGGAACTCTCCACACACACAACTATTTTTAACAAAAGGAAGGAGGGAAATTAGGCTGGGAAGAGTATGTTGTAGCAGGTGAAATCTCACCAGAAAATGCAGCTGAGAATTTGACCCAGGCTTAACAAGACTTAAGAGGGGAACTGGTTTTCAAGATGTTTCATAAGGGAGGTGGTTCAGCTGTCCTGTATGGAGCAGTGGAAAATCTTGGTGTGCTCTCAAAAAAGTGCAATAATTGATTGGGGAAATCCATAGAGTTGAGTTGCACACACTGGTGTTATGACTCTGATGACCTCAGGCTCTTGTTGGACTTGTAATTAGTCTTACCGTAAAGTCTATGGAAGTCAAAAAAGTGTTAATAGGCACTTTCTCATATACAGGTGAATTTTAAAAGCTCAGCACATGTCCAAACCAGAAAATATGTGAATATGTTCAGCCGGCGTGTGCCGAGCAGATTTTAAAAGTCGCCTATGTACGCGCATATTTCCCGGTCTGCGCATAAGTGGGAAAGCACAAAAAAGGGGTGGGATGTAGGCTGGGGTCGCCTGCTATGGATGGCATGTAAGTCCTAAAACAAAAAAATATAGGTATGTCTGCAAGGGTTAAGAGGGGAAAAGGAAGGTTATTTAAATTGTATCAATTTCTTTGACTGACTAGAGAGTTAGATGAGGAGAGAGCTCTAGATGTAGTGCACTTGGATTTCACTAAGGGGTGGATTTTATAATTTTGCGCGAACAAAAGTACGCCGGATTTTATAAGATATGCGCGTAGCTGAGCATATCTTATAAAATCCAGGGTCGGCGTGCACAAGGGGGTGCACATTTGTGCAACCTGCACGTGCCGAGCCCAGTGAGCGCTGCCTGTTCCCTCCGAGGCCACTCCGATTTCGGAGTGGCCTCGGAGGGAACTTTCCTTCGCCCTCCCCCCACCTTCCCCTCCCTTCCCCTACCTAACCCACCCCCACCCCCCCCAGCCCTATCTAACCCCCCCCCCTTACCTTTGCTGCACGATTTATGCCTGCTAAAAACAGACGTAAATCTGCAAGCGCCAGCAGGCTGCTGGCGCGCCATCACCCGACCTGGAGTCTGGTCCGGAGGCCTCGACCACGCCCCCGGGCCAGCACCACGCCCCCGGGCCCGCCCCCGCAATGCCGCGCCATGCCCCCGAAACGCCGTGTCATTTTAGGACATGCCCCGACACGCCCTGACACGCCCCTTTTACAAAGCCCCGGGACTTATGTGCGTCCCGGGGCTCTGCGCGTGCCGGCGGCCTATGCAAAATAGGCGCGCCAGCGCGCGAGGGCCCTGCGCGCGTAAATGCAGCCGGATTTACGCTCGCAGGGCATTTATAATTCGGCCCTAAGACCTTTGACACAGGTCCACGTATGTGATTTATAAATAAACTGAGTGCCCTTGGTATGGGCCCTAAAAGAAACTGGTTGAGTGGGAGATGACTAAGGGTAGTGTTAAATGTTCACTCTGAGGAGGGGTAGTGTTACTAATGTGCCTCAGGTATTGGTCCCTTGACCGGATCTTTTCCAGTCATATTGCTGAAGGACTATTAGGAAAGTTTTGTCTTTTATGGATGACACTAAAATCTGCAACAGAAAGGTATGGAAACCATGAGGAGGGAGTTCCAAAGCTTGATGAATAGGCTAGAGTCTGGCAGCAGTTGAGATTTAATGCTACAAAATGCAGTCCTGCATTTGGGCTACAAAATCCCAAGGGAGCAGTAGAATATAGGTAGAGACCTTCATTTTCAGTTTTTATTTTATTTTTCCAGGGAATTTACCAGTGTTTATTGCAACAAACAAAAAGGGGTAGAAAATCAGTGGGAAAAAAATGAGTCTTTTTTTTCAATTGATTTTTTTTCCTGTTTATTTTGTTATGATAAACACTGAAACTCTGAGGCTAACCTGCTTCCACGAAGCCGGAGTCACATAATCGTGATGTTAATGCCAGAAGACAAAGGGGCCTGTATAAAATGGGAGCCCATAAGGCCATCAATGACTGAGCCACATCTCTGCTTTTAATGCTGCTCCTGCACTTTGCACTTTACTGGCACGAGTAAGCAATTTACTGCTGAAATTGCTGTTACCAAACAGAGCTGAGTCTGCTTCCATGGACCCCGAGTCATGTGATTGTGATGTCTTTGCCAGAAGACGGCAAGGCTTGCATAAAAAGGGAGCCCGTAAGATGGGCATCCACCTGGCAGGCTCTTCCCTAAGGCCCTGCTTCTTTGTGGTTCCCCCAGTGGAACCTGGGACTGTGGACTGTGGCAGGTCATAATGTCCCATTGGTTCATTATTTCCAGGTTAGTGAAAATTGTTTGTATGATAGTGCTTGCTACCACTGGGATAAAGTTGGAGGATCATAAAATGAATACAGTTATACCTGTAATAATAGGCAGGGGTCATTATGTAGGTCTGCCCATAAAAAGAGGACTGAGGGAAAAGCAGGTACTTGTTATCCTATGATTGACTTCAATATTTCTAGGAAAAAATGTTTTAAGAAGTGAAATGCTACATGTAGGCTACATAAATGCACTGTCTGTGTGCAATATATGGGATTATGTTATAGATATAGGGGTAGATTTTAAAAAAGAGCGCGATCGCGTACTTTTGTTCGCGCAGCAGGCGCAAACAAAAGTACGCTGGATTTTATAAGATACGCGCCCGATAATTGTAAGCCAGAAGCTAGATATTTTATGCATTGCAGAATCATGGCTGTATGATTTTGACATTGGAATGCTGAACAATGCCTGCCCAACTGGATACATGTTTTATCAACAACCATGCTGTCAGAAATGGGGTGGTGGAGTAATCATAATTTAAAAAATATATAGGTATATATTGTGCATAGACTAGCAATAGAGGAGATCCTGCCCATAGCTAGTCAAGGTGTTACATTAGACATTGTGGGTTGTTTATTTTCCCCCTGGTCAGAAGACAGCAAACTTAAAAACACTGCAAGAATTCCTAGGATCATTGGCCTTACATTTTAAAAATGTAATAGTGATTGTTGACTTTAACCTCCACCTCGATGATGTGTCAGCATCCAGAGTTCAGTTTTGACAGTGATTTCTTTGAATCAGTTAATTGCCGGGGAAACACATAAGGCAGGGCACAAGTTGGATCTACTGATTTGTGGAGAAGCCATGACAGAATGATCCAATCATTTTTTGATATGTTTTTCTGTCATAGGAAGTAGTGAGAAAAGAGAAATGCTCACTACTAGGAAAAAAGTAATATGGCCTAAGGTTGATATTGATCTATTTAAAAGTACTTGGCTGAATAAAATAGATTCAACAACTTGAGACGATGCCTCTTTAGATGAGTTGCTGGCGATATGGCATTCTAGCCTGTCACAAACTTATGACCAGCTAGCACCTCCCTCGGAGATTAAGGTGAGGGAAAATAAATTATGCTGCTTGGTACCGCAGATAATAGAAGGATAGTAAGAATATTTGAGAGGGCCTGGAGAAAGAGGAAGGATGCTGCATCCTATGCAATGTATAGTTACTCATTACATGAGTATCGGATCAGTTGCACAAAATCAAAAAGTGTCTAGTATTCAAAATGTTTTCAAAATTCCCTAAATAGGCCTCTGGAACTCTATGCTATTGTGAAAAGATTGACCACTAAGTCTCTATTCTCAAACTTAAATCTACCTGAATTTGAGCAGTTGGCATCATTTTTTGAAGATAAGGTAGAAAAGCTCCGGAAACAAATGGTTGCAGTAGAAGCTGGGAGGGAAGAGTTATTCTGGAGGGTATAAAGTTAGATGGACTGAGCTCACTGTAGTAACAGTGAACGAGATTAGAACAATAGTTGCCAAATTGAAATTCATTCACTCTACATTAGATCCATGTAAAGAACCTGCACCCAGCCACATTTGAATGTATAATGTTTATGGTTAATAAGTCACTTGTTGATGGTCACGTCCCATCGGAATGGAAGTGTGCCACTGTGAGGCCAATACAAAAGGATGCAATATTACCAGTATAAGAACTACAGAATTATTGCCGAATCTCTAAACTGCCTACTATTGCAAAAATTATAGAAAAAAGTGGTTTTAACACAATTGGAAGAGTTATTACTTTTGTTGCTAGACACAATATTGTGTAGCCTGGATCGAGGCATGCTTGGGATATTGGTCCTCCACTGTCTTTGATACCATTCAATATACTATTTTGCTGGAGAGAATACAGCTGATTGGAATAGGAGGTACCATTATCAGTTGGTTTTGCTCTTTCGTGCATAATAAGAAGTAGTGGATGCAGAGAGGAAAACAGTTTTCAGCATGGCATTTGCTGAACTGGGGAGTACCGCAAGGCTCCACGTTATCATCATCATTAGTTAATATATATCTTAACCCCATGGGAGCCCTTTTACAGATATTGAACAGTCCATATTTTCTTTATGCTGATGATATTCAGCTTTTTATTCTATGTTAGCGTGCTGAGGAACTGCCTGAGAGATTTCTGCAGAATTTTCTGCCACAAATAAAGACTTGATTGACACAAAATCACCTATATTTAAATGTAAAAAAAACCCCAAGAATGTTATGGGTTAGTAAGTGTCCCTAGATATGGTACAACCTCAACAGATATCTTGAGGGGAATTCAATCCCTATCTTAACAGAAGTAAGGAGACTGGGTGCATACTTAGATTTGCAGCTTACAATGAAGTAACAGATTTGTCATGCAGCCAAAGTAGCATTTTATAGGTTAAAATTAGTAAGGCCATTAAAAACCTTATTACCACCAGACTGTTATCGCACAATTGTGCAATCATTACTTTTGAGT
The DNA here is from genome assembly GCF_901001135.1 of Rhinatrema bivittatum. Lineage (NCBI taxonomy): Eukaryota > Metazoa > Chordata > Amphibia > Gymnophiona > Rhinatrematidae > Rhinatrema > Rhinatrema bivittatum. Next base: position 364,226,355 of record NC_042616.1, on the reverse strand, counting down.
AATGCTGATTATTGCAGTTCCTTATGTGTGGGTCTTCCTGATAAACTTACCCACATGCTACAGTTGGTACAACATGCTATTGCTTGCCTACTTAAGGGCCTGCCAGGTAGGGAACACATCACTCTAGCATTAAAGTACCTACATTGGTTACCAGTAAAATGGAGGTCCAGATTTAGATTGCTAACTTCAAATTTCTTAGAGGTGATCAACCATGTATGTTGAGAGAAACAATTAGTTGGTATACACAAGTGAGATCTTTACATTCAGAAGGAACATGCTTATACAGTAGATATGAACATACAAAGTCTAGAGCTTTTTCACATGCAGCAGTTTCAGCATGGAATGGACTACCATCAAAAGTGAGAGAGATGCAGGAACAAAAGATTTTTAGAAAACTGGTAAAGACCATGCTATTTGAAGAGGCGTATTCTTAAATTAGATTATCATGGAAAGTTTTAATGTTGCATTCAGCTCAGTTTTAAAGTGATATACATAATGTTTTATTATTAATGCCTGATGTTGTAATCTTGTAATCAGCTCAGTTTTAAAGTGATACATGCAATGATTTATCATTATTTTGTGTTGTATGTGACATTTAGGTGTTATCTGTTCTGGACTAATCATTAGAGGGGAAAAGCAGAATACAAGAAATTGTGACTAACTAAATAAATTAAAATAAATTCTAAGGTAAAATAAAATAATAACTGAAAATAAAGGTCACTAAGTATAGGGTCTGACATTTTTTTTGTGTCTGCCACTAGATGGCCCTAGATTCCTGCCCATTAGTAATAACAGCTTGGTGGGATTTTCCATTCCATTTCAGGCTCTCCTATGAAGTTGACTGTGATTGGTTATCCATAGAGCACTAAGGGGAGTTAGTGGTATAGAAAGCATGGTCATTTTGAGTTGGCTCATGAAGAGTAAGGAGCTATTTTTTCCTTTTTCCCAGCTAAGTTGGACCCACTAACCTAACTTGAAGTTTTCCTGTATTTAGAGGAGATTCCTCATCAGTACATGCCCTGTCTGAGAAGATCTGCCTCCGTTTTTTGAAGAAGAGTTAATTTTTAATTTTTTTATTGTGTTTTCTCATTCTAGAGAACATCCTGTACCCTTTGGAGAGGGACAAGCCCCAATCCAGAAAGCAGAAGTTGAAGACGTGTGAGCTATCCTTCTGCTCAGTAGAGGAAGCAAGACCTGTGACAGCATTGCCCAGCATGGGATTTTGGACTGAGTAATTTGTATTTTTCCCATTTTGGTTAGTGTGGAGGGTTCTTCCCACCCCGTCTCACAGATTGGAGTCAGGAGAATGAGAACTTGATTCAAGACTGGAAATATCAGACTTTTCCCCCCAGAAGTCACACAGATTTGAAAGAAAAGTGCTGGATAAAACACCAAGATCAGGACACAGGCTGTGAGCAAGAGATAGAGCTTTGGATTCGGGCAGGATTTTTACATGCTTTTGGGGTTCTCCAATAGGATTCCCCTATACTCGGGACTGTTTGTTCGCCAATGAAGAAAAAGTGGCAAGCTTCTACCCAGGAAATAGAGAGATGGACACGAGCACTCCAGCAGAGAGACTTTGTAAATAGTTATAATGTACAGTTTCAGTTGTGGAAAGTATACTGGACTCTGATATTTTAGAATTAATCGGTACATTTTATTTGAACACCCAGTCTGTGTCCAGCCTATCTATCCCTGAGGAAACTACAGTACCAGGGAGATACACGCACTTAAGGAGAAACACTCCATCAAGAGGGCCAAGAAGGATTTCTTCTCCCCCCTCCCCCATCCACCACAGCAAGAGCTCCCCACCCTGGGATCTGCAGCTAGTGGAGATATGATGAAGAAGGTGGCTTAGGAGAAACAGCAAACCTCCGAACAAAGGATTACATAAGTATGAAACAAGAGTGGGATCTGGGGTTAATAGTATCTGATGATCTCATGGTGGGCAAATAGGGAGATAAGGTGATGACAAATGCTAAAAAGATGCTTGGGAGAGGAATGGTCAGCTGAAAAAGAAGGTGCCATTGCTCCTGTTTAAGATTGTGATGTGACCTCATTTGTAATACTGTGTACAAATATTCAAAAAGATAAAAAACAAATGGAGTCAGTCCATGGCTATTAAAATGGTCAGTGGTCTTCATTATAAAGCATATGGGATTGACTTAATGATCTAAAAATGTATACTCTAGAGTCTAGAGAAAAGGTAGGACGGGAGAAATATGATAGAGATATTTAATAGGGATGTGAATCATTTTTCGACGATTAAAATTATCGTCCGATAATTTTAATATCGTCTTAAACCGTTATGGAACACAATACAATAGAGATTCTAACGATTTATCGTTATAAATCGTTAGAATCGTGAGCCGGCACACTAAAACCCCCTAAAACCCACCCCCGACCCTTTAAATTAAATCCCCCACCCTCCCGAACCCCCCCAAATGACTTAAATAACCTGGGTGTCCAGCGGCGGTCCGGAACGGCAGCGGTCCGGAACGGGCTCCTGCTATTGAATCTTGTTGTCTTCAGCCGGCGCCATTTTCCAAAATGGTGCCGAAAAATGGCGGCGGCCATAGACCAACACGATTCCACGGCAGGAGGTCCTTCCGGACCCCCGCTGGACTTTTGGCAAGTCTTGTGGGGGTCAGGAGGCCCCCCCAAGGGGGGGGGCCTCCTGCGTATGGCCGGCGTATGGCCGGCGCCATTTTCCGTACGGAAAATGGCGCCGGCAGGAGATCAACTGCAGGAGGTCATTCAGCGAGGGTTCCGGCGCCTCGCTGAACGACCTCCTGCAGTCGATCTCCTGCCGGCACCATTTTCCATACGGAAAACGATTCGCGGCGGGAAATCGCTCCCTGACCCCCGCTGGACCTCCAGGAACTTTTGGCCAGCTTGGGGGGGGCCTCCTGACCCCCACAAGACTTGCCAAAAGTCCAGCAGGGGTCCGGAAGGACCTCCTGCCGTGGAATCGTGTTGGTCTATGGCCGCCGCCATTTTTCGGCGCCATTTTGGAAAATGGCGCCGGCTGAAGACAACAAGATTCAATAGCAGGAGCCCGTTCCGGACCGCTGCCGTTCCGGACCGCCGCTGGACACCCAGGTTATTTAAGTCATTTGGGGGGGGGTTCGGGAGGGTGGGAGATTTAATTTAAAGGGTCGGGGGTGGGTTTTAGGGGGTTTTAATGTGCCGGCTCACGATTTTACGATTTTTCACGATATTTTACCCCCCCAAACGGCAACAATACGATTCCCTCCCCCTCCCAGCCGAAATCGATCGTTAAGACGATCGAGGACACGATTCACATCTCTAATATTTAAATACCTCCAAGGTATCAATGCATAGGAGGCAGGCCTCTTTCAATGGAAAGGAGACTCTGGAATGAGGGGCCATGGGGGACTGTGAAAGGGGTGGACTCAGAATTAATCTTTCTTTACTGAGAGTTGCTGGATGCATGGAGTAGTTTCCCAGTGGAGATGATGGAAGCAAGGAAAGTATCTGAGAATTCCAGAAATTATGGACAAGCACAGGTGATTATACAGCTCTGTAGCTGGAGTGGATAGGTAAACCAGTGTCATGGTTTCACTTGTGGTGCAGTCTCCCCATGCCAAGGTTCAGCCTGCTGCACACTCTTCCCTTCACCAGGGGTCCTCAACAAACCTTGCTCACTACCTTGTCAGTTCCCTCCTCACTCAAGGCTTAGCCCTACTTAGCCCAGCCTATCCAGTACCTTGGTGTCTCTTATTTGAGTCACCTTGGCTCTCTGATCTGGCCAGCCTTACCTTGTTATTCTGCCTTGACCTATGGCCTACCCAGGCCTCCTGCCTTGCCTTATGGCCTCTCCTGGCCTCTTGTCTTACTTTGGGCCCTTCCAGGCCTTCTGGCCTTGCTCTGTGGCTTCCCAGGCCTACCTGCCCTATTGGGCATTCTTGCTTTACCATACTGCCTCTGGGCCTGTTAGGTTCTCCTAGCCAGCCTTGTGCCCTGTTGGGTTTCCCTGTTTATTGTTGCCTGTTCTATCTAGTCCAGTCCTTGTCTAAGTCCTGTCCTTATTCAGTCCTAACCTTGTCCAGTCCTTGTTCTGTCTTGCATTGCCCAGTCCAATCCCTTGTCTGTTTCCTAGACCTTGCCCTTGTCCTTTTGTCTCAGGCCTTGCCCTTGTCCTCTGTATCCAGTACCAGTCTGTGCTCTGAATCTAGCCCCCAGTCTGTGCTTGAATCCAGCTCCCAGTTAGTACTAGGGGTGTGCATTCGGATTGACCACATTAGTAAAACGCAACTCATATTTTTTTTTTACTTAAAAAATTGATTCGACATAAACGATCGGATTTCCCACATATCGAACATAGATATGTTCGATATGTGGGAAATCGCGATTGTTGAGCCAAAATAAAAATATAAACCCCCTCACCCTCCTTAATCCCCCCCCCCCCCCCCCCGACTTACCACAACTCCCTGGTGATGGAGCGAGGAGTGAGGACGCCATTTCTGCAATCCTTGGCGAGAAGCATGTGACGTCGGCGGCACTTTTGGCCAGCTTGGGGGGGGCCTCCTGACCCCCCCAAGCTGGCCAAAAGTTCTTTTTGGGCGCGAACGAGCCGGGAATCACGTGACGCCGCGTCACTCGACGTGCCACCGACATCACATGCTTCTCGCCAAGGATTGCAGAAATGACGTCCTCACTCCTCGCTCGATCACCAGGGAGTTGTGGTAAGTCTGGGGGGGGGGGGGGATTAAGGAGGGTGAGGGGGTTTAAATTTTTTTTTGCACATATGTACATATACCCAACTCATTGGATTTTTTTTATGTCCATATTGGCCGCAAGTGGGACCCCCTTTCGGACATAAAAAATATGAACATAAAATTTTGCTCTGCACATCCCTAGTTAGTACCAGGTTCCCCTCCCAGCCTGTGCCTGACCTCAGCTCTCGGCTTGTGCCTGACCTCAGCTTCTATCCTGTGTCTGACCCCCCAGCTCCCAGCCTATACACAGCTCCCAATCTGCATCGGTGCCATGATGATCAGCAGGAGACAGCCCCAGAACCCAAGGGCTCAACCTAAGGGGGAGGGGATTGGCTAGACAGAAGATCTGCACCAGCCCAACCCTGCAGTCTTCTATCTCTCCTGCGGGGGTGCTCCCTGACTCCAGCCTGCCATTCCGTGACAACCAGCTAGGCTGGATTTTTTTTTCCTGCCATCAAGACTCACATTTCTATGAATATATGGCATAATAAACTGCACATCTACCAACCTGATCCACACACTTATGGCCACATGTATCTTATTAGGAAGCTTTGGGTTATATTTAAAAAAAAAAAAAAAAAAAACATTTCCCATTTTTTGTCTAAGGGAAAAATGATTAGTACATCTGGTCCTTTATTTTAAAAATTCAGCCAAAAAAAAAGAAGGAAAAAATGGCAAAAATCTTAACCACAAGGTTTTCAGTCATGCCACACGGAAACCATAGTAGTGATGACTGGTTGCACTGGTAGCCTTTTATTTTGTATACAACTCATTGTATGCAGAGCAGTAGTGTCAACAACATACCATTCCCAACAACTGAACACATCTGTGGTGAATCAGTACAGAAGCAATTAATTTCCTTGTGGTATTTTAACACTTAGAGCCGAGTGCAAGTCCTTATTACACAAACAAAAACTCTTGACAGCTCCTGCTGCCTGATTAAAAATAAATCTGATTGAAAAGAGCTGTTTGACCTAAGACTGCTACAGACAAATGACTTCTAACAAGGCATTCCAACAGTAATTATTGCGCTTATTTCAAGCAAAATGTTTAATGTGTTCTAAAGTACATATTTTTATCTCTGTGAAAAAATGGGGTCCTTAAGTCATTTACTGCAGCTAAGCAGACCGGCTAGTTGACTGGATCAATATGGATGTTCATGCACACTAGCAATATTATTGTGTTTGGCAGTTTGGGCAAAATAAATTTCATAGTGAAGCAGGTGAGGATCCCAACAGCTTGGTGATAATTCACACTTCATAGCCTCCCCAGCTAACTAACATCTGCTAGCGAATGGGCCAAGAAACTGTCAAAACAAGTACATCGAATACAGTACTTTATTATTAAACTTCTGAATCCTCTCTAAAGTTGAAATAAAAAGCAATATTTCAGTGTACTGTTTCAAAAAGATTAATAAGGATGTTAGGAGGCTGAACTGCTGTGAGATTTGTTTAATTATTCCCTACAGTACTGCCCCAGCAATCTGCTGACATTTAGCCCCGACCTTGCAAATCCTCAGTAAATATTAATATATCAACTCAAACAGGGATCGTTGTTTTATTGGTTCACGGGGCTCAGAGAGATTCACCACAGCAGTGAAAAATAATGTGCAGAACTGAGGAAGAGCGGGTCCTTTGATATCACCTTCTGCTGCACACATGTGCTGGGAGCATCAACAAAATGGAAATTCTGTTACTTTGCTACAGCTGTAGAGTGACACTTCAGATGCCTTCGCTTCCCTTTGTACAGCCTTCTGAAATAATCCCAAAACCACAGTGGCAGGAGATTAGAAAAAAAAATGCAGAAGAGAAGAAATCACATTTTATTATCTGACACAGTGGAAATTTTAATAATCGGTAAGCTCCCATCTTACAACCTAATAATCGTTGCTCAGAACAAAGCGATCACTAATAAGGGCCAACAAATCCTAACCATCATTCACTGCATATTTATAACTGTAACAGCGTGTATCTTTCCATATTACAGCAACGTACATCTTACAGTTCCTTATCAATTTCTGTGCTTCTACTTGTCTGTCATCTTTTTACGTGCAGATCGATGAAAAGGGTGGCTTTTATTCTTGCTTGAATCTTCAAATGTATATGCATATTAAAATATTGCCTGATAAATGCTGCATATTTGCTAATAGCTGTGGGTTTGAAATCGGTTAATAATGCTGCCAACATTTGTGAGTGGAAGAAGAGCTGCTGCGCAACATTTGGTATTCAGATGTACCGAGCTGCAGAGTTAATGCGTGATTAATTTTATTCATAAAAAATGTTAATCACTTCATTGTGAGCTCTTTTTAACATTCTGCACACCAACCGGCTTTTAATTTATTTATTTATTTTTATTTTATGCTGAATTCCGCAAATACATTTAAGATTTTCAACTGCTTAAAGTTTGAAATGCATTTAACAATGCTGCAAGTAGGATTGGTAGATAACATCTATTCCTGATAGCAAACCTAGATGAAAACTAGGCGGATCCGTGCAAAAAAAAAAAAAAAAACCAAACAAAAAAAAAATCAGCTTATTCCTGAACGTTTGCTCTAAAATGTCCCTAATGCAATACACGCTGCAATGATCATTTACTATCGCAGGGAAAGAATATTGCTCCCCAGTCGCTTACAGAGCAAACTGGAACTTCTGCTAGAAAGGGCGAAAGTATCTCTGTGCTATTCACACCATTGTGTTTCTGAAACAAGTACCAAAAACACAGCTGAAAGAGGTGTCAGGCAGTGGTGGGTGTGCCGGCTCGACTCACTGACTTGTTGTTTCCAGCTGGGCACGGCTATTGTGGAGGTATTCAGCCAATGCACTCATGAAACTGGATAAATGGATTAGTGGATCAGAGACACCATCGGCATCTTCAAAAGAAAAACAGCAGCCTGCAAAAAGGCTGACATTTGTGTACTGGGGCAGAGGGTGTGTGAATGCTCTGCTTCCACCGAAGGGACAAGACAGTGATAAACTTTCAGCAGTGACCACCTCACTCTGTGCTGCAATTCACCAACAAAATAAATGGATTGCTCCATTGTGTCAGAACTGTAGGCAGCACAGGGAAAGCATTACTTGTGCAGTCACAAAGGACAATATATTGTGTGGGGCCAACAACCCAAAATAAAACCTTTAATTATCTATGGGTCAATGAGAAATCTGGAATACCAAATCATTGCTTTTTAGACTGAGATTTGGTTCTTTATGAAGTTTGTAGCAAATAATTCTCATTTTTAAGGTAAAATATAAACTTCTGTACATCATCCTGTACTCAACATTTGAGTTTTTGTGGTACTATGAAAAATAAAAAAAACCAAATCATGGCATTCTTCAATAATGAACTTAATTTATAAGAAATCTAATTTATTTTTAATTCTATTGAAAACAAAAATGATTTCCAATAAACTCCATGTGGAAAATGATTCAGTTTCAAAGAAGATAATGTCATTATGTTTATATGCTATTGATTAATAATGGTATCATAGGATAAATACACTGTAAGGTTAGAGGTCAAGGTGTTCAGTAGTACAGGACAGAATTACTGCTGAACAAACACCAAATATTTCTGATTTTTTTTCTGAAATTACCAAAGAAATCTGGTCTAAAGCTGATAAAAATTGAGAAATCATGATCCTAAATCTTGTTTATAATCCAGGTATTCTTTCTCCAGTGGGGAGTTTATCAGAGCTGAGAGAAAATATGGAAAAGTCCTCAGCGATATAGGGGGCTTCTCCATATCTTCCCTGATTTTCAGGGATCTTATTATCAAATTCAATATCATGATCTAAAATTGTAATTCAGTAAACTGTAGACAGCAAAATTCCTATGCCATAAAGATAGGTTATGATTTAGATCTTAAGTCATAATTCTTTAGCTTACCTTTAACCAATATGACATGTTTTCATTCCTGCTTCATTTAACTATGAAAGAGGAAGGCCGAGTTTGCTCATTTGTATAAAAGCATATATGAAGAGAAGTGATGTACCTAAGGGAGCAGATCTATTCTTGATCACAAATACTTCTATCTACACAATGTGGTGAAATTTATATGTTGGGCTCCTTGGAGAACTCTGCAGCCTTTTTTTCCCCCCTGAGGGAGCCAGTTTTGGTGAAATAGAGGCCTGTGTTGGGGAAGCAGCAATTGACAGATTTAATTGAAAGAAAAACAATTGCATCATTATAGAGCAAGTTGTACAATTATAACATATTCAAAAGAGTTATAAGAATTGATTATCTTTCTAGCTCATTATATAATTTTGATTTGAAAATAGGAATGTATGTCAAAATTGTACATGTACATTAAGATTCCATTTTTTGTAATTTTGTTTCTTTATTGATTTATTTATATTTTGTAATTTGTTTTTAATATTTCAATAGCTACATAAGTGCTTTATGTGGAGGTGTTTTTGTGATATTAATACAGTGAGGCACTTTATTGGTATAGATATATTGTCTATTACATGATCATATATATATATTTCTTTATATTCAGTATATAGTTGAATAAGAGTGATCTATAATAATTTAGGAATTTCTATAAAAGAAAGAAAACAATCAAATGTTATATAGCAGGGATTTGCATACTGTATGGTTATCCAAATCCAGTCTGTATAAGTTATTTACATCTCAGAAAGCACCAATGCATGATACCATGGAATTAAAATCACTGTATAATGAGGGTGAATAGACTTGCAGTACTTTGTCTGAGAATATTTTATTTCACATTAATGACAAATAAATGATAAATGCCAGAACCTACTTCAACAATAAGGACATGAAGTGTTACTCATTCAGAGAAAATTTCCACATTTTCTTCATTTTCACTCACCATAATACTTCAGTTAGAAAGAGAAAGCTAAGCATAATCTTCACCAAGCAGGTAAGGAAAATTTCAAGAACATTAGGCTTCTTTTTAGTGTCTTAGGGGGTCATTTACCAAAGGTTTTCTCCCATTCTGTGTCTATGGGAAAAATGCTTAGTAAATGACTCCCTAAATTAGAAGGAAAACTAAGGAGAACTAGTCAATGGTTCCTCTTCTAAATTTGAACTGCTAAGTACCCAGACTGCTCAAATTATATTCTCCATCATTCAGAATGTACTAAAATCACACCTTGCAATAGGGCATTTGTATCCACTTCTAGTGGTCTGCACATTGCCTCAACAATCTGCAAGTTTATCTCCTGCATATTCATGATGGAGATCCTGAAAACCCCAGCTGTTTGCAGCTCTTGAGGACTGTAAGTGAATGTCACTACAATAGTGTCTCACAGCAGCAAGACCAATAGCTTTTGGTTACCCATTGTATCATCATTTTAGGTTACTGTCATTATTTTTCTCAGTTTTGTTTTCCCTGTATTTAACTTTAGAGCTGAAGCACTCTTTTCTATATATACATACAGACCATTCATCTTCATACATCTTCTACATTTTCTTCATATGGATATTGGATACATTAAGTCAAATTCAAATTTACTTAAGTTAAAAAGCCTGTTTCTAACACAGAAGTAGCTTGCATAGTAAAGCTAAAGGAATGAATCATCACACAGTTTCCTCAATTCAAGTTTTAATTAGCCTGTTTTTCTTGTTTTTATTAATAAATATTTAAAAACTAAATTTAATCCTATCTGCGACAAAATGTACTAGAAAACTCAGAGAACTCCTCCTACAAATTACAAGGTATTTCATATTTATTCAGTGTAGGAGGCCTTCAGACTTTCATACCAACTCAAGTTAAAAGCAAATATGAAGTAAATCATCAGAGAACTGAGGAGCACCCATGTTAACTTTTCAATTTTAATGATGTAACTTTATCTGGATATTCAGCCTCAGCTGGCTGGATAACATTGTGACTAAATATCCAGTTTAAGTCTTAATTGCACAAAATTTGCACTTAGATAAACAAATCTAGATGGTTAACACTGAATATAGCACTAACCAGCTAAATATGAAAACCTTGTCCAGGCCCCCTTATTGTCTAAGTAAATCTGCATGCACAGTGATTTTATTCAGACAGATTTTAGCTGGACTGAAGAGTGGGGGGATTTTTAACCAGTTAGAGTTAAGAGGTTTAAAACCAATTTTTTACATTGAAATATTGTTAATATAAATCCATATAGGTTTTCTTTAACTTTTCACTAAAATATTGAGAGGTCCATATTCAGAGAAATTTGGCAAGATGACTCACAAGTTATCCAGCTGAATGCCAACTATTGAATATTTTGGGCACTTATCCAGCTAAACTTTATCTCATTATCAAGCTAAAATTTAGCCAGATAATAGAGTTGTGCATTGTGTTTACCTCTATCGGTTTGGGCTTTGTTTTCGGTCCCCTGCAGGAAATTTTGTTTTTTCTGCAGTTTGGGTTTTTTTTTTTTCGTGGGTCCCGATTTTCATGTTAGTGCGTGCACTATCACGAACTACGAATTTTTACAAAATTTCAGAAAAATTCCATTCATTTTTCAATGCCCATGAACTATGATGAATTAGATAATTTCAAAGAATGCACATCTCTACCAGATAATGTAGGGGCATTCTGGGGAGGTTTCTGGGAGGGGTTAGATAAGCTGGCTAAGTTATCCGGGTAACTCTGATCCTTCCATAGAATAATTGTAAAGTTAGCCAGATAAACGTATCTGGCTATGTTTAAGAGAGCCATATATATTCAATTGTGTTGCTGCACCACAATCCCTCCAAAGCTAGCTGGATAATTTTATATGGCTAACTTTGCAATCCGGCCAGTGAATGAATATGGACCTCATTGTTATTATTTGATATGAAATTTAAAAAAGGTTGATATACTTGAAAGTATGTTTACAGCTGTCAGTGATGAAGTAGTTTTGGGGGATGATTTTTTCAAAAATATTTTCAATAAGCACAGAATGACAATACTGCATTTTGAAATTATGCTCAAAAAAATAGTAGTGCCAGAAACAAAATCTTTTACATTATTCATCAGGCAGCAAAACCAAGCCATTGAGATTTCCTTTCTAACGCCTTATTTTACTCCTGAGGAATAATCTATGTTTAAAGTTATATTTTTCATTCCTTCTGCATAGCAACTCCACTATTATAAATCTAAGAAAACTGAAAATGGGCACAGCTGTGCTGATGCTCATTGGAGTCCTATATAGGCATATATAAAGTATGAATTGAGTATAAATACCTGAAGAGTGGACTTAAGGATAAAGGTTCTTGAAAGCATGGAACAAGACTATAATATAAAGCAGATATCTTACATTTTAACAAGTATATACATGTATATATATTTATTTATTAAAATGAAAGATATCTAAAAACTCACCATGTTTGTGTGGTTGCTTATTTAGCATTTAGCAAACACATTAAATAACAAGCCATCACTATTCAGCACATATGAGATTGTTAAATTGAAACATGCTTGCATATGCAGAACATTAAAATAGCATGGTAATGACCTAGATAGTCATTGTTTTATCTATGACAAAGATCCTAAGCTGAAGTGCATGGGAAGGTGCCCTTATCTTGGTGCTGGCATGCATCCTCCCACATCTTCAGCCTAGGGGTTGCTGGCTGATAAGTAGGTAATAAAAGGGGATAAGCCAGGTGACTTGCCTTCTTTTTCTCTTGCCGCAACATCCAGTAGGGATGCAGGTAGGTCCCAGGCAAAAGAGCTGGCCTACATGGATAGAGCTATAGCAGTTCCATTCATGTCTCCAAGGCCTCATCTTGTATTGAGCTTTGTGTTATCTTATTCCCCAGTCCATCCATGTATGACTGTTGTATCACCAGGGGCGGCTTCATTCAACCACACCAGCTTTGCTTGTCTGTCACTAAATCCACAATAAATCCCTTCACTCCCAGCAGTCTTCTGGGCCAGAATTGTGAGACAGAGACGTGGTCAGGCAAGAAAGGTCAAGTCAAGTGGAGTATGTTCAGAAGCTAAAGACAAATAAGGCTCATGACAAGCAGCAGATGGAAGCTAGGTCAGGAAAGAGGTCAGGTCAATCATTAATCAAAATCAGGAACAGCCAGATGCAGAGATATGAAGACACAGAACCTGTTTGCTCAAGCACCTGCCCAGAGGAGTGAGCTTCCTTTTATGTAAAAGCAGTGTTGATGTCAGTGCCAGCACTGCCGCCACCTTGAGTTTGCTCTGGCTGCAGAAGAGGCTCGCCTCCAGCATGTGTGCTGTGGCAAGAAGAAGGTCTGGCTGAATCCCAACGAAATGAATGAGATAGCCAACACCAACTTGTGTCAGCAGATCCGAAAGCTGATTAAAGATGGTCTGATTATCCACAAACCGTTGACTGTTCATTTCTGTGTCTGCTGTAGGAAGAACACCTTGGCACGTAGAAAAGGTTTCAGCCCACATCATAGGAAATCTCGGATGCTAGCTTTATAAAGCTGATGAGTTGCTACAGGCCCTCACTCGGAGCAGCAGGATGCAGCAGAGGAGCAGGATGCTGGAGCCTTCAGCAGGTCACAGGACACAGTGCTGGGCCTGGAGCCATGAGATACAGAATGCTGATCAAGCTGCAGCACCCCATGATTGGTGACATATTTCAGTATCTCACTAGCCTAATCCTCCCACAGCCACATCCCATCCAAGACCCCTTTTCTTATGCTTATGGGGAAAAAGATGAAATCTCTTGATTTTTCACTGGTTCCCACAACATTTCCTGAGGGCCAAAACCCTTCCAGTCAACCAAGTAATAAAGTTTGTTTCTCACCACCTTGGAGTTGATCATTTCATTGATCTCAAACTATGCAACAGGGTCAAATGAGACAGGAGTGGAAGAAGGGATTTTCTTGGAGTACCTGTTGAAAACCAGTGATTTCAGTAGCAAGACATGGAAGGAGTTAGGTCATTGGGTTTTAATGGGTTAAGTTGTCTTACAATCTGATACGGTCCAATAAATCTGGGAGAAAATTTGAAGGAGGGTACCTTGAGTTAGATATTTCTAGTGCTGAGCCAATCCTTATCTCAAGGAGCAAATTAGGTTCTAGTCTAAGCTTTCTGTCAGCACACCTTTTGTAACAGCTGCTCTACTGAGGAGAATCTAAGTATTTTCCAAATCTCTTGCAGATTGGAAGAAACAAGATCTACTACTGGAGTCTCTATGGACAAATGGAGAGGTATGGGTATTTTTTAGGGATGAGCAATTGTTTTTCCCAAATTAGGCAATTTTAACGAAAATACCTAATTTGGAATGGTTCAGGAGAACCGAAAAACGATTTAATTTTTTCTGAAATTTCAGAAAAAATTAATTTTCGGGTTAGCGCACACTAACCCAAAAATCAGGGCCCCCCCCCAAAAAAAAAAACCCCGAACCGTGAGAAAAACGAAAGTCCTGTGGGGGGCCCCCTAAACGAAGCCCGACATGAAATTTAAACCCGAAGCACATCTCTTGTATTTTTAGGATGTCTGCCTTACGTGATGTAAAATGGAAAGGACCCAGAGGATTTACTGTCTTTATTATTGTAACAAAACTTGGCCAATGGGAGCAGTTGTGTCCAATTATCCTGTATGACTGACATGTAGACTCTAAGAAAGTTTGCTAGGATATGTTTAACCCTTTCCATTTAGCCATTAGATTGGGGATGGTAGGCCAATGAGAAGTCTAATGTCATGTCCAAGTGTTTACAGAGGGCATGCCAAAACCTTAATGTGAATTGTACTTCTTGGTCACTGCCGATATGTTTAGGAAGCCCGTGTATGTTGGAAGAAATGTTTGAAGAGGCTTAGGGTTGTAGTTAGGGATGCAAGAGGAGCAAACTGAGTCATCTTGGAGAATCGATCGATGACTACACTATAGACGAATGAAGTAGATCAGTATTGAAATCCATGGATAGATGAGTTCAGAGTTTCTGGACTACAGGATGGAGTAGACTCAGTTGTCATTGATGAGAAATCTTATTTTGCACACAGTTAGTGAAGGAAGATACATAGTCATGTACATCCTTGGATACATTGGGCCTCTAGTAGTTGCAGGAAATGAGGTCTAAGGTTTTACAGATGCCCTAGTGACCAGACATTGTAGGGCTATTTCAAGACTTTCCTTCAAAGAGGTTTGAGAGAAAAGTATTTCCTAGAGGGGTTCCAGCTGGTACCACAGGGATGACTACAATAATATTGGTTGGATCAAGGAGATACTGAGGATCACTGGAGATATCAGCAGGGTCAAAATATCTAGAAAGGGCATCAGCATTATTTCCAGCTGGCTAGTAGACTAGGTAGAACAGACCTGGCAAAGAACAAGGACTATATGACTTGTCATGGGTTGTCTTATGGTAGTTTAGAGGTATACCAGATTCTTATGTTCTTGTGTTGTGTTCTTGTGAAGATGGTGAAGGGATGCAAGGTGCCCTCCACTAGGTGAAGCCACTCTTCTAAAACTAGTTTAATGATGAGCAGCTCTCAATCGCCAATGTCATCATTTTTTTATGCTGAGGAGAACTTTTTAGAATTGAAGCCAAGGGTAATAATTTGTCATTATGAGTGGAAAGCGAGAAACAGCACCTATAGCCACAGAAGAGGGGCCAACTTCCAAAAAGAAAGATTGTGTGGTGTCAGGTCTTTGCAGCATAGGTGCAAAAAGGAAAGCATGCTTCAGGAGAGCAAAGGCTTAGGTTGCTTCAGAAGTCCAGTCCTTGGTATTAGTCCTTCTTTTAGTAAAGGCAGTGATAAGAGCAAGAAGAATAGAGTAATGGTGGGTGAACTGCCTGCAATAATTAGCAAATCCTAGAAAGTGCTGTATTCTCTTGAGCAGGGGTGGATTGTAGGAAAAAATTGGCCCAGGGGATTTTTTTTCAAAACAGGCCCACTGATTATATGTCTGACACCCTTGTGAGTTTTCTCTGCAGCACATGTTTCAACAACTCCCAAAAGCATGCCAAGCCAACTCTTGAGAGATCCAGCATGTGACCTGAAAAGGAGTTGATTTGTACAATGCAGCTAGCGGAGACTGCAGTGTACAAATCAACTCTTGTTAGAATTTTCATCACTCATAAGGTCTAAAATTCTTTAATTATGTCAATTTTGAAATGATTACCTCTGAATGTATCTGTAACAATATCCCCCCTAACCCCAACCCACCTCTCGAATCAAAGTGCCCCCTTACAATGGTCCATATTTAGAGTATCAGACTGAATTTTATAGTCTCTCTCTCTTTCTGAAGCCCCAATAGGCCAATTTGCTCCTGGCCTTGAGACCCACTGGCTGGGGCTAATCCAAAACTGATGATAGCTTGGAGGGGTCCATTCATGGAAGT
Organism: Rhinatrema bivittatum; assembly: GCF_901001135.1. Lineage (NCBI taxonomy): Eukaryota > Metazoa > Chordata > Amphibia > Gymnophiona > Rhinatrematidae > Rhinatrema > Rhinatrema bivittatum. The sequence goes on along the minus strand of NC_042616.1, from coordinate 364,210,365 downwards.
TCTAGCTGTTCAATAATGTACTTTTACAGCTTGTCACTTAGAGAATGACTTCTTAGCTGCTGGAGCACAGCCTTAACATGAGAATGGTGTGACTGAAGGTCAGATGAGAAGTTTAGAATGTCGTCTAGATATCAATGACGCAGGTATACAAGAAATTAGGGATGTGAATCGTGTCCTCGATCGTCTTAACGATCGATTTCGGCTGGGAGGGGGAGGGAATCGTATTGTTGCCGTTTGGGGGGGTAAAATATCGTGAAAAATCGTTAAAAATCGTTAAAAAATCGAAAAATCGAAAAACCGGCACATTAAAACCCCCTAAAACCCACCCCCGACCCTTTAAATTAAATCCCCCACCCTCCCGAACCCCCCCCCAAATAACTTAAATAACCTGCGGGTCCAGCGGCGGTCCGGAACGGCAGCAGTCCGGAACGGGCTCCTGCTCCTGCATCTTGTCGTCTTCGGCCGGCGCCATTTTCCAAAATGGCGCCGAAAAATGGCGGCGGCCATAGACGAAAAAGATTGGACAGCAGGAGGTCCTTCCGGACCCCCGCTGGACTTTTGGCAAGTCTCATGGGGGTCAGGAGGCCCCCCACAAGCTGGCCAAAAGTTCCTGGAGGTCCAGCGGGGGTCAGGGAGCGATTTCCCGCCGCGAATCGTTTTCGTACGGAAAATGGCGCCGGCAGGAGATCGACTGCAGGAGGTCGTTCAGCGAGGCGCCGGAACCCTCGCTGAACGACCTCCTGCAGTCGATCTCCTAACGGCGCCATTTTCCGTACGGAAAATGGCGCCGGCCATACGCGTATGGCCGGCGCCATTTTCCGTACGAAAACGATTCGCGGCGGGAAATCGCTCCCTGACCCCCGCTGGACCTCCAGGAACTTTTGGCCAGCTTGTGGGGGGCCTCCTGACCCCCACGAGACTTGCCAAAAGTCCAGCGGGGGTTCGGAAGGACCTCCTGCCGTCCAATCTTTTCGTCTATGGCCGCCGCCATTTTTCGGCGCCATTTTGGAAAATGGCGCCGGCCGAAGACGACAAGATGCAGGAGCAGGAGCCCGTTCCGGACCGCTGCTGTTCCGGACCGCCGCTGGACCCGCAGGTTATTTAAGTTATTTGGGGGGGGTTCGGGAGGGTGGGGGATTTAATTTAAAGGGTCGGGGGTGGGTTTTAGGGGGTTTTAGTGTGCCGGCTCACGATTCTAACGATTTATAACGATAAATCGTTAGAATCTGTATTGTATTGTGTTCCATAACGGTTTAAGACGATATTAAAATTATCGGACGATAATTTTAATCGTCCTAAAACGATTCACATCCCTACAAGAAATCAGTGAATATTGAATTGATAAAATTCTAGAAGACTGCTGGGACATTACACATGCCAAAAGGCATTACTAAGTACTCATAATGGCTATCTCGAGTATTAAAGACAGTTTTCCATTTATCGCCATCTTGTATGCATATGAGATTGTATACCTTCCAAAGATCCAACTTAGTGAAGATTGAAGCTCCTTGAAGCTGGTCAAACAATTCAGATAGCAATGGCAAGGGGCAGTTTTTTGTTATGGTGATGGCATTCAAACCCTGCTAATCAATACATGGGTGCAAAGAACCATCTTTCTTGCTAACGAAGAAGAATCCTGCTCCAACAGGAGAACTGGACAGCCTGATGACACTTCTCTCGAGATTGTCCTAGATGTACTTGGTCATTGCTTCAGTCTTAGGGATGGATAGTGGGTGCACTGTATCCTGAGGTGGTATTTTGTCAGGCATTAAATCTATGGCACAATTGTATAGGTGATGAGGTGGTAGAGTCTTGGCACATTTTTTGTTAAAGACATCTGCAAATGATACATAAAGCATAGGAAAACCTGGAAGAACTGGGAGAGTCAATGAGAGAGTAACTTGGGAAGATATACAGGAAGCAGACAATTATGAAAACAATGAAGACTCCAGAAGAGGATATCTCCATTTCGCCAGTTCACAACCAGACAGTGTCACTGTAACCAGGATAGAACAAGCAGAATGGGATTGACAACCATAAAAACATGAAAAATGAGATGCTTCTTCATGCAGGAGTCCCATTCATAATGTCATTGGTCATGTAGAATAGCAAATGGTTCCTAGCATTAGAGATATGTATCATTTGTTTGGTTTTTTTTTTGTTTGTTTCATGGTTCGGTTCAGGTCCCCCATGGGTAATTTCATTTTTTTCCATGGTTCAGGATTTTTTTTCCATGGTCCCTAAATTTCGTGTTAGTACGCACTAACTCCCTTTAGTGCGACCAACACAAAATATTAATTTTTCTGAAATTTCAGAAAATTTTATTTTGTTTTTGAGCGCTCCTGAACCGTGACAAATTAGACAATTTTGTTGAAATTGTCTAATTTGTTTAAAACAAATGCACATCTCTACCTAGCAATAGTTCTCCATAGACTGAAGAAATATAGATAGGATTTTTCAATGGCACCAGAGGTATAAAATATTTTTCCACCAGGGCTTCATTGCTGAAGTTGCTGGCAGTGCTGGAATCCAAAAAGACTTCTGAGAAGAATTAATTACTTCTTAATTCAATTGAACATTCAATACAATTTGACATGGGGAGGAGGGTGAGTAATGCCCAAGGTTGCCTTTCCCATCAACCATAGTCATAGGAGTCTCCATGACTTCTTTGGATTGGTGAAGAATTAATGACCCTTGCCTACAACCTTGTGCAACCTTGGTTGTCACTTCCTCTTCTGATAACTTAGATCACCTTAGCTGCATGAGTTCCATGAAGGGAGCCAGACAGGAGTCAGCATAAGTCTTTGAAAGCTGGTGCCAGGTAGGCAACATGTCTGAGGGACTCCCATTCTCTGGACATCGAATGTCAGTTTTCATGCACCAGAATACAAGATTGTTCAGTTGGGTGGGGTGTCATGGCTAGTTCATCTTTAATCCTGTCTGATAGACCTTGCCAGACAGTTCAGGGACCAGATACTGAATTGTAGAACACATTGCCCAATGGTTCTGGAGCCCTTTCTCAGGTGGAGTAATGCTGAGGCTGAAGAATGTGCTCAATGGATCATCAAAGAGCTTCCTAAAGCAGATCAGGAATAACTGGAGAATACAGAAACTGTAGTCATCTCTCTCCCATAAGAGAGACACCCATGCTGGAGTCTGAGCAGGCAGCAGTGATATTATAAAGTGCACTTTTGCTCATACAGATGAAACGTAGGCAGGCTGGAATTCGAAATGAATCAGGCACCGATTGATGAAGCTTCTGCTATCATCATACTGAAGTGGCAAAGGCAGGCAAAGTGAAGGAGTAGTCAGAGCTGAGGCAGGGTCAGTGACAGGTTGTAGTGACATTGGGTCTGTGGTATAGCCAAAGCTAGGGGTGACTGCAATTTATATAGTTGCAAAGGAAAGTCTTGGAGAACCCAAATAAAGTGATCTGGGTTTTTTTGTTATTGTTGGACTGGCCATGAGAGGTCCAACAGAAACTCCAGTAGGGGACTGTCAACCAGGTTCATAACCTGAAAAATTGTTGCAGACTTGGAAGAGGGGATCCTGGGATCAAAAGACTGACACAGCCAAAAAATGGTACAGATTTGTGAGGCAGAGATGTGGTCAGGCAAGCAAGGTAGAGGTAGGCAGATTCCATTCAGAAGCAGGAGATAAACAAGGATCAGTTCAGGCAGTAGATGGAAGCAAGGTCAGGAGCAGGCTAGGTCTCAATTGGTATTCGAAATCAGGAACAGCCAGATGCAGCGGCACGAAGCACAAGAAATCCTGGGCACTGGCCCTAGAAAGCTGGTGAGTTGTTATGGGCCCTAAGTCAGAGCAGTTTGATGCAGTAGAGTAGCAGGACACTGGGAGCCATGCTGGGAGGCCCCAGCCGAATGCAGATCACAAGACAGTTCTTGGTCCAAGATCATGAGGTACAGTATGCCGATCATACCCCATGGTTGGAAGCATGTTATAGCCAGCTCAATTGATTCAGCAGATGTTTGAAAGGTATATTCTGTTCATTGCTTTAGAGCAGCCAGTATCTGGATAGGGATTACTGAGTGGTATACTCACTGCATTTGGGTCTTGGCCTGTTTCTTAACACCCTTGCATCTGGGAACAGATGGAGGATGTGGTTACAGTATGGCCCTTCCCAGACAGTAAATAATGGCATCAGTGGGCAGTTAGAAGTGAACACACTTTATCCCATTTGGTCTCACATGCCTTCCCCTATCACCCACAGTGCTTGCAGCATCAGGTATGGCATTGGGTGGGAGGCCAGGTGGTTTTATGGGCTCCAGGTCTTGAAGGAATCCTGTATATATTATAATTGTTGCATACACTCAGCCTTCTACCCCCCTTCAAAAAATGAAAAAAGCATGAATTGTAATGACTTAAACAGATTTGGGAAGGTAATTAAATCTAAAATTCAAATCTAGATCTAAATCACAAGCTGTTTTCTTGGTCCCCAGAGCATGAGATGTTCCAGATTTAGCCTGCATAGATGGAAAGTGGATGCATTGTTTGCAAAGGTGTTCATCGGGTGCAGGCATAAAGAAGAAGGTAAGTTTGTCCCTTCCCTATGTTAGCTCATAGGATGTTCTATACAGCATATAAAACATATTTGAGCCAGTTCTTCCAAAAGACGTGTTTATTCGCACACAGCTTTCAGCAAAGCCTGCAGTGTTCCACACAGCTCCACCTAGATCTCCAACACAGTGAACAGCTGCATTCTGACCTCTGAAAGGAGTAGCTAATAAATGCTTGAATGCCAGGGTACAGGCTGTCATAACCATTCTACATTCATCCCTTCATTAACACGTTTCAATAAGTCTTTGAGTTGGTTGCCTAAATGCCTATTTTTTTTCTGAGAGGTGACTGCCCTGCATAGGAAGACTTCTGCCACTTGGCATCTCCTGTTCCACATTTGCCTGGGCCATCCCCTCAGAACATGAAAAGTGATATGAGAATCAGTGAACCTGATTCCCAGAACCTAACAAACCTAGCAACCACCTGTCTGTATCCACTGATGACTGCACACCTCTGATACCAGGACTCAAACAGGCAGGTGGGATAAGTGTCCAAGCATCCTCCACTATCTTCACTTCCCCCTTCAATTACCAGAAGGGAAACACAAGAACTTTTTGGTGTCCCCTCAGCATACAGAGAAATTGCATATATTACAGGTCCCAACAACACCGTGATCATGCTGTGGCCCACTTGGTCATAAAACCCACAGGAAAAAGGTAGACCCAACTCCCAGATTTCCACTTCGGAGCAGATTGTGAAGAAAAGCAGTGATGAGAGGTTGAGGTGGTAGGATGTATATAATATAAGGCAATTCATCTGTCTCTCCAAGAAGAGTTCCAGAGGTGACTATCAGTATCTGAGTGACAAGTTGTCCTAAAAAAGAAAAGAAATTGCAGCAAAAAGTCATTGTGGTTGAAGAAGGAGCACTCAGACAGCCTCTGTGCAGCCTCAACTCTGCTGAGATCACATGGTACAGGGGTAAACAAATGAATGTAGAAAGTCTATCCAGTCTTTGAAAGCAAAAAAGGGATCTCTGTTTCAATACAATCATGTGGGGCAAAACATAGAAAGTCTTTTATACAATGTAAAACTGAAGCTACTCTTCTATCAGACAGGTACATTTTCTAACCAGTGGGAGAAAACATCTGAGAATGCAAGAAATTTCATCTCCTTGGTTTCACCCAAATCTGCATGTAAACATTCCCAAGGAAGCTTTGTTGGGGTTAATGAGAATCTGTAGAGGTTGGCTTGGAGGTATGAATCCAGGGAGTAGCCTTTTTTTTATGTTATGCTTTTAAATTTTAGATAATATGTTAGTTAATAATATATTTTGTGCTTTTCTTGTAGTTCCTGTGATTTGACCCCCCTGAAGAAGGCGCTTGACAGCATCAAAACATTGTCAATGTCGGGTTTATATTTGAAGCACTCATGTCTGTGAAGTGAGTGGTACGTACAGAAGTGTTGGGCTTTTAAAAAGGGCAGGGGCTGGGAGGGGCGGGGGCTGACTGGGACAGCAACATTAGTCGCTGTCCCAGTGAAGCGCGCACCAGCACACGGCTGGTGCACACAACTTACTTCTGCTTGGAGGAGCAGGTAAGTTGCAAAACAAAAAAAATTAGGGTAGGTAGGTGGCGATTAGGGATCGGGGAAAAGAGGGGAAAATGGAGGAAGGATAGGTAGGGGGTTAGGGAACTGGGGAAAGGGCCGATTGAGTCAGCACATGTGTCAAAAAAAATTCCACCATTGCACGAGTGAGTCGGTACACGCGTGCACATGTGCGTGCCGATATAAAGTTGGGTGCATATGTGTGCGTGGGTAGCCAATTTTATAACATGCACACATCACCATGCGCATGTTGTAAAATTGGTGCATCCATGTGCTCGCACCGGGAACCACATGCACACAGATGCCCGCGTGCCGATTTGAAAATGTACCCGTTTGTGTAGAATATAGGTGGGGGAAAAGGTAAATGATGCTACACAGAGTGCTTTACTTATGATACAGGTTGAAGCCCTTTGCGGGCAACAGCCTGGGGATAAGGAAGGTAACTTTCAAACAGGTGTGCAAGCATACATTGGTGAGCATACGTCAACCTACACCCAGGGCCTCGGCCATTTTATAACCTCCCCAGCATATGCGCTCATGTTATAAAATATCCTGGCTGTGTGCACATGTGCCAAATTTTTAGTGGGCACACATAAGTGCACACAAATGCCGTTTCTACCATGTAAACCGGGTGATTTTAAAAAAGGTGCACCAGTTCATCCCCAGTTCGCCCAGTTAAGAGATAGGTCCTCCAAAGCCCCCAAGTGTAATAGCCTTCACTCCCCTCAGTTAGACCTGACCCTTACAATCCCGTAGGTCTGCCTATTTTTCTTTATTGTTTAACTTACATATCCTCCATAACAGAAGTAAAGTTATTCAGTAGGGGGCCTCGGTGCGCACTGGATCACATAAGTATTTACGTGCACATCTCAGGTTCATGCCCCGAAATGCCCATGCCCCGCCCAGACCATACCCATTCCCCGCCCTTTTCAAAATCTTCTAAGACGTGCATGCTCTGGGAGATGTGCATGTGTCTTGGCAGCTTATAAAATGCACTCAGCGCACACAAGCCCAACATAGTCACCAATCCCCTAATTAATGTGCACGTCAGGCTTTTAAAATTCACCTTTAAGAGTATAAAAGCATATGTGTAATCTGATACCACTCCCTGAAAGTGTGAGTTTTAAATATTGGAGCACCTTTTTCATATTTTGGTGTTTTTATGGAATATTGATAAAGTGTATTGCTCGGTTTTTGTGCAGGTATATATAACCATCTAGGCGTACCATAGCCAAGGGTTTAAATGGTATTGCTGCTGACTTCCTCTCTCATTTTAAGCATTCATTTCAGGAAATTAGTTGTCATATGTTTCTTTATAGAATACAACTGAGGCACTGTAATCCACCTTAACATGAAGTAGTGTGGTGTATGCTGGGAAATAGGTGAGATGGGGTGAGGGGAAGGTTGTGTTAGGGATTTGGAATTTGGGGAGCAGTATGGCTGCCTGAGCTATAAGTTTGTACTATCTGGCCTTAAATGTAACACCTTTTGGAACTTTTTAGCAACTTTTTTCCAGCTGTGGTTAATTGGTAGTACATTTGCCCTGTCAGCTTGTTAGCAGTTAATTAAGGTGTGGGGCATAAGGCACTGTTCTGGGCCTCCTCCCCATAAGGAAAACATGCAGCGGTTCCATTCAGCAGCACTGCCTTTGCAATGTTGAAAGTTCCACCCGTAGAATGTAAGCCTCACCTCTCCTGCTATCCAGGCTAAGGTTTGGGTACCGGGGGTAAAGGAGCGTTTGAGTCCACCAAGGTGGGCATTGCCGCTGAGGGTTGAGGGCAGGCTGGGGTTTTGGAATGGGAGAGAGGCTTGAGTTAGACTAGGGGGATCAAGTCCCGGGAGGTATCATGATTGGAAGAGGACTTATGATTGGGTGATGGGGTGGTCAAGGATGATGAGATCAGGGGATGAGGGCCTTCCCCAAGCTAACTGGTCACTTTTACTTTGAGCCATTTAACATGAAGGAAGATGTAAAATACTATAAATATAGTGAGCTCTTGTGCTCCAAGTCCACTCTTTCTATAAAATGACCCTTTTCGGACATATGCAATCTGCATATCATGAAATTTGAACATTCCACATTAAATCAGGGTTTAGAGTATGCACTTAAAAAAAAGTGCTATAACAGAATACATTGATTTTAGCATCTCTTAAAGTAAATGGTCCCTAAAAAGGGCAAAGGTACAGCTCAATCTTCTAGATCTGGCTGGAGATTTATTTCTTAATAGATGGTTTTCTCTTTGGCCTGAACTGAGAGGAAGGCAAGGACAAATGAGCCAAAAAAAATGTTTTTGGAGTTAAATTATGATTAGGGATTCTCTTTTTAAGTCTTTGTAAATTGTTAATTTAGGTGTTTAATTTCAAGCTAATTAGGAGCTCTTTAAGGGTACAATAAAGCAGTGTTTTTGTGGTATAGGTACTATTGTTGGGTACTTTTCCAGTTGAATCAGATACATATGTGGGGGGTGGGGATCCCTGATTGTGACTTGTTCTCATTTAGTAGTATAAAATATTTTGGGTGAGGGAGGCCCAGGGATTTGCCATTGTTAGAAAGTTATAGAAAATGTTTGAATGTTTTGAACCTGCTGTACATACTAACAGGTGACTTGTAAAAGCTTGACGTGTGCCAAAATTAGGGGATGCACAAGTATGTCGGGCCGACACACACCCAACAGATTTTAAAATTGTGAGCACAAGTGTGCGCGGCCAGGCTATTTTATAACATGCGTGCATATACATGAGAATGTTATGAAATGGCCATGTCCCTGGGTGTGGGCACCCAGGGACATGGCGGTTACTACCCCAAACCAAATGTGCCTGATACTTCACTTTCCATGCATATCCAGCATGGTTCTCTGCTTCATCGGCATGGGAGAAAGACTGATACATCACGCATTTCCAGCATAGCTCTCTGCTTCAACAGCAGGGGAAAAAAAAAACAAAAACAAAAACAAAAAACTGATGCTTCACGCATATCCTGCATAGCTTCAACGACAGGGGTGAAGAAAAAAAGGATTCGCAATCACAAAGCGAGGAGTAGCTGGCTTGTTACGGCGGTTACTACCCCAAACCAAATGTGCCTGATACTTCACTTTCAATGCATATCCAGCATGGCTCTCTGCTTCAACGGCAGGGGAGAAAAAAACTGATACTTCACGCATGTCCAGCATAGCTCCCTGCTTCAACGGCAGGGGAGAAGAAAAAAAACCAACAAGGGCTGTACAACATAGTCTAGGCAAAACAAATAAGCATGGGTGTAGCTTGCTTATCGCGGCGGTTACTGCCCCTACTACCCCTAACTAATCAAGCTAGATATTTCACTTGGATGCAGCTCCATCACTGCTCTCTACATTAATGGTGGGGGTGGAAGGGGAATAGAACAAAGAGCTAAGAGAAACAGATAAGAATGAGAGAAAAAATGTGTGAGGCTTGCTGGGCAGACTGGATGGGCCATTCGGTCTTCTTCTGCCGTCATTTCTATGTTTCTATGTTTCTATATGAACATGAGCACATGTGCGCCTGCACACCACTATGAAAGTTACCGTCCCAGTGTCCTCTGGATGGGATCCATGGGATGTGGTTTCTGGGATATTTTAAGGTAACGTAGGTTGAAGAGTTTTGATGAGGTTGCCTCTTAAGAGTACTGGAAGGACATGATTGGTGGGGAAGAGTCTCAAGAAGGTATAAATATTAGATCAATTGGCAGGCATGGCTCTTTCTAGGTTGGAGCTTTTGAAGAAAGGGACCTCCAGGATGTAGAGACCTGGAGTAGTCAGCCCATGGGTTGGTGGAGCTTGGAGAACACTCCAGTATGGAGTGGATCCTGCAGGGGCTTTTTATCTTAGAGGAGAAGGCCTAAGGCCAAAGAGAGGAGAGGAAAATAGGAAATTCCTCCCCCTGAGGAAAAGGGCCTGGAGGAAGAGGTAAAGAGGTGATTCACAAGGAGGTGGCTCAATGGAGTGTGGAGGGAAGTGGGAACCAGGGAAGCCTGCACATTGCCAGAGGGAGAGACCCAGGACAGTGGGAGAGACGTGCCTGAGGTCATCAGTAGTTCATGAGGTTTGGTGTGAGTGGCCTCAGGAGGTAATTGGGGATTTGAGCTTCATGTTCCATACAGGGAGAGAGCGAGAGAGAGAGACAAAAAACATAGAAACGAGAGCAGAAAAAGACCATATGGCCTATCTAGTCTGACCATCCTCCCAATTAATTTAGCTTTACAATTCCCATCAGTGCCTCAGAGATCCCCTGACGTTATCCCAGCCTTTCTTGAATTCAGATACTGTTTTTGTCTCTGCCATCTCCACTGGGAGGCTGTTCCAAGCATCCACTACTCTCTGTACAGAAATATTTCCTAAGCTTACTCCTGAATCTATCTCCTTTCACCCTCATTGCATGACCCCTCATTCTAGAGCCTCCTTTCCATTGAAAGAGACTCACCTCCTGTGCATGGGAACCTTTGAAGTATTTAAATGTCTCTAGCATATCTCCCCTATCATACTTTTTCTCTAGGTCTTGGAGATGAAAAAGGGGTCCTGTTTTTCATGGATTCAAATTCTGTTTAAGTGTTGCAGACCTTGGGATACCAGATAGTTTTAATATTATGTGTGTGAATTATTATGACTGTGTATCCCATGAATTCTGAGAATCCAGTAGTAATTGTTTACCTTCTTCTAAATTGTACATAGTGCTGGCTGGAAAATCCAGGAAAATAAAGTTGAGAGCTTGGTTAAGCCTGTACATGGTATGATTTTGATGGGCAACTTTATATATGCCAGCACTACTTGGAAATTAAGAGTGACCAGGTTATGGAGGGAAGGTTGGCAATGTTACACTTCCTCCCACGGCCGGAGCCACGGGAGGCCTCTTACCTCTCCCGACGCCACGGCCCTCCACGGCCCGGACTGCCATTGCTGGTTTCTGGCCAGCGGCCTGCAGGCCGCTGAAGCTGGGGCCTTTCCTGCGGCATGGATGCCGCCATCTTGCCGCCCTCACCTGCTTCTTCAGCAGTGGGGAGGCCGTCTCCTTTGTCGGGGCCTGCACAAGGCCCAGCTTCCTCCTGCTCCAGCTCCTGCACAGCAGCAGCAGGGATGCCGCTGTCCATGGTCCTGCCCCTTCCCACTAGGGGTGCAGCCGCATCTTCCTTAAAGGACAGTGCAGGTGTGGCCCTCCTTGAACTCCTCCCAGAGAGTTGCCTCTTCTGACTTACAAAAGGGTCCGAGCTCACTTCAGCCTTGCCTTGGCAAGGAGTCAGTCCTCCTGGGAGCTTCCCCTCCATGGACTTCACTGCATCTTGTTCGTGCCTGGCATCCAAGTTCCTGATGTCCGAGTTCCTGATGTCCGAGTCTTGATGTCTTCATCTTATGTCCCAGGTCCTGAGTACCCATGACTCCGGAGTTTCCTTGTTTTTACATGATCCAAGCTTCTGGTTCCAAGTTCCTGTTTTAAAGACTGTATCCTATTCTGACTCTGGAGGATCCAAGGGGTAACTTGTCCTGACCTGTGTCTACATCCAGAACTTGCACGCTCCTCTCGTGGTCCGCGACCAGCCATCCGACTGTGTAGGGCATATTGAGGATAATGTGGTACGTGACCAGCCTTCGGACTGTGTAGGGCACCTGAGGGACCTTGCTCGCCATGTCTCATCCCCTGGTGATCCAAGCTCCATGTCTTGTCTTTAGAGTTCCAAGCTCCATGTCTTGTTTCTGGACTTCCAAGATCCACTCCCAGACAAGACTTCATCTCACCACAAGGGCACACATTCCTCGTCCCGCTATGGGGAGCACCCCCTAGCGCTCCCTTCCATCACAGCACAACAGGCAAGGCTCTCTCTGTAAAAGCCAGGAAACAGGGACACTGCTGTCCAGGGTCCTGCAGTCCCCTCTCTCTCTGCTTCCTTAGGTGCAGGGCTGTGCCTCCTCTCTGGCTTTATGGGCCAGTGAGGGAGTGGCCCTCCTGGTCCCACTTGATGACATCATAGAGGACGCCACCTTCTTCAGCCTACAAAAGCCTCTTGTCTTCATTCCAGCTTTGCCTTGGCAAGGAGTGAGTTCTTCCTGGACTCTCGGCTTCCTGCTCCTGCTTGGCTTTCTCGTCTTTGTCCTGGGATCCTTTGATGTTCTTTGTTCCTGGTTTCTTCACTGGATGACCATCTTGTCTCTTAGTTCCCTGATGTCTTCACCATATTCCTGATCTGTCTTGCTGTGTCGTGTTCCTGTCTCCCTGGTCCTCCTGATGTCTTCATCCAGAGGTCTCCTGAGGCTCCGGTTCCCATCCCTGCATGGTCCGTCACAGCCCGGCTGCATTGGTAGGGCACTGGTGGGAGATTCTATCCATCGGGTTCTAAGATTCCTCCTTGTCTGCAGTCCTTCCAGTGTGGTCCACGACCAGCCCGGCTGGGCTGTGTAGGGCGCCTGCGGGACTTTGCTTGCCTGTTCATCTCGTGGGCAGTTTTGCAGACTCATACATATTGGGACAGTGGTGCTCCTTCAAGCCAAATCCCCCAGTAGGCCTCTTTTGAAGTTACAAGTTTGTTGTGTGCACATACAGTGGTCTCAGTTGTAGTGTACATCAAGGCACTGCATAATGCACCTGTGGGCTGTTTTGCAGACCACCAACCAGTGTGCCCAGTAAACGTGTATTTTCAATGACAGGGGATATCATGAGCCCTCACCGCTCAAGGCTGTCACCAGAGATGATGGAAATGCTAGTGTTTTTGAAAATAAACATGCCTTTGCTTGGGTTTCCAAATTTTCCCTGTGAATGGCAAGATGAATAAAAGCAATTGAAAGCCTTGCAGCATCTCCAACTGCCTCCTAAGCTCCAGATAAGATCAGCACATGTACCTGACCTCTAATGCTGTGCCAGTCTGGCCACTGTCCAGGCCGTACGTCCCTACAAGGGCCTTACCTCGCACACTGTGCCTGTCTGTCCACTGTCCAGCCCTTACATCACTACAAGGGCTTGACCTCAAATGCTGTGCCTGTCTGAGTTTAGTTCTAGTTTTTCTAATTTCAGTTTCATGTATTTGTGCATCACTTCTTTGCAGAATATTCTTTTTCCTGTTTTGCAACATTTGGAATGTAAGAACATAAAAAGCTGACCTAAGATGTTTGGAGCTTGCATATTTCATATGCTCAATAGTTTTCTTGACCGTCATAATATGGGCCATTTTCCCAAAATCTTTCTTAGATGTCAACGTTAATGTTTCCAGTATTATAGAAAACTGGTGGTAGTTGCACTCTAGTTCTCTGTGTTCCCATAGTTTACAGAGGCACTGTGTAAACTACAAAGTCAACATAGGTTGATAATGTAGATTTGGACTTGAGTAGTGGTTTTCTTATTTCGGAGAGCTCTTCAAGTTCCTTTGTCATCAGCTGCAGTGCATAAGTACAGTTAATAGCTTCTGGGTATTTACAAGAGCCTGACCTCAAACACTGTGCCTGTCTGTCCACTGTCCAAGCTGTAATTCCCTACAAGGGCTTGACCTCAAATGCTGTGACTGTCTATCCAGGCCTTATGTCCCTACATGTGCCTGGCCTCTAACGTTGTGCCTGTCCATCCACTGTCCAGGCATTACGTCCTTTCAAAGGCTTGACCTCAAACACTGTGCCTGTCCATCCAGGCCTTACATCCCTACAAGGGCCTGACCTCTAACGCTGTACCTGCCCATCCACAGTCCAGGCCTTACGTCCCTACAAGGGCTTGACCTCTAACGCTGTGCCTGTCCATCCAGGCCTTACATCCTTACAAGGGCCTGACCTCAAATGCTGTGCCTCTCCATCCCCTGTCCAGGCATTACATTCCTACAAGGGCTTGACCTCAAATGCTGTGTCTGTCTGTCCACTGTTCAGGCCGTACATACCTACAAGTGCCTGACCTCTAATGCTGTGCCTGTCCATCCACTGTCCAGGCCTTATGTCCCTACAAGGGCCTGACCTCAAACGCTGTGCCTGTCTGTCCAGCTTGGAGCTTGGATATTTCATATGTTCAATAGTTTTCATGACCTTCATAATATGGGCCATTTTCCGTAGATGTTTCTTAGGTGCCAACATTAATGTTTCTAGTACTATAGAAAACTGGTGGTAGTTATACTCTAGTTCATCCTCTGTGTTCCCATAGTTTACAGAGGCATTGAAGGGTACAAAGTCATCATAGGTTGATATTGTAGATTTGGACTCGAGTAGCAGTTTTCTTATTTCTGAGAGCTCTTCAAATTCCTTTGTCATTAGCTGACGTGCATAAGTATAGTTAATAGCTTCTGGGTATTCACTAGATGCCAACGGAACCATCACACTCTAGGGGCCAACCCATTCTAGGGAGCCCTTTACTGCGCAAAGGAAAGGGAACTCTCCCCAGGTGTAGTCAGCCTATCTCTTAGTACCCGTTGATCCATGTTGAACCAGAACTGCTGTTCACATGGAAACCTTCTCCACATCGACTCGTCGTGCTTGAAAGCTCGTGCTCTACTCTAGGGGCCAACCCATTTCAGGGAGCCCTTTCCTGCGCAAAGGAAAGGGAACTCTCCCCAGGTGTAGCCAGCCTATCTCTTAGTACCCATTGGCCCATGTTGAACTGCTGTTCTCATGGAAACCTCCTCCACATTGACTCGCCATGCTTTGAAAGCTCATGCTCTACTCTAGGGGCCAACCCATTCTAGGGAGTCCTTTCCTGCACAAAGGAAAGGGAACTCTCCCCGGGTATAGCCAGCCTATCTCTTAACACCCGCCGACCCATGTTGAACCAGAACTGCTGTTCACATGGAAACCTCCTCCACGTCGACTCGCCATGCTTGAAGGCTTGTACTCCACTCTAGGGGCCAACCCATTTCAGGGAACTCTTCCCGGGTGTAGCCAGCCTATCTCTTAGTACCCGTTCACCCATGTTGAACCTCTGTTCACATGGAAACCTTCTCCACCTCATCCTTCAAAATTCTTATTTGTATATCTGCTATGTCCACCAGAATTTAAAAGACCAGCGAGAGATCACTAGATGCCAACGGAAACACCCCACTCTAGGGGCAAACCCATACTGGGGATCCCTTTCCTGCACAAAGGAAAGGGAACTCTCCCCGGGACCAGCCTGTCTTCCCCCTTTCAAAACCACAGGGACCAGACTACCTCTGCTCTGCCAGCCTGTCTTGTCCCCCCAGACGACTCACACTACTCTTTGAGGTTTTGGAGCTCTTTTCTCATTCTGATGATGGCTCCCCAGACGTTTCATCAGAATTGATAAGAAAACCCCAATTCTGCAGCTAGAAATAGCTGCATATACTTCCCTCATTGACTTTAATGGGAAAATGGAAAACAAATAAAACTAATCAACAAATTGTTTTTTCCCCATGTGAAACTAATGCAACAAATTTGGGTCCCAGCAAAATGAAAACCGAATCGAAACAATTTTTATTTCCTTCTGCACATCCCTAACATTTACTAACATAAAAAGGAATAAAATGTACATGTCTGTAAAAATAAATTCATGTCAGTAAAAATATCATGAACAATCGGCCTGTGTTTCTGGTGTTATGGACTCAGGTTCTATGAGGCTGCAATTCTTGCGAATTAGAGAATTATGACTTGCTGAACAAAGGGGTAAATCTCATCCTAGTAAGTCCAGCTGAGCCGAAAATGGCAAAATTAGAATGTGTGTCTGTAAAAGAAAATGTAGATTGTTAACTTTCAGTAAAAAATATTTTTAGGACTTGGAACCCTGACCTGGTCTGTGTGGCAATTGATACATGGGACTAAGAGGCTAGATGTTCAGGCAATAGCCATGGAAGTACTGGTAAAAATTTAGGGGCGGATTTTCAGAGCCCTGCTCGCCTAAATCCGCCCAAAACCGGGTGGATTTAGGCGAGCAGGGCCCTGCGCGCCGGTGAGCCTATTTTACATAGGCCTACCGGCGCGCGCAGAGCCCCGGGACTCGCGTAAGTCTCGGGGTTCTCCGAGGGGGGCGTGTCGGGGGCGGGCCCGGTCGTCGCGGTGTTTCGGAGGCGTGTCGGCAGCGTTTTGGGGGCGGGTACAGGGGCATGGCTACGGCCCGGGGCGGTCCGGTGGCTGCGCCCTCCGTACCCGCCCCCAGGTCGCGGCCCGGCGCGCAAGAGGCCCGCTGGCGCGCGGGGATTTACTTCTCCCTCTGGGAGGCGTAAATCCCCGGAGAAAGGTAAGGGGGGGGTTTAGACAGGGCCGGGCGGGTGGGTTAGATAGAGGAAGGGAGGGGAAGGTGAGGGGAGGGCGTTAGAGGATTCCCTCCAAGGCCGCTCCGATTTCGGAGCGGCCTTGGAGGGAACGGGGGTAGGCAGCGCGGCTCGGCGCTGCCTACCCCCGTTCCCCCCTACCCCCCTATATTCATAGCCTTGCGCGCGCCGATCCAGCATTTTAGTGGATACGCGCGGCTTCGTGCGTATCTACTAAAATCCAGCGTACTTTTGCTGGCGCCTGATGCGCCAGCAAAAGTACGCTGGATGACATTACAATAAAAGCAATTTATGCCTTCAATAGCAACTGGCAGAGGGGTATGATGCACAAGATGATTTTAAACACCATAGAATTTAAAGGAAGAGCTTTTATCTTATTTCAATAAGAAAAATTAAAATAAATAAAAATGTCTTCAAGTTGCATTTAAAGCCCTTTAAATATGTGCACAAATGAAGGGCATCAGGTAAGGCATCCCAGATTATGGGGCTCGCAATGGAGAATGCTATCTTCCTTGTGATGTCAAGCCTAGCAAGTCTTGTTGCAGGAACATCTAATAGATTTTTATCTAGTGAATGTAGCTTTCTTGAGGGCATATAGAGCCACAATGACATGCATACCCAAATCAAGGAATTATCATGAATTAGTTTAAATATTGTTGAGAAAGTATGTTGTAATGGATACAAAAGGAAAATGGTAACCAGTGTAATGAAGCTAATATGGGATATATATGATCTTATTGTTTAGTGTTAGAATATATGTGGCTGCATTCTGAATCAACTGTAATGGATGAGAAAAGAAGTAACCCATTGTAGTACATTATTTGAAATGCCTATTGATCTCGGACGTGCTGTTAAGATAGAATGATCTAATGTGTTGAATGCTGAGGTTGTATCCAGCAAAACTAGGATATAATCAGTGTTTGTATCGAAACCACGTCCGACAGTATCTATTGAAGTTAATAGCAATTTTTCAGTACTACGGCCTTATCGAAAACTATGCTGATTTAGGTCTAAGATAGAATTTTCATTTAAGTATTCAGTAAGCTGGTATAAAACAACAATTCAATGATTTATGCATTGTCTGATCGCTCATGTTTTCTTAAAATGCTACACATCTTACTAATTCTTCCAGGGGTATGTAAACTTATGAGGACAACTGTATCCAGGAGCATCATGGAAAATACAATAGACAAAAGTCCTGTGACAGAACACAACTTTGTTTTGTGCTATTTGAGTCTAAAAATATTATATTATAATATTTATATTAAAACTTTTTCTTAAAAAGAAAATCATATTGCATTGTTCATAGCCTGGTTTGGCTTCCTTTTGGATCATGCTAGAAAGTTTACCCCTTATTGGTATTTATCTTAGCCTTGTGTTTCTTTTATTGATCCTTTGTGCACTAATAAAAATCAAATAAAAAAAAACTATCAAAACAAAGCCTAGTTATCAAACACATTGGGATATAGGTTTAGAAGCAGGGCTGAATCATTTTTCTCCAGTATACCTGAACCTAGATAGCCATCATGGCGTAGGTTAAGTGCAAATGGTAATGTGCTGGAGGATGGTGTTATAAGCCCTTCATTTAGGCAAAGACAGTCTCTGTAAAGGGGCAGGGGATTGTAAATTGCTTAACTTGCTTAACTATTGCTGGGGAGATGGGGATAGAATTAGTAAAAGAAATGCAGCATGATTGGTAACAGAACTGCAAATAGCAGGAAGATTCTCTGTCTTGAGTGTATTGTCCCTTTCCTTCCTAAATGAGAGTGGTTGGTTTGTTGGAGAGATCTTCCTCCTGCTGCTTACAACATCACCACTAAACAGCATAAAGCTGTCATTTTCACTGACCCTGGCTCCTCAAAGGCAGCTGATCATAGTCCTAGCACTTGCACAATTTATTTCATAAGGTTTTATTCAATAGTTTCCATAAGCATAAAATTAAAAAAAAAAAAAGTCTTTTCTTCAATAAAACCCTTTTTATGCTTTGAGAGTTCAAAGACACAATGAAAAGTCACAAAGGAAGAGAGAGAAAGGAGATCTGGTGGAGAAAGATGAGGCATAAGATAGAAGTGTGAGTAACAAAGAAGAAAGTGACTTGGAGGGGAGACAATGATTGGGAGGAGAAAGAAATGACTGGTACTGGGTTTGAACTGGAGAGGGTTTTTGCATAAAAATAATCATGAAAAACAAGGCATAATAACATGAGTTTTTTTATTCTTTTTAATATATATTGCATCTCTAATATTTCTCAAATGTCCCTTTTACCTCCAGCTCTTCTACACATAACCATCTCTAGGGTTATGCATTCATTTGAAACAAATGCATAAAATGAAACTAATGGAAGACTATTTGTTTCATTTGTGGACCCTCAAGATGGAGGAGTTATTTGTCCCATTTATTTATGTTTCCCATTCATTTCCAAGGCCATTGAATTCTAGGGCTCTGCAACAAGTGCAAGTAACTATAACAACTAGCCCTTCCCTGTGTGAATTCACCACCTTATCAGAGCTGAGTCAGGATACATTGGCAAGGGAACAACACACATGACAAATCACAATGAAGCATTTTTCTAACTAGCCTACTGCTACTGAGGAGGTCTCACTTCAACCGTATAGTCTGAGCATGTGCAAGAAACACTATTTCCTTTCTAGATTTGGTTAGAGAAGGATGTATGCTTAAATAAACTCAGTGGCACTGGTAAAAAAGGGCTAATTCTAATCTATGTGCTGCACTGGTCTCGCTCAATGTGCAAGTCACTGGAGAAAGACAGGCAGTATCACTTGTTGCTGATTTTTCTCTTCACTGGAGGTGAGTCTGGGTGCGAAACAGTGTGGGGAATTGCACCATTGCAAGTGATTTTTTTGTCTCTCTCTCTCTGTCTGGGCATTGAGCAGTGAGTTAAGCACTGAGAAGTACACATAGACTATAGCAAAGAGTCTTTTACAGGCTGCCAGTCTTTTAAGTTTGAGATTAACAGATTGTTTGGGGGGGGGGGGGGGGGGTTTGTGTGTGTAAGTGTGTGTGTGTGTGTGTGTGTGTGTGTGTGTGTGTGTGTGTGAAATCTGTCAGTACTAGTGCACAGCACTGCATGCAGCACAGCACACACATACTGTAGTGTGTGTATGTGTGTGTGTCTGTATCTGTGTGGGGGGGGGGCTGTGTGTGTGGTGATGTATGTGAGTGAGACAGATAGTTCTCCACACACACACACACACGCACACACACAGTAGAGTGATACTGCAAGTGGGAATACATTTACAGTATCAATAAATAAAAACATGATTTGTAATCTCCAAGCCCCCACTAAGCAGTGTAGTAACCTGAACAAATTAACAAATTCCACCATGTCATGAAAATGAAGACAAGGGAATGCTGTCAGGATTGGCAGCAATAAAAAAGGAAGTCCCATACCCAAATTAAAGAAGGACTTTTTAAAGACAGCACAGTCACAATTACACTACATGCTGCCCGAGGAGCGGGGGCCGTGACACAGTCACAAAGGGAAGGCAATGGCCCGTGGAGTGGGGTACACCTCTGTAGATCTCCACACAGCAGAGTAGTGAGGCAATGGCCCGCAGGACGGGGTACACCTTCGATGGTCTCCATGAAGCAAGGTAGGAAGGCAATGGCCCGCAGGATGGGATACTCTTACGTAGAGTCTTCACAAGGCAGAGTGGTTCCAGAGCAGTTCCAAGAAGCAGGGAAGCTGGAAGACTGAGTCCAAGGCACAGGGCCCCCTGAGGAGGGGATAACTGGAGACAGGAACAGGGCCCCCCCGAGGAGAGGGTACCTGAGAGTGTCTCATGTCAGGAAGAACTGGAACCAGGAACCAACGTCCATAGGGATCAGCAGGATTCAGCAAGGAAGGAACTCGTTGCCAAGTCGATTAGGGCCAGGTCCCAATGGAGCTTAAGAGTCCAGGGTAAGTGATGTCATCACGGGGAGATGCCCCTGAGGTTCCTGCCCTGGTGTCCATAAGAGGGGCCATGTAGCGCGTGCATGTGCCTAGGAAGGCCAGGAGGAAACATGGCAGTTGGCGGCGTCCTCGCCACTCCAGGGAGTCCTGGAACAAAGCAATGAGCAATGGAAGCAGCTGGCCACAGCCACGAGATTCCCCATTGGAGAGAGAGAGGTAAAACACGCAATGAGTAATAGTGGTTGCAGCCTCCTGCGACCGAGGGACGTAACACCCACCATGGAGGAAATGGGGTTAATGTTCTGTTGCACTGTCCTTGGGCAAGAGACAAGCAGCATCAAAAGTTGTAATGAGAAGCATTGGAGAAATGTCCTTGATGACCATCCCTGCAGGTAGTGGATGATGTGGGTTTTAAGAAGTCTGTTGCATGTGTAAGCCCCCAATTACAAAGTCCCCTCCAGGACTACATTTATAGAAAGGTCGTCCCCAGTCTGTACAATTAATTACATAGTCGCTTCCAGCCATAACTTACTAAGGTATAAGGAAATGATGTATATTTCTCCAGCAATATCTGGAGCACCACAAATGCTATACATCTCTTCCTGACAGTTCACTAGTGGGTAGAGATGTGAATCATGTCCTCGATCGTCTTAACGATCGATTTCTGCTGGGAGGGGGAGGGAATCGTATTGTTGCCGTTTGGGTGTTTAAAGTATCGTGAAAATCGTTAAAATCGTGAGCCGGCACACTAAAACACCCTAAAACCCACCCCTGACCCTTTAAATTAAATCCCCTACCCTCCCGAACCCCCCCCCCAAAATGCCTTAAATTACCTGGAGGTCCAGCGGGGGTCCGGAATGGCCTCCTGAAATCGAATCGTGCTGTCTTCAGCCGGCGCCATTTTGCGCCGCCATTTTGCAAAATGGCGGCGCAAAATGGCGCCGGCCATAGACCAACACGATTCGACTGCAGGAGGTCGTTCCGGGCCCCCGCTGGACTTTTGGCAAGTCTTGTAGGGGTCAGGAGGCCCCCCCAAGCTGGTCAAAAGTCCCTGGGGGTCCAGCGGGGGTCCGGGAGCGATCTCCTGCCGCGAATCGTTTTTCCGTACGGAAAATGGCGCCGGCAGGAGATCGACTGCAGGAGGTCATTCCGGACCCCCGCTGGACTTTTGGCAAGTCTTGTGGGGGTCAGGAGCCCCCTCCCCAAGCTGGCCAAAAGTCCCTGGGGGTCCGGGAGCGATCTGCTGCCGCAAATCGCAAAAATCAATTGGCGGCAGCAGATCGCTCCCGGACCCCCAGGGACTTTTGGCCAGCTTGGGGAGGGGGCTCCTGACCCCCACAAGACTTGCCAAAAGTCCAGCGGGGGTCCGGAACGACCTCCTGCAGTCGATCTCTTGCCGGCGCCATTTTCCGTACGGAAAAACGATTCGCGGCAGGAGATCGCTCCCGGACCCCCGCTGGACCCCCAGGGACTTTTGGCCAGCTTGGGGGGGCCTCCTGACCCCCACAAGACTTGCCAAAAGTCCAGTGGGGGTCCGGAACGACCTCCTGCAGTCGAATCGTGTTGGTCTATGGCCGGCGCCATTTTGCGCCGCCATTTTGCAAAATGGCGGCGCAAAATGGCGGCGCAAAATGGCGGCACAAAATGGCGGCGATTGTTTGACGATAAATCGGGTGAATTGTTATTGTATCGTGGCCCTAACGATTTTTGACGATTTAAAATATATCGGACGATATTTTAAATCGTCAAAAAAACGATTCACATCCCTACTAGTGAGATCTATCTGAGGCAGGTATAGTCAGAAGCTCTAGTAGGGACTAATCATCAGGGTGCAGGTGGGCTTTATTTATCTATTTATTTATTTTAAAATATTCATTACCAACCTTCTTATGTTCAGGGCAGGGTACAAGAAAACATATAATACAATTACATAAAATTATATAAGAATCAATCAACAATGACAAAAATAAAATAAAATCACAGACATTGACAGTGCTGATAGACCCAACTGTTGTCACTATAGATAGGTCAGATGGAAAATGCCTATTGAAATAAATGGGTTTTAAGAGCTTTCTAGAAAAACTTTGGTTCTGCTATTGTTCTTATCTCTTTTGGAAGGGTTTTCCATGAAAAAGGACCAGCAATGGAGAAAGCATGCTCAATAGTCTCTTCAAGATGGACTATCCGAGGAGAGGGATTATCTAGAAGGCACTGACTGGAGGAGCGTAAAGTTCTGGACGGAGAATGAATTTTTAGTATTGCTGCAAAATATTATGAATGACGGCGTGAATAGTAACTGTGAGCTTATATTGTATCTGAAATGAAATGGGGGGGCCAATGTAACATTTGTATACCGGGGTGATGCGTTTGCGTATGTGTGCTCCTGTTAATAGCCTGGCAGAAGAATTTTGGGTAATCAGTAAAGGGTGAATTGAATAAACAGACAAACCAGTGAAAAGTACATTGCAATAATCCTGCCAGAGAAAAGAAGCAACTGAAGAACTGTTCGAAAATCAGAAGGATCCAGAACTGGAGTTAGAAGGCGTAAGAGTCACAGCTTGAAAAGCAAAGTTTGAGTAAGGGCCATAATATGAACATGCAAAGAGAGAGATGGATCAATGAGATTACAAACTGCTTAGGATATGGGTATATTTTGATTTTTGAAGACAATTTTTTCAGGAATATAAGAAAGAGGGAAATGAGAAAGGAACATAATTTCTGTTTTCAGGACATTTAAGGCAAGTTTGTTTTGAAAAATCCAAACATGAATGGTTGTAAGTGTTAGAATTTGTGGGTTTGTGGGTCCTGGGCTGAGGTGAGAGATGGTACCACCCATGGGGAGGAGCCCCATGAGCCTCACCATCAGGAGGCGAGGTCTCAGCTGCTAGGTGTGCAGGGCAGCAAGTACTGAAGAGAGAGTAGTGGGAGAGGCACTTCCCACGGAGCGGGGAGTGTAGCAAGAAAGTCACACAGGGTCTGTGGAGTGGAGTATACCCAAGAGAGAGGATTCCTCTGTAGAGATGATATGGCAATGATCCACAGAGTGGGCTACACCGTTGAGGGTTCCTCAGTAGAGATGAGAAGGTAGTGGTCCGCAGAGCGGGGTACACCAATGAGGGTTCCTCGGTAGTGATGAGACGGTAGTGGTCCACAGAGCGGGGTACAATGATGAGGGTTCCTCAGCAGAGATGAGATGGTAGTGATCCGCAGAGCGGGGTACACTGATGAGGGTTCCTCAGTAGAGAGAATACGGTAATGTCCGCAAGTGAAGTACTCACAGTGGAGCTAGTGATGGATCCAGAGGAGACCCCGGGGAATGGGGCAGGCAGCAGTCCTAGGCAAAAGACTCTCCGAGGAGCGGATAGCCAGAGACGAGGAAAGGGCCCCCGAGGAGCGGGTACCCAGGACGTCTCACGACGAGGAAGAAGGAGATAGAATGGAAGGTCCGTAATTAGCAAAGCGGATTCAGCAATGAGGGAACTCGTTGCCAAGTCGTAGGCAGACAGGGCCAGCCGGCTTAAGAGTCCATGAAGAATGACATCATCTGAGAGGGATGCCCCTGAGGTTCCTGCCATGACGTGCATAAAACTGACCCAGAAGCGCGCGCGCACACCTAAGGAGCTCCGAGGGCAAGATGGTGGTTGGCAATGTCCACACCATCCAGGGAGGCCCAGGAACAGGGGCAGGCAGGCCAGCGATAGCTGGCGGAGGCCACAAGTCTTCCTAATGGAGTCAGTGCAGTGAGGCAAGAGGTGAGCAACAGCGGTCGCAGCCGTCTGTGACAAATGGACGTAAAGGTAAGACATGATGTGATGAATTGACCTGTGAGATGCCCAGTATCCTTGAGGGGGAAATAAATGTATGTCATCCACAAACAATTTATTAGGTATGTGAGAGGGACGCCATACATTGCATTCAGGATTCAGATTCATCGGGGGGCAGATACGTTGCATTCGGCCGTATGGTGCCCCGATAGGTTAATACGTCGATTTATATTCGTTTCCCCACTAAAATTAAATTAACTACAACCCCCCACCCTCCTGACCCCCCCAAGACTTACCAAAACTCCCTGGTGGTCCAGTGGGGGGTCCGGGAACCATCCCCTGCATTCACACCCTCGGCTGTCGGTTTCAAAATGGTGCCGATAGCCTATGACCTATAATGTCACAGGGGCTACCGGTGCCATTGGTCAGCCCCTGTCACCTGGCAATTGGTGCCATCTTATGCTCCTACCATGTGACAGGGGCTGACCAATGGCACCGGTAGCCCCTGTAACATAGTAAGGGCAAAGGCTATCGGCACCATTTTGATTACTGGCAGCCGATGGCCCGAGTGCAGGAGATCCCTCCCGGTCCTTCGCTGGACTACCAGGCACTTTTGGCAAGTCTTGGGGGACCCTGCTGACCCCCACAAGACTTGCCAAAAGTCCAGCGGGGGTCCAGGAGTGACTTCCTGCATTCAGGCCATCACCTGCCATTATTCAAAATGGCACCGATAGCCTTTGCCCACACTATGTCACAGAGCCGACCATTGGCCCCTGTGACATAGTAAGGGCAAAGGCTATTGACTGCCAGTATTCAAAATGGTGCACAAGATTGCGCTGACCATCCATGTGACAGGGGCTGACCAATGGCACCGGTAGCCCCTGTGACATGATAGGTCAAAGGCTATCGGCGCCATTTTGAAACCGGCAGCCCAGGGTGTGAGTGCAGGGGATGGCTCCTGGACCCCCCCGCTGGACCACCAGGGAGTTTTGGTAAGTCTTGGGGGGGGGGGTCAGGAGGGTGGGGGGGGGGTTGTTCAAATTGACTTCTTTAGGTGGCCGAATAATTCGGCGAAGATTCGTGTATTCGTGGGGAATCACAATATGTTTCGCTTCCCCATGAATACAACGAATATGGCTACATCCGTTGCGGATTGCCAATACGTAGGGACCGAGTCCACACCCCTACAATTTATAGTGTACCCCAAAGCCGGCAAACAGCCAACATAAAGGCATCAGATAGATGTTGAAAAGGGCTGCTGATAATGATAAGCCTTGGGGTTAACAGAGAACAGAGGGACCCAAGTTGAAATTTCTGACTCAATTTTTACTTGTTGAGAACATGTTAAGAATGAAATAAAACATGAAGTCACAGAACCAGCAATACCGCGAGAGTGCATCCTGGAGAAAAGGATACAATGATCTATGGTGTCAAAGGCAGATTAAATATCTAGGAGAATGAGTGCAAAAGTAATTCCACAATCAAAATCCCATCGAATGGTGTCAAAACTAGAGAGAATGAGCATTTCAATATTGTGAAATTGCCAGAACCCAAGTTGTTTCTGATCCAGAGAGGGGTTGGAATCAAGAAAAGTGGTAAGTTGTTGAAGTACTGCATTCCCTACTATTTTGGCCAGAAATGATAGAGATGGGATTGGATGAAAATTTGGAAGTAATGTTGAGTCATTTTTCAAGACTGGATGTACCAATACTCTTTTCAGTAAGTCAAGTCAAATTCCTCATTCAGTGATATATTTACAAATTGTGAGATGAAACAGGCTAATTCAACTTTGATAAGTTTTAACAGAGCTGTAGTGCATAGATTAAGAGGGCTAGTTGATGAATTCATTCTGTTAATGATGGAAAAATATCAGCCTCCGACACAGTTTCAAAACATTCACATGTTGTTCTCACCGATAATACATCAGCAATTACAGTATTTACAGACGTTTGAAATGTTTGCCTGATACTGTACCCCATTTTCATTAAAGTAAATTGCAAAAATGTTTGCTAGACTCTGTCCAGGAGGTGAAGGGATAGTTTTAGAGGAAGCTGAGATTGGATTGATAATCCACTTGAAAGATTGAAAAAGTTCTCTTGGATTATTAAAAGACATTGATAATTTGGAATAAATATGCTTTTTTAGAAGTAGTGATAGCAGCTTGACAATTGGAAAGAGAAAATTGATAAGTGGATAAGTTTAATGGGGAGGGATATTGATGCAATCTCCTTTCAGACTTTCTTACATCTCTTTGTAATGAACTATTAAACCATGAGGCAATATTAGACCTCTTCCTAATGAAGACCTTCCTTGGTGCTAAATTGTCAAGGACAGTGTTCAACGAGTTGTCCCATAGGATCAACAACTCATCAGATAAATCACTATTTGTGGATTCCAGTATTGGTATGAATTCAGAACATAGGTCATCTGGGTTTACAAAGCCTCACTTCAGGGAAGTAGAATGTGACAGAGGAGGCAGAGAATTTTAAGAAACAGAGATTAGTGAGAAAGAGATTAGGAGATGGGTCTCCGTGGAACTTCTCTAGTACACACATCTGCATTCCAACTGGAAAATGCAGAATTATTTACAAATATCAAATTGAGCAAATGCCCAGCTCTATGGGTGGGGACAGAGATGATAATGTTTCTAGTAGAGTAATAGCAGCATGAGACAAATTAGGAGCATCAACATGAAGGTTGAAATCTCCTAAAATAGCCATCATAGATAGATTGAAATTAAGCATTCAAAATTAAGGATCCAACAGAAGAAAATAGGATAATGCATAAGCGTTCGCAAGTTAAATGTAAGACATTGATAAGACAGGCTAAGAGAGAATTTGAAAAGAAGTTGGCCATAGAAGCAAAAACTCACAGTAAAATGTTTCTTAAATATATGCGAAACAGATAATAGAAAGACTAGGGGGCACTCCATGAAGTTAACATGTGGCACATTTAAAACTAATTGGAGAAAGTTCTTTTTTACTCAATGCACAATTAAACTCTGGAATTTGTTGCCAGAGGATGTGGTTAGTGCAGTTAATATAGCTGTGTTTAAAAAAGGATTGGATAAGTTCTTGGAGGAGAAGTCCATTACCTGCTATTAAGTTCACTTAGAGAATAGCCACTGCCATTAGCAATGGTTACATGGAATAGACTTAGTTTTTGGGTACTTGCCAGGTTCTTATGGCCTGGATTGGCCACTGTTGGAAACAGGATGATGGGTTTGATGGACCCTTGGTCTGACTAAGTATGGCATGTTCTTATGTTCTTATGTTCTTACCATTTGACTTCAAACAGAGAATCTCAAATGGGGACGGAGTACATATTATTGGATATCTGCTCCCCAGAGGGGAGGAGTTAGCAATCTGATGTAGATCTGCTCCTCCAGAGAGGAGGAGTTGGCAATCTGTTATAATTCTGCTGCTCTGAGTTAGCAATCTGTTATCGAGCTCCTCCAGTATGGGGAGGATTTAGCAGTCTGTTATGGATCTCCTCCTGGAGAGGGAGGAGTTAACAATCTGTTATCAATCCCTGCTACTAAGAGTAGCAATCTGCTATAAGTCCACCAGAGGGTTAGCAATCTGTTATGGATCAACCTGCCAAGGGGAAGAGCTAACAATTGTAATACTCTGTAGGCGGAGTTAATGATCTGTGGGGAATTGGCTTCCCACAGAGTGGCAGTTGTATAATACCACTCTAGTAGTGTAAGGGATGACACTGAGGTGAATTGTGAATCCCTGGGCCGATGGCAGATGACAGCGCCCTCAGGAGGATATCCTGAGAGGGACCACCGGCTAGGCTGGAGTATGGAGACAAACACAGATAGTTCTTTATTAGACAGGAAGTAGAACCACCAGAAGTGGCAGTAGTGAGCTGATGTGCCCGGCAGGGCTGAGGTCCCTTTGATACTGGAATTGCAGTCTCAGGGTTGCTGAGCTGTAGAGAGAGAGACTATAGGTAGTGAGTATACAGGGTATGCTGGATACATAACCAGTAGTAGATAATACACTCACAATTGTAGATATCTGTAATGGCTTCTATGCAACAGAGTCTTCAGTATATTCAGGAACAGGAGCCATAGGCGAGTACTGGTTCCTATATGCAGTCTGAAATGAGAACTCACAATATCTGTGTAGGAGATGGCTTGTAGAATAGAAGAGAGTCTTTGGAGGGTTTTAGGAACATAGGCCCTCGTGGAGTGAGTACCGGTTCCTATCTGCAATCTATAATAGTAATGCACCAGATAAAGGTATATAATAGAGATGTGAATCATTTTTTGACGATTTAAAATAATCGTCAGATATATTTTAAATCGTCAAAAATCGTTAGAGCCATGATACAATAGCAATTCCCCCGATTTATCGTCAAAAAATCGTAAATCGGGGGAGGGCGGGAAAACCGGCACACCAAAACAACCCTAAAACCCACCCCGACCCTTTAAAACAAATCCCCCACCCTCCCGAAGCCCCTCAAAATGTTTTAAATTACCTGGGGTCCAGTGGGGGGGGGGGGACCGGTGCGATCTCCCGCTCTCGGGCCACGGCAGCGTTAATAGAAATGGCGCCGGTGGCCCTTTGCCTGTAGCGCCGGCGCCATTTTGGTTCCTGTCACCCGACGTCTCGAGTGCAGAAGATCGCTCCCGGACCCCCGCTGGACCCCCAGGGACTTTTGGCAGCTTGGGGGGACCTCCTGACCCCCACAAGACTTGCCAAAAGTCCAGCGGGGGTCCGGGAGCGACCTCCTGCACGCGGGCCATATTGCCAATATTCAAAATAACGCCGGCGCTACTTTTGCCCTCACTATGTCCAGCGGGGGTCCGGGAGCGATCTCCTGCACTCGTGACGTCGGGTGACAGGAACCAAAATGGCGCCAGCGCTACCTTTGCCCTGTCATATGGTAAGGGCAAAGGGCCACCGGCACCATTTCTATTAACGCAGCCGAGGCCCGAGAGTGGGAGATCGCGCCGGGACCCCCCCCCCCCACTGGACCCCAGGTAATTTAAAATATTTTGGGGGGCTTCGGGAAGATGGGGGAGGGTTTTAGGGGTGTTTTGGTATGCCGGATTTCCTGCCCTCCCCTGATTTACAATTTTTTACGATTTTTTACCAAAAAAAACCATGACGATCAGTTTTCCCTCCCCCCCCCCCCAGCCAAAATCAATTGTTAAGACGATCGATCACACGATTCACATCCCTAGTATATAATAGCTTCTGATATAGAAGAGAGTTGAGAAGGGATTTAGGAACATGGGCCCTTGTGGAATGAGTACCGGTTCCAATCTGCAATCTACAATAATGACTCACGATCTCCGTACCTGCGATAACGTCTTAGACAGAAGGGAGTCTTCGGAGATTAGGAACATAGGCCCTCGTGGAGCGAGTACCGGTTCCTATCTGTAATAGAACTCACTGTGTTCATGTCTACGATCGCTTCCAGGTAGTAAGGAGTCTTCTGAGCATTCAGGGACGTAGGCCCTCGTGGAGCGAGTACTGGATCCCATCTTAGAAATCTGAAATCAAGAAGAGAGAGAGCGGGTACCCCTGGGTAAGGTGGTGGAGGCAGAGCAGCGGAGAAAGAATTTCCCTTGCTAACTCAATTCGAAGTAGCAAGCAAAGACCTTTTAAGGTGGAAGCGGATGACTTCACTACGGGGGGACGCCCCCGAGGTTCGTGCCCTTGCCGGTACAAACTCTGGAGCGCGCGCGCGTGCCCTTATGTCATCAAGAACATGCCGGATCCGCAGCATCAGGCCAGCCTGGGGATTCCAGGATGTATGGTGAGCAGAAGCCGCGGCAGCTTCTGTCCGTCAGACCCGAAGGGAGTCGACACAAAGGTAGAGAGGGTGGAGCAAGGGCAAGAACAGGCACGAACGCAACACATATATCAACTTTGGTGAAATTCAGATGGTTCTTAAAGAAGATTGCCAAACTGCACCCCTTATAACGCATACGGGATTGATTATGCATATGAAAAATTTTCTATACACCCAGTTGATATATAGCCCCCATACCATGGCCAATATTCTAACAGCCATGCAAGAGAGCCAGAAGTCTAAATGCAGATTTCTTTGTGACAGATAATTGATCAAATGTACAGACAATAGAAAATGAGGTATTTCAGGGTGATCCTTGTTTTGCACACTTGCTCCACCTAGCAGTAAAGGAAGCACTGGGGCTGGTGTCCAAGGGCCAAGGGAATGTATTCCTGCAGGAACTGATCGAGAAGTGCAGGAAAATAATATGATATTTCCATCAAAGCCTGAAAGCAGGCCAACTTCTCCACAAAAAGCAGGTATAATTTGGGATGCTTCACAAGCATCTAATTCAAGATGTTAGTACTTGCTAGAATTCCAAATTTATGCTGCTGCAGAGGTTAGTGGAGCAGCAGACACACCTTCATGATCTGTCTTTGCAAACGGAGATAGGCGTGGGTCGCCTTCTTGGGTATCATGATTAGGTAGAGAAGAATCAGCTGATATAAACCCTGAAACCCTTCAAGAATGCCTCAGAGGACCTGAGTTTCAGAAGCACCACCTTGTGTGGGGTCATGACTATACCAAAACACCTGGAGGAAAAATTACAGGGCTTCCCTGAGGAACAGGAAATGGATGCAAAGGTGATGCAGTTTGTGGACTCCTTGCAACAGCAGCTGCAAGAAAGACTGACATCTCTCATAGAAAATGATACATGCATGCTTGCTACACTCAGTGGTCTGCAGGTGAAAGAGAGTCTCAACCCCCAGTCGCAGAGTCTCATATTCATGAAGGAAATGCTGGGAGCTAGGAGATGTCACGAGGAGCATCAGAAGCAAAGGCAAAGTGGAGATGTAACACAAGAAAGAGGTGTCATGGTCTCACCTGCTATGCAGTCTCCCCGTGTCAAGGTTCCTCCTGCTGTGCAACCTTCCTTCCACCAGGGGTCCTCATCTAGCCTTGCTCCTAGCTCTGCCAGTTACTCCTCATTGGTCACACCATACCTCAGCCTTCTTAACTCAACCTACTCAGTGCCTCAATGCCTTTTCATTGAGTCACCTCAGCTCTCTGACCTGGCCATTCTTTCTTGGTTATCCTGTCTTGCCTTGCCTTGCGGCTTACCCAGGCCTCCCATCTTTCCTTGCAGCCTAACCAGCCTCCTACCTTGCCTTGTGGCCTATATGGGCCGTCTGCCTTGCCTAGCCTTCTGGCCTCCAGGCCTTCTGCCTTATCTAGCTTTGTAACCTCTGGGCTTCTGCCTTGCCTTGTGGCAAGGCTTTCTGCCTTGCCTTGCCTTGCAACCCATCTGGGCTTCCTGCTTTGGCTTGTGGCCTCTCCTCTCATCATGCTCTGTGGCCTCTCTTGTCCCCTTGCCCTGTTCTGGGCCCTTTCAGGCCTTCTGGTCTTGCTCTAAGGCTTCTCAGACCTCCCTGCCATGTTCTGTGCCTTCCTGGACTTTTCTTCCTTATCTTATGGTCTCCGTGCCTACTAAGATTACCATGCCTAGTCTTGTGTCCTGTTGGACTTTTTTGTTCCCTGTTACCTGTCTACTTCAGTCCTATCCTTGTCCAGTCCTGTCCTTGTCCAGTCCAGCTCAGCCCTTCTCTGTTTCTCAGTTCTTGCCCTTGTCCCTGGCTCAGCCCTGTCTGTATCCAGCCTCTGCCTGCCCTCAGTACCTGGTTCCAGCCCTCAGCCAGTCCCTGTCTCCAGACCCCAACCTGTGATTTGTGTCCAGTCTCCAGCCTGTGATTTGTGTCCAGGCCTCAGCCACTGCAGCCAGTACCTGTATCCAGTTCTCAGCCATTTCCAGTATCCAGCTTTCAGCCTGTGCCTACCCTCAGCTTCCAGCCTGCCTTGCCTTGTCCAGCCTGCCTTGACTTGTCATAAAAACATAAGAACATAAGATATGCCATACTGGGTCAAACCAAGGGTCCATCAAGCCCAATATCCGGTTTCCAACAATAGCCAATCTAAGTCACAATTACCTGGCAAGAACCCAAACATTAAATAAATCTCAAGCTACTATTGCTTATTAATTAATAGCAGTTTATGTATTTTCCTTCTAGGAACTTATCCAAACCTTTTTTAAATCCAGTTACACTAACTGTTGTAACCACATCCTCTGGCAATATATTCCAGAGCTTAACTATGCACTGAGTGAAAAAGAATTTTCTTCGATTTGTTTTAAATGAACTACTTACTAACTTCATGGAGTGCCCCCTAGTCCTTACATTATCAGAGAAAGAAAATAGCTGATCCCCATTAACTTGCTCAAGGTCTTTCATGATTTTGTAGACCCCCATGCAACTTATCATTTTGGTCACCCTTCTCTGAAATTTCTCCAGTGCAACTATATCTTTTTTGAGAATCAGCAACCATAATTGCACACAGCCTTGCCTTGTTCAGCCTACCTCTGATCTCACCTCCCAGCCTGTACTCGGCTTCCAGTCCATGGCATGATGTTCCATACAAGACAAGTCCTACCATCCCCTAGAATCCAAGGACTCAACCAATGGAGGAGGTAGTTGGTTAGACAAAAGACCAGCTCCAGTCCTGCCCTGCAGCACTTTACTGCCTCTGTGGGGGTGCTTCCTGACTCCAGCCTACCAGACCATGACAGTAGTACAAGCAGGAGCAGCACCTTGTCAGCTATCACTCTCCTCCCCCCCCCCCCCCCAACCTCCTCAATATGCCAAAGCCACATTGCCACAAAAAAAAAAAAAAAAAGACCTTATGGCAAGAGAGACCCTTGGCCCATCCCAGCAAAGAAAACCCCAGCAGAAATATCTGTGACATGCTATCTAGCAGATCCCATTGAGGCCAAGGACACACAAGACATGCACAGACCTACTCAAAATGGCACAACAATAGCTTTCCTACCCTCCAGCTAGCATGCCCAGTCTATGTGTTTCCTCAATGGCAGGGGACATCTTGAGCCCCTATCGCTCAAAGCTGCCACCAGAGTTTATTTATTTTTATTTTATTTAAAAGCTTTTCTATACTGTCGCTAAGTTATATACCATCGCAACAGTTTACAAATAGGCACATAGACTAAAGTTAGTAAATCTAGGATATCGTACATTCTAACAGGTGCCAATAAAGTTCGGTTACAATTTCATAAATAAAATCATTATTTGAGTAATGTTGGTCAAGTCCAGGTCAGTGGAAATCTGGTCAGTTTGAAAACCAGTCTGCCTTTGCTTGAGTTGGCTAGGTTTTCCAGAATTTCTATGTGAGTAGCAAGATGACTGAAAGCACATTGAAGGACATGCTGTCGCTCTGCCAATTACTATGCCCCAAATATACCGCTATAGAGCCCTTGCAATTACTGCTCTGTCTACTTGCCATGCCACTTATAAGCCAACTTGGGGATTTTTACTGCACATGCTTACCTGCCATGCCCCAGATGTAGCACCTTAGGAGGGTCTTACTACTACCAATCTGCCTGACTACCTGCCATGCCCCCTTGTGACACATTAAAGGTCCTGCTACTACAACTCTGCCCACCTGTCATGCCCCAGATGTATCAGTTTAAGGATTTTGCTTCCACATGTCTACCTGCCATGCCCCAGATGTACCATCTTAGAGTCTTACTGCTACTGGTCTGCCTGACTACATGCCATGCCCCCTTATACCACTTTAGGAATCTTGCTGTTACTGCACTGCCTGCCAACTGGCCATGCCCCTTACACCACATTATGATTCCTCCTGCCACATGTCTACCACCTATGCCCCAGATGTACCACTTTAAGAGTCTAGCTGCTCCTGCTTTGCCTACCTGCCATGCCAAATATATACCACCATTGGTGTGTTTTTGCTACCACTCTGCTTGCCTACTTGCATGCCCCTTATACCACTTAGTGGTCTTATTGCCATATGCCTATCTGCAATGCCCCAGATGACCACCTTAGGAGTCTTGCTGCTACTACTCTGTCTACCTGCCATGCCCCCTTAAACTAACTTAGGGGTCTTCCTGACACATGTCTCAGCCATGCCCTAGATGTACCACCCTAAGTTCTTGCTGCTACTGCTTTGCCTACCTGCCATGCCCCAGATATGTCACCCTAGGGGTTTTACTGCTACCAATCTGCCTGCTTACTTGACATGCCCCTTATACTTCCTTAGAGGTTCTTACTGCAAATCTCTGTCTGCCACATGCCTACCTGCCATGCCTCAGAGTTATTACCTTAGGAGTCTTGCTCCTACTGATCTCTCTACCTGCTAAGCTGCTTATATACCAGTTTAAGAATCTTGCAGACACATGCTTACCTGCCATGCCCCAGATGTACCATCTTAGGGATTTTGCTGCTACCTCTCTACCTATATGCCTTGCCTTTTTAATGGTACTTTGGAGGTCATGCTGTTTATATGCCTACCTGCCATGCCTAATTTATATATCAGCAAGAATGTATTGGTGCCTCTATGTTGTTTGCTGTTGTTGGTTTGTTCATTATACTTGGTTGTTTATTTTATCCCTAGAAAAAGAAATGTGAAAAAGAAAAAAATAATAATACAAGTTTCTCCTCCCACTCCATTCTTTTGGTTCTTTGCTTATTTTCTATCCTTTTACAATCCCAGCCTGGTTCTCCCCTTCCTATATGTTTGTTGGTTATACTGAGGTGTTTTATTTCCCAAAACATAATGTGAAAAAGGAAAAATAAATATATGTTTCTCTTCCCAGTGCACCTGTTTTATGGTTCTTAATTTTGTTTTATCCCTCTACAATTCCCACCTTGTTCTCCTACCCTGTTTGTTTGTTGTTTGTACTGGGGTACTTTGTCGCCAAAATCTCTCAGTTAGAAGGAAAAAATACAGGCACATAAGAAAACATACACAGAAGAGACCTTTTACATGTTTTGATGTGGCAAAAATTTCTAAAGGAAGAGTAAACTAATGCAACATCTGAAAATCATGAAAAGGAAGAGACTATGTTCAGCTACAGAATAAGGAAAAAGCTTTCTTAATAAAGCAAACCTCATAAATTTAACAGGAAATCCACACTAAGGAGATATTATTGTGATCTTCTGATTGTGACTATAGTTTAAATTGGAAAGCAAATTTTAGAAAAGAAAACAAAATTCCACCCAGCAGCAAGATCAAGTTGAATAAAATAAAAGTTCATATCACAAAAATGACAGATCAATCTTTTGTATTAAATCTGACAAGTGGAAGTGTTTCCACAGGAAAACAGACATCTCCAGTGCCACTCTGCCTTGCTGCTATACCTCTTATCCTTCATTTTATGAGTCTTTCTTCCACTCAACATTGCTGCCAAACCCAGTATTTTGCATCTTGAGGGCATTGCTGTCACTTTGTCTTAATGTGATACTTCAGACTCTACACCTTAGGATGTTCTTACTACTCTGGAAGGCTGATTTGCACTTCTCATGATGTTTTGGTGTGTTGATGCCATTCTTTGTGCTGCTTTGTCCCTTTATCAATGCCTTTGGGGTTTTTCCTGCCTCCTTTTTTGCTTTGTTTCCCCATCATGGTGCCTTAGGATGTTGATGCTTCAAGAGTTTATTCCACTGTTGTTGGTGTCCTCTTGTGAAACCTTGGGGTGTTCTTCACCCTCTTGCTGCTTTTTTGCTCTTCGATGCCTTGAAGAATTCTTGCCATTTCTCTTACCTCTTTCCTGTCTTTACAGTGACTTAGAATATTCATGCTACTTTTATTGCCATTTTGCCTTGGAGTTCTTCCCACTTCTCATAATCTCTTCCCACAAGTTTCATTGGAATTAATGAGAAAATCCCAGTTCTGAGGACCAAAATGCACTGCATTACATCCCCCATTTCTTTTTAATGGATAACAAATGAGTGTAGTGCCAAAAACAGGAAGGAGGAGGGAGGAGTAGCTCTGAAGGTCTGTGACTTAGTGCTCAACAAAAGTATGGTGCTGACATTCAACCATGTTCTGGTGCTGTACCTAGAAATTACCTTAGCAGGTTGGCACTAGAGGTGTGAAAACAAAAAAATATTGTTTAGCTTGGTTCTGTTTCATCTGGGGGGATGAAAATGTTCAAGAGGGGGAGGAGGTTCATTTTTTTTAGAGTTTGTCAAAAAAATGCATTTTATTTGCATAGTGCATGATACTATAAATAGCAAATACAGTGCACACTAAAACCAATGGAAAATGAAATATGAAAATGTACTTTTGTTTCTATTGTTTCATTTTTAAAATGACATAAAACATTGGCATTGGCTATGCAATTTCAAATGAAAGGATATCCCTAGTTGGCAATAGGAATTGTTGTCTATCTCCTAAGATGGGATCTGTTTCTCAAACAATCATGTCCTATGTAAAGTAAATTATGGAGCATGTTTGAAAAACAGAGCAATTAAGTAGGCATCCTAGTTGAAATATGAAAATTCAAAGACTGTTCTTTGAAATAAGAGCCTATTTCAGAAAATACTAGAGAGCTGGACAAAGAAAAAGAGAGAGCTACAGATGATCAACCCTTTGGTATTTACTGGAACAGTCTTGTGTTTCCTAGGAAAGCCCTGGAAGTCTTCATACTTCCAACAAAGTGCCTACTTGCGCCACTCTTCAAACATTAGATATTAGGGGTGAGCATTAATAAACCATTTGTTTTGTTCCATTTTCCCCCTTTTTTATTTTTTGTTTTATTTTGTTAGCTTCTCTTTTGTTTCTTAAAATGTTTCATTTACTGCACACTATTTTGATTTAGTGTGCACTATTTTTATTTAGTGTGCACTATTTGAGTTAGTGTGCACTATTTGTTGTAAGGGTGTGAACTAACTCAAGTAGTGTGCCTTAATTTGAAATAGTGCACACGAAACAAAAATTTCAAAAAATGATAAAAAAATGCCTTGAATTTTTTTATAGTTTTAGTTTAGAAATGATATGAAAAAAAAAGTCAGTGTCAGACTGTGCCTCTTCCACCAACCCGGAAGATATGGAACTCTTTGCTTATGGAATTGGTACAATTGGAGTATGGTTCACCAACAAGAAAAAGCGCCTGTTTAAGGATATCTGGCTTCCTTTCTATGGACACATGCTACTTTCAGTTCGCAATCTAGCCCCGCTTGGGGATATTTAATCTTTTCGGGTTTATTGTTTAACAGTTAATACGTTATATCTGGTTAAATGAGTTCAACAGGGGAGCGTGGGGAGCGGGGAAATAAGAAATATAGTTGGGGTACAATATTGAAAAAATCGGGAGATTGTAACTTCTAACGGTGTTATTCTTGTTTTTGTGTATATCAATTCCCTTAATAAAATACAATTGAAAAAAAAAGGCAATGTCGTTGACATTGCCTATGTTGTTAAAAATCAATGCACATACCTATTAGATATTATGGTTAATTATGCATAACTCTCAGAAACCATTAATCCTATCATTGTCAATGACACACCAATGTAAATATCATGATTCTCTACAAGTTTGAACAAATGTGACAAACCAATAAAACCATAGCCATTTAGGTAGTATTGTGTTTGAGAGTCACAAACTGGAGGGAGAGGTGAAGTGCTGGAGTGATGGCAGCTAAGTGGAGGGGAGTGATTACTGCAACCTAGAAGGATTGGGAAAAAATGTGAAATAATCATTTACTTAAATAACTACCCTTACAACTACATTAAATGATGGTAATGGAACATTTGTCTGGACAAGATGGCAAACCACAGAGTTTGGAGAAATTTCTGTAAATGTGGCAACCCTATATTAATACTTTGTAAAATAAAACTTGCAATAAGATCTTTCATACTTAGCCAATGAAAAATAAAAGTAGCAACATCTTTGGATTTAAATCACTTATATTGTTTATATTTAAATAAAAGGACTGTAAGTTCTAAGTTCTTATTTATGCTAATGATTAGCATTAACATTAATAAGAATTGACAAAAAATAATTATTTGAAAAATGTTTCATATGTTACAGTTTTAATCTTTTTGGAGAATGATGGGCTGCGGCAAGGGAAAGGAAGGGAAGGGAATTTAGTAGATTTAATAGTCCTTATATTAATACTTACTTTTATTATTATTTTTTAAATAGAACTTAAAGGAGAAGGGAGGGAATATTGTAGTTGGGATTAATTGTATAACTGTTATTATCTTTTCTTAATTGTTATTGGAGTAAATATTGATACTGTATGTTATACTAATCACCTGCAATTTGTAACCATTGATTTTATATTTAAATACTAATAAAATGATTGAACATAAAATAACTACCTTACCATCTGCAGCAAGGCGGGCTTACTCTATAGACAATATATATTTTGCCTACCC
The DNA here is from genome assembly GCF_901001135.1 of Rhinatrema bivittatum. Taxonomy (NCBI): domain Eukaryota; kingdom Metazoa; phylum Chordata; class Amphibia; order Gymnophiona; family Rhinatrematidae; genus Rhinatrema; species Rhinatrema bivittatum. Next base: position 364,172,150 of record NC_042616.1, on the reverse strand, counting down.
CCTGTTCCCTAGCGTCTGCCCCCAGATATATAGATATAATGAGCTGGAATGGGAAGGGAAAGAAAAGGAGCAGTTGCTAGGGAATGGGGAGAAATAAAATTACCAATTTCCCCTAGCTATTAATGTTTATTGTATTTTTGGTACATTTATAAATTTGCTGTATTTTATGATGTATATTATGTTTCTGATGTATGGTTTGTTTGTTTTTTTCAAGCAAAAACACCTTACTAAAAAATGAAATTGGTAGTAAATTGCCGGATGGGGGAAGAGCAGCTTATAATTCTCCATTCCAGGCATAAAAAAGGAAGTGACTGCTGATTCATTCCATTCTAAATTATGTCACATTCTGTACTGTCCCTTCCCCTTTCTTTCCCATAATATGTAGTGCTAGTCCACACATATATCCTGCTGCAGTAGATGTGGCATTTGTCTTGAGACAAAAATAACACATGCGATTTCATTGAGAGATCCTGCTTCTCCTAAATCATTTCGAGATCCGGTAGTTTTCTCAAATCCGAAAACGAGAGCTCTTGGAAACACAAGGAATGGTTAATATCCTATTCTTTATCCTCATGAAAGAATCTCAAGACATTTTGATTTTAAAGTTCAACTTGTGAAATGTAAGACTGAAGACCAAACATAATCATATCTAAAAGATTTGGATTTGCCAGTTTTCCATCAAAACATTCAAATTCAAATTATCATAAAATTGCTTCTGCCTATTTTATCTCATCCTTTGCAGACAGACTGTATTTTGCATGCCTGACCTATCTGCCCTCCATTTCAGTTGTGAATGCATATGCATAATGTGACACACATATTTGTTACAATGTTTTTAATTTCAATTTTACATGCGTGTCATAAGTGCTTGCCCCTTTCTCATTCGTCAACTGAAGGACTTTTTCGCTAAACCATTTATGTGGATGAATAGTCATTGTTGCAGGTAAAATGGCTTCGCTGAACATTTTTCTCCCTACAATGGCTAAAAGTACACACAGGCTTCCCCGCCACAGGCACTTCTGGCCCCATGGTAAAAATGTTCCTGTGAATGTGGTTATTTATTTATTTATAATCATTTGATAGCCTGCCTTCTATCAGAAACGGCCGCAGGGTGGATTACAATCAAATTTGAATCAAACTTGCAGTTACTGAAACAATAGCATTAGTTTCAAGGTCACTTAAAATCACAGTTGGATCAGATTTTACAGTCACAGTAGGATCATATTTTTCCCCTTCTTCCTGGAACAAAGAACAGGAAGGTAGGCATTTGCACAGATAAAGTTTAGAGCGGGGGTAGGTAGTGCATTGTTAATTGGCTTCTAGAAGCATAATAGTGCAGAAGGGGAGAGAGAGATTGTGGCTCGTCATGGGGGGGTTGTACCTGTAGTAGAATCTTCTATTTGGGGGAGCAAGCACATTAACAATAAGGCTGGCACCTGGTACAGACAAGGTCAGAATCTGGACTAGGAAGCCCAGAGGTGTCTGCTGTAGTCTTTGATCAAAAGTTTTGCTCGCCAAGTCATAGAAGCAAACAGTCTCTGCGAGGAATCGAGAGGAATTGACTTTGTAAAAAAAAAAAAAATAATAATAATAATAATAATAATAAATCATTGGCGTCCTTAAGCAAGAATAAAGATACTGATAGAAGTTACAGAAAAATTGTGATTTAATCTCCACCAAAGTTGTTTCTTGCTTATGAAGTCACTTGAACTGTATCCTTATATTGAAAATCTTTTTTTTCTTTATTATTAAATAAATAAATGTATAAATAAATAAAATCCCAGTTTCGTGAGGTTCAACTGCAACTGTCATGAGTCTCATCCTGGTACAACAGAGCTAGCTGGACCGATAAACGAGCATCATAGAAAAGCGAGGGCAAAGGACCCACCTGTAGGGGCTCTACCCCTTCCTTGTTTGCTTCTCAACTCTCTCTCATCTCCCTCCCCCCCCCCCCCCAAGTCTCCATCTTTCTCTCCCTCCCTCCAAGGACAATTGAAACTTTATAGTGCATGTGGGAAACTGCTTGGAGCCAGGGTGCATATTACATAAATCAGTGTCAGGTCACTAAAACAGACATATGAATATGAATTCTCCATATTGCTGAAGAGATAACTCTGCTCTTGAATAATTGATCGATGCCTATGAATAAGCAGTGAAAGAAAGTTTTCTGTAGCTTGAATTTGAGCAAAAGCCCTGAAGAGGACCTGTTTTGTCTTCCACTCCCCTAAAAAAATAAAATAAAACGGGGGGGGGGGGGGGGGGGGGAGGAGGTTTCTATCGTTTCGCTATTTTTTGTAGAAGTAAATAAATCATACAAATTACAAAAAAATTCATTACCTGTGCAGTAAAGTTATCAAGTGGGACTTAACTCAGAAGTCTGCATTACTGGGTCAAATTAGCTAACCTATTGCTAATTAGCTGAACCTGTAGATAAGACATTTTAAAAAGGCGAACACTGCTAAATAGTGGAAAATCAGACTATTTGGCCCTTTTTAAATATTGGTGAGGATTTATTTTCCGTCAGTCTACAATCTGTTTTAAGGAAAAGAAAAGCAAATCGATAAGCAAACGAATGAAGTACTTTTGAAAGATTGCATATACTTGTTTTATGATGAACGAAAACCCTTTTAGCAGATACTTTGTGTTGCTTAATTTGTTTCTTGTTTTTTAGGGATATTTAGTTTCGAAAGACCTCAGATCTTTTACATATTGCTGAAACAGCATGCACTAGTTTCTGTACAATAAAAAAAAAAAAGCAACCAATAAATACTTTTCTAAAGTGATTATGTAAACACTCTCTGAAATGTTATCAGAAATGTATCCTGACCTTTTAAAATTGCAAATCACAAGGCCTGTTCAGAGATGTAAAATAAAATGTGTAACTATTTCCATAAAGTATGGGACCAGGAGAAGGTGGGGGAGTGGGGCTAGGGTGGGTAAGAGAGGCACTGTCCTAAACTGCTACCTCCGCGGTTTGAAGGGAAATCAATTAGCCTGTATGTGTTTCTGTGCATATGAATTAATCGACGAATATACGATGTATACTCAAATTCTACACAATTGATCATAAGGGCTGCACCTGTATCAAACATATCGGCGCCTCTTTCACTATAAATGGGTACATTACTAAAAAGTAAAACAAGTATAAATATCAGAGACTTAGTAAATCAAATTTGAAGAAAATATAATTAATTTCAGATGGATAGAATGTAATGTAAATGACTGATAGGTATAAAAATATACAGGTAATCTATTAAAATTTGCATCTAAATAAATAAGGATGGGATTAAATTGCCCTACCAAAATAATTAAAGTTGTAGCTCTTCTTCTTGGCGCGATCATCATAACATTAAATTAGCAGAAACATAGCTAGATCAAAAGAAATAAAATACCGTATGCGTGACACTTCAGTAAACATTTTATGAAAGAGCTTTTGGACATAAAACAGTGCATTCTGGAAGGAACTCAGTAGGATGAGGGTAAACGTCTATATGCAGATTGTAGGGTCGCCTACCCTAAATTGGACTAAAAATGTGTTTATTCGTATAATGTGTTTATAATATTTACAATTCAGACTCATATGGACACTTTACTAGTTCTGCACGCCAAATCAGAAAGAGAACATACAAATGGGAAAATATCAATTAAAGGCATTAGCAGCTAATGAAAACTATCAGTAATCACGTGATTTTAAAATACTTCCATAATTACATTTTGCAAATTATTAAAGCTTTTTGTTTGGAAATATATTGCAAGAAAACATAGGCAATACTTTGAAATTAGAGGTTATATATTACCAGCTAAAAGACAAAATCTACATAGCCATTAAAAAAAAGAAATTCCTTCAGTAACAATATGGTAATCCATAAGAAATAGAGGAAAGTTCTGAGGGTTTCCACTTTCCATTAACAAATGAAAACAAGATAATTAAAATGTGCAAAGATCTACGCTGAGTCCTCTTTCATCAAAGCAAAGGAATTTAAAAAATAGCTAGACTACCTCAACCAGAAATACTTGATATCATTATATTACGCGAAAACAGGTAAATGAAATATTACTTGCCATATTTAGTAAAATTGTTTTTAGAACAAAAATTAACCAAATATGGATTAGCTCTAGGGAAAGGTGACTGCAATGCTGTCGTTGACCATTTCAGATAAAGTTAGAGGAAAATGTCGCAATAATCCTTAGACGAAATGGCAGCATTAACAATGATACATTAAAAAAAAAACGTATGCTAGCTATAGAGGGCGCTGTAATACTTCACAAAAGGCCTTTGCTCCAACCACTGCAGCTCAATCAACAGCAAGAGAGCCTGGTGAGAAACTGCCACGCTTACAAACACTCAAGGCAAATATTGCTTTTGAGCATTCAAGCACACTTTTCATTATTTAGTGTGTGGCTGTCTGTATATATGTGTATCCATCTATCCATCTCTATATATTGAAGCACTTAAACTCCCTATATCTCGCTACCACCCCAATTTCTGTGTTGCTTGTTTGAAGCCAATTAGCAAGCCCTTATTTGGTTATTTAACCTTAGGCTTTAAAAATTTAAGCTTTAATTTTCGATGAACGTTGCCAGTTTATTTTTAAAGCCTGGAATTATTCGGATAGCAACAAAGAAAATAAAATGTGTCGTACAGCGAATAGGCAGGCAGCAGGAAGCTTTCATCCGACTGGCCGGCAGCACCTTACTAGTGTGAGTTCTGGAAAACTTGACGGTTTGCACTACACGACGGTATTTCTAACTTGCATTACTGTTTTGTTTTTTTTTTCTTCATCCCCAAAATAATAATTCGGTACTGTGGTTTTAAATCGAAATCTTTAGGGATTGCATGCTTAAATGTGATTTAGCAATACTTTGATATAAAAGGCACATATCACTACTTCAAACTAAGGTAAAAAATAATTTGTATTAACAAGGCACAGTTAACATTATAATCAAAGCCAATAGCCAACAAAGTTTTGTTTTGTTTTTTTTAAATAAAAATATACCGAGTTAGCAGAACACAAGCAAATTAAACTCCTCTAAGAAAAAAGTAATAAGTATTTATTTAACAAATAAGGCTCCTATTAAAACAACCAAACGAAAAACAAAAGTGCTGGGGGATTTTTCTTTTAAAGACGTGGAGGCAAATCCAAATCAATACTCCAAATCTTGATGGGGATTATATTAATATTTTATTTGAAACTCTCTTCTTGTTTCCGACAAGGGCTGGTTTGGGGGTTGGTTCTGTTTGGATAGGGCGTCCCCACCATTATTCCTTAATGACTTTCCCAGCTGCTTCTTTCCATTTTCCACCATCAACAGCCATCTGGTATCTTATTAGCACCTCAATGCTCATTTAGTGCTCTCGTTTAGGGATAAAAAGGGAAGAACCCCTGAAAATATTACACATTTTTAACGGATTGCCCTTGGAAGATTAATGTTAAAAAAAAAGAGCGTCTAACTTTTGACTTTTTGTCCCTGGCTTTCTCTCTCTCTTATGGGTTATGGAGATGCAGAATCCCTAGCTTGCACCTTGGAGAGGGCGGGGCTTCTCCCTCCCATTTCTCATCCAGCTCTTTCTCACTGCTGTCTTACGTTCCTTTCACATGTATTTAAGTTTAAACCGGCTCACTAAAACAGGTTTCATTTCCATTCCATTTTTTCAAGTTCCAGCACCCCCTCCTCTTTTCTCCTCCGAGAAACGAATCAACAATTGTCTTAATGGCTCAGCTGAGTTTAAATTAGTTTTTACATTGTAATTATCTGTTTTAGGGAGGGTGAGGGCGTAGAATGAACAAAACCTGCTTTTCCATGTTCAAAATTAAATTTTGTATATGTTGATACAGTAGCATACTCAATGCTATTTTGGAAAGAAGTAAAATAAAGGATTTGCAGGTATATAAAGTTTAAAAGTCATTTTAAATGTAGTCAGTCCTATATGCTCACTTCTTTATCTTGGAAAATCCATAATGTAAAAATGGGATCGGTTTTGCTTTTACGAACTATCAGGCACTATGACTAAGGATGAAGTTTCTATAGCTTTAAAACCGTAATCCCTAAATTCCCTAACTTGCTAAATAAAATATCTGGTGTCCAATTTTTTTTTAAAGCACATATGTTAAAAAGATATAATAATTTATAGGAATAGTTCATAATTTCATTTAGTTTATTAGACAAAAATATATGATTTAGACAAGTTTTGTTGCCGACTATTTACAAATCTGAGATCACTCTATATACAGAGGGGAAAAAAAAAAAAACACAAACACATGGAAAACATTTACCAAATAATCCAAGCATGGTTAATAACATGATCTGAAATGGCTCAATGGAGAAGGGATCCGTCTACATATTTATGAATTCAGGTCTATGGATTTGCACCACATTATTGCAAAAGAGATTCATTTCCAAGTTTTGTCCATTTATAACAGTCTATAAAATAATTTGGTGAACCGTGTAATAATCAAGCTGATGGGAGAGCGGTTAAAATGCGTGGTGCCCCCTCTTGCTGACACAGAGCGCTGTAGGAAAATAAAAAAACAGGTTAGACAATGCCTGGAAAAGTCTTCGATTGCTGACTAGGCACGAAGCGATCTGCAGACAGTGTGTTGTATTGAAATGTGTCTCGATAGGTCTTGAGCAGGCTTGGAGCCCTGTTTTCGAAAGCTTTTCTCGAATTTTGTGCTTGGGCACAAACTAGGACGGCTCTTCTACATGAATCAGAATGCTTTCGATAATCAGGCTATCCAGACAGCTTTCATCTATCATAGTTATCTGAAACATTGAATCATCATCATAATTATTCAATAGCTCCCGTGTATATTAACAGCACCCCTGGGGAGAGAAGGGAAGGACTCACTTGTCATGAACAGGCTGAAAAGGCGATTTTAACTGCTGTGGCGGAGAGTTAGTCCTTGGTATGCTTTCGCTTTCTGAAGAAGAAAAGAAAAGCTTTTTAAAAAAAATCGTATGCAGACAGATAACAGATCTATGCACAAAATATATCTTTTATTTCAAATTATCAATTTGTTGGGAAAAAAATTATTTTCGTTGCAAGACTTCTGTACCAATTCATATTTTTAAGCCTAATTATTTCCCATCTGATGGATTTTTTTTTTCCAGCTAAAGGCCAAAAAAACACGTTTAAATAGTGCATGTTTAGCCTTAAAGGAAAAGTGGTAAGTATAAGAAATACATTTAATAGGAAAAAACGAGTGGATCCTTACATGAGAACAGCGCTGGTATTATTAGCGCAAGGTGCAATGCTAACCTGTAGGTTTCGGGCTGGTCCTCTCTGAGGTTTTGTCATTGCTGAGGGCTCCCAGGGTCGTTGTTAACGCAGAAGACTGCTGCTGGGCCTGAAGGTGGTGATGGGTGTGATGAGCCGCATGGTGGTGATTTACTCCCAACAAGGACCTCACATTCAATAGGGAACTCTGAGTAAAGAAGGCGCCATTTGTCCAATTATGAAATTTGCCAATCTGGCAGGTATAAAGTCCATGGCTAGGAAGGAAAGCCGGGTGCTGGATGTGAGAAGCCTGATTCACTTGCGACGGAGGAGGAGAGGACTTCAGCGTGCCATCAGGGCTGGTTGCAGTCTCTGCCAAGGACCAGATCTTGGGTTTACTGTGAGTTGGCATCTGCAAACCAACCTGCCCACTGGGGCTTAAAATGCGTGTATTACTGCCGTCGTGGACCTCTTTCACCAGAGAGAGAGAATCCTTGCTTCTAGGTCCATCAGATCCTGATAAGGCTAAGTCATTGTCCTTCTCCGAGCTCTCCTTCTCATTTCTGTTTATATGCTCTATTTTATCTTCCTCTTCCTCATTACTCTGCTCGCCGTCATTTTCATCAATCTTATCAATGTCTATGCTCTCCAAATCAATTTCTTCCTCGTCTTCATTTTTTTCAGGATCACCTTCATTGTCGCTACCAAAGAGGTTGTCTTCTTTGCTCCTGGTTCCCCAAGTGACTTTATTCTCCTTCTTGAGCCGCCTCCTGGCGTTGGCGAACCAGGTGGAGACCTGGGTCAGGGTCATCTTGGTGATGATGGCCAGCATGATCTTCTCGCCCTTGGTGGGGTAAGGGTTCTTCCGGTGCTCGTTCAGCCATGCCTTCAAGGTACTGGTGCTCTCCCTCGTGGCATTCTTGGGCCGACCTGGGTCTCCATACTGGAACTGTCCATACGGATAATATCCAGGGGAAGTATGGGCTGCAAAAGTAGCAGGATGGACACCAGGATTCTCCTTCAGCTCATACTGGGAACCCTGAAACACAAGTGGAAAAACGAAGAATGAGGTCTCTAGTAAACATTTCTATTTATAATTTAACAGCGGTCTGTTGTTTCTTTTTCTCCTCCATGAGAGAGTCTCTCATACACTTTGTGCTCCATCCACCTATGGCTATGACGTAGGTGCATTGAATATTGCATTCTACGACGTTTTTTCGAAGTTCTAGTCTGTTCAATGCACACAAAACAGAAGGACTCCCAAACCCCAAGAAAATCCGCAGTGACTGCAGTGAGATTTGCTAACCTTCAATGTATTTTTCTTGTCTACCTAGAAATAGGTAGTAAGGGACCCACTGAATTTCAAGTTTACTTTGACATAACGGTGATGATGAATTTATTTGTGTAGTGAAAACAATTGGCTTCAGACAACACAAGTGACAAATTTAACTGCAACTGCGTCTGAGGATTAAACTATCCAACAATACATCTGCTACCAAAGTATTCCGTTACAATGAAAATAAATACAGCATCTAATTACAAGGGAACGTGAAAGAGACAGACAAAGAGAGAGGTGTGTTGTTGGTTTTTTTTTTTTAGTTTTACTTTAATTGAAAAATAGCAAATAAATTGTTGGCAGTCTTCTAGTAGCATTAATTTACTATCAATCAGTATATTTGTATCATATCTAGTAAAACACAACAAGTCAAACTATGTCATCAGGTGTTTTTGTAAATAACATTTTATCTTTGCAACAACCTCATTAGGCCTCATTATTATCGCTGATTGTTCAGTTGCTCATAATCAACTTTTCCTTCTGACATTCCAACAACAGCAGTGAAAATAAATAAATAAACAACAACAACAAAAGACAAACATTAAAACAGAACAAACATTATTCATTTCAGAACGATGACAGGTTCAAGAAAGTTAAATCCTCAAAGTCGGCCCGACCAAGCGATCACTAAAAATTTGCTTGGGTACTACCAACTGCATAGTACACAATTCAGTTTTTTTTCTTATCGAGATATATTTACAAACTACTTACGTCTCGCAAACAATAGTCTCAAATATTATTTTCCAATGAATTGTTACAAGAAATGTTTAAAAATAAAACAGCCAATTTAGAATGCTCATATTTTTAAATAAAATGTTTAAAACATATAATTTATTTAACTATTTTTTTGCCTAAAGAAGCAAAAATTGTGCTTCTAAGTTGTGGCATTTTCAGAACAAATTTGCCAGTTTACTAAATACACTTCTGATGATGTTAAAGTTGTGTTGTTTTGCAGTCTCTGCAGACAATTCATTTTTAAAAGACTCATGTGAAGCTTGTATCTCATCTGTGTCAACTTTAATGTTTTAATCGTACAAAGTAAAAGCCTATATTTTTTATAGGTTCTACTTATACCTAATCAGACCACTGCATTAGTTCATCTTGCATATAATTACTAGTTTCCAGAAATATATGAGTTCCAACATGAATAGAACTATAAATAATCATTTATAAAACTTTCTGTAGGATAAGTACTAATGTGTTTTGTTGCATTAAAATAATAATATCTAGGTATCTATATAATCTCTATTTCAAATCAGCAGGAAAGTCAGAATATAGAAATTAGAAATAAACAAGTTTGTTAGCGGCCTAAACTTGTCGGTGTCGTTTAGTTTGCACTAAGATTCTCTAAAGAAAAAAAATCAAAGCGACGTAATAATTTTAGTAAACAAAGCAGTGTAATGTATATTAATGACATGAAGATAATTGTTTACCTGTCACAAAAACGCACTAGAACTTAAAAAGGTCACAGTAGGAAAACTCGCAGCTTGAGGAAGTAATTTATAGTTCTGCAACAAAAATCTCCCGAGTAAATGTGGAAACACATCAAAACCTTTCAGATCCTTGCTTTTTCCTTCCGCAGACGGAGAGCGTTCCCAAGTTCCCCAGAAAAAGGAAATGAAAAGTTTTAAGATGTCGAACAACAGAGTTGTCCTTTAACGTGAACACTTCTAGCAGAGCTGAAGTTGCTAAGGAAATAAACTCCCAAGGAAAGGATTCCGCAGAGAACAAGAGCCAACAAGGAAACTACTGTGCTCCACTTTTGCTTGAGACAGTACGGGCAGGAGGAAAAACCTTAAACCTTTGCCTCGTCTTCAAAGCCTCAAAAGTTTTCGAGTCTGACAGAGGGACCAAACATGGGAAGAAGGGAAGCAGTGGGAATCGAAGCATTGACCCAAGCTCTTCAGGAATTTTTTTTTTTTTTTTGCACAAACCACTTTCTCAGCCGGCGAGATCTCGTCCTGCCATGGGGCTGAGTTCTCAGAGAGAGTTTCTGTGGCCCGGTAGCCCTGGAACCCGTTCTTGTTTGCTGCTTGCCTGTACTTTTTCCCATTCCCCCCCCCCCACCCCTTTGTATGTTTATGTATTTATTGTCGGAATTAAGGGGAGGCAGGGCTGCCCCTCCACATCGCACCCACAGTAATCTGGAAAACACTTCCACCTTATTTTCTGTGCTTGCTTTTTTTTTTTGTAGTTTTCGTCTCCTTCTTGGAGTCAGCAGCAGCAACAGATCCGATCAATTGCGAAGAAATGGACAGAAAAAGGGGGAGGGGAGGGAGGGGGGTGAGTGGCATGGATTCACCGGCACAGACAGATCCCCGCGCAGGGGGCTGCCAGAAACAGCGAAGACAAGCAAAGCAAGACAGAAACGGAGCGAGACTTACCATCTGCGAGAAGAGGGCGAGGTCGGTGGTGTAGGGCAGGAAGGCGCTGTAGTTGGGGGCGCTGTAGGGGCTGGCGTACATGCCCAGCACGGAGGTGACCGCGGCGGCCGAGCCGCCCCCCAGCTCGCCCGCCCCGGGCCGGGCCGAGCCGGCGGCGGCGGCAGCAGCGGCGGCGGCGGCCGCCAGGACCCCGGGCCGCTCGCTGCCGTACACCGCCGGCCCGGCGCTCAGGTACTGCGGGTAGCCCAGCTGCGGGAAGGACATCTCTCCGGCGAGGCTGGGGGTCAGAAAGGAGCCGAAAGCCTGCCGCTAGAACCCGGCCCCCCCTGCCCGCCCCCCAAGGAAGAGCAGGAGCAAAAAAAAAAAAAAAAGATTAAAAAAAAGAAACCCCAAAGCCCCGAAAAAGTCGCTGGAGAGGGAGGGGAAGCAGCGTGCGCTCTCGGTGCTCGCTCTCGGTTTGACCCCTGCAAGGTATATTTTGTAATCTAGAAAGAGAGAGAGAAAGAGAGACGGGGGAAGGAGACTGTGTGGGGATTCAAGAGGGTGTCTTTTCCTCAAATCTTGGCTCCTCTGTGCTCCTAAATCCCTCAGATGTGATCTGATCAACAATTGAGCTCCAACTGATGTGCCTGCCCTTAGGTCCTGGGCTGATCTTTCAGATACAATTTGAAGTTGATGCTTTGATTGGCACCCACTTCAGCCGCCGGCTCCGCCCCCTTGGAAGCCCGGGGTTGCGAGCATTGGCTGGGGCCGCGCGCGCGCGCCTCTGGAAGCGGAGCCCGAGCGTCTCTCGCGGCCGTGGGGGGAGGGAGCTCGCGCGCCTTCTCTCTCTCTCTCTCTGCCCGGCTGCATTTCCTGCATCGCGTATTCATTCAGTGCTTAGCAATGGGCTCCTTTCAGAGGAGCCCCCACTACTGTATGACAACCTGTCTACACGATTTTACAGCTGTCCGACATTGGGGGTTTGCTGTTCGCAGGACTTTAGTGTGTCCCCCTTTTAACAAAAACAACCGCGACGCTGTTTTCCACCTTTTCGCACTGAGTCCCCTTGTAGGGCGGCAAAGGGTTCCAGCCAAGCGCCTTACAGCAACTTGCCACGTAGAAATGTAAAACGAGGGAGGGGGGGAGCAAAGGAAGAAAGCACCGTTCAGTCTGTCTTTTCTGGACTTGTTTCTTCTTTCTTGAAGAAAAGTTTGGTGGCTATATCTAGTAACCAGAAATAAAGGTTCCTTTTTGAAGTATGGTAGGATATCTGCATCCAGTAAATAAAGAACTGACAGTTCTGATCTACTACTGTTAAGATAAATAATAATTATTATTATTATTGCGATTAAAACCTCAGAGAAATGCATATATGGGAAATTTAGGTGCATTAGCATGTCCGAACATTTTTAGTGGTTTAAAGTGCGATTAAATGCGAGATATCATGAAGGGATATCTAGAATTTTAAATACTTCTTTCCTTATTTATTCATTTATGTATTTATATTTTTTGGTAAGTGAGGTTTCTGGACTTTCTTTTGAGGGGTCAAGGCCCTGACAGTGGATTTTTGGATTGCTTAGGGCAGAAAACTGCTTTGCTGTAGCTGTTGCCTGTCATATTTTCGCGAGCTTTTGAAATAGAAAATGTCTTCAGCACCAAGTTTGGGGCGTTAAAAGGAGCCTTTATTATAAATGAACCTTGGTTCCCGCTTCTTTTGTGTTGCCTTCCTTTAAAAGCCAAGCAAATATTCTGTTAGTTGGCAGTCTGAGCCACACATCCAGTGCAGAACATCAAACACATTGAGTATTTAAATAAAAATAAAATAAATTAAACATCTTAGAGCTGCTTTTGTCAAAAATCTGTGCTATATTTTACTTTACGTTAGGCAACTCTGCAATTACCCTAAGCCTTCAGCTGGTTCGGGATAAAACTTGAGTCCCTCTTCTAAACTAGTGCCTTTAGGGCTGAAACCACAGTTAAGTGCTTCAAGGATAAAACCCGTGACACATTTAAAATATTAAAACAGGGGATTTTAATGGCGACAAAATATCTCTTGCACCGGCACCAATGTCAGGCATATGTTCACTTCAACCTCTGCTCCCACGATTTTTTTTTTTTTTTATAGTTATATTAATGAGAAATCTTCAAAAATTTGAAGGATTTGTTGTTGGGTCCAGCATTAATCCTGCATTAGAACATGAACTAAGGTACAAATGTAACATAAGAAATTAGGGCTATGCCCTATTTACAAATGAGACCATTATTAATTAATTGAACGAACAGTAAACTCCCTTACAAATTTATGTCAGCAGCAGACAGGCTTTGCGTACCTCGTAAATGCTATAATTGCAGTTGGTTTCTGTTTAATAAAGTGACAAAGAGGCGGTAGGAAGTTCTATCAAAAGGAGAAAGTTAAAAAAAAAAAAAGCAGGACATTGAGTTCTAGGAGTGTGCCTTTTTATTTTTCTTTGGTTACCTATTTAAAATGTATCTCATCTAATTGTTTAAATGTAGTTTGCCAAGTACTATATATTATTATACGCATTACAAAGTTTGCTCACTTGTGTTATTTCTGCTAGGCACTTCTTAAATAAAACAAAACATATTCGATTTCCTTATTGGCAGAAAATAATTCTCAGACCCGAAGTGCTAACTTATTTGTGCTCTTTTCCGAGCCGTTCTTTACTGTTTCTGAAATCCCCACCAATTACCGCGAAATCTTTTCTTTGACTATTTCTGCGTTAAACTTAAGCTTCCCCGTTTTTATCATTCGCAAAGAAAAGCCCTCGCCCTTTCTTCTCCCGCATCAGCTGCAAATGAGAAACAGCACTACCTGCAGCGCTTCGCAGGACTATCAAAGTCTGGGAAAAGTGGCAAGATTAACAAGATAAAACCGTCCGCGAAAATGACAACAGTGTTTTGCAAACTGAAGGGTCACGTTACAAGGTTGCAGGTAAATAAAGGTGGGATAAATCCCTCGGCTGTTTCAATCTTCTTAAGGCTTTAGACATTGTTGGAATGTGCATCTTTAGCAGCTTAAGGCACGGGAAACGCCAGGGTTCTTAGTGCTCCCGCGATTAACCCCACCAGCACAAGCAAGCACACCTTACCTTGTGCACTTCGCTCTGGCAAGATCGCTTCCTAGCGCTCAGGAAGACTCCCCCCGCCCCTCCACCCACTTCAGCAAAACTTCCTGCTCATCCCGCAACACGAAGGCATGCAGCGAAGGAAGAAGAATCCGATTCTTCTTCTTCAAAGTTTCAAAAAAGGAACACGAGACAATAAGCGCCGGATACATTTATCAGGGATCTCCAGGCGCAGATAAGTCGAATAGAGAGGCAGTAACCTACAGACTGCTTGGAAACCGTCACTGTTAGGGTTATCTTTCTTTCAGCCTAGTTCATTTTTTTTTTTTTGTGCTCCTGTGTAAGGGAGTTTGGATCAGGACTACCTTTCGAAGCCTCTTAGATTAAAAGTCAGTTTATTACATTTCAAATGCATTTTCCATAGGAAAGTCAAAGCAAGGAGATCAGTAAAAGTAAAATATAAGAACACAATGAAAGACGCTTTTTGTTTCAGACAATTCTAAAAAAAAACAAAACCCAAACAAACAAACAAACAAAAAGTACAGCGCATGAAAAAATGTTATTGGCGATCTTAGAAGAGGGAAAGTGTTGGAATGGAAGTAGTTTTTTTAGAATATAAAGGAATGGGACTGAGGAACTGTGATGGTGGGTAAAACGCTGGTTAAAACGCGCACGTTTGTGCGGGTGGAAGGGAAAAAAAAACCAAAAACAACCCCGGCTTCTCGTTATCCAATTTCGAAAACAGACCAGACTAGATCAAGAGCCATCCGAGAAGCCGGTGTTTTTAAGCGGGTTGCCTTGCCAAATTGCCGATGCAACATTCCTTAGCTTAAGAAACCCTCGAGTCTGGGAGCGCTCTCTCCCCGTCCTGCCAGGAGACGGGGGCACGGGCGGACTGGCACAGGGCGAAGAGAGAGAGAGCCTGTCCTACCCTGCCGGCCACGCCGGAGGGGCGAAGGCATGACGGGCGCGCTGCAGTGTCAGGGAACCCGCGGTAATGGTGGCAGGCGCATCGCGCTGTGTGCAAAATACATGGATGGAAACGGTCAAGCGTCTTTAATTCAGAGATGAACTTCAGCATTAAAACAACAACAACAACAACAACAAAAAGCCCTTGCTCGCAATGTATTTGCATAAGACAATGACTGATCCCTCCAGTTTCTCAAGGCAATGTATCCCCTGCCAAGAGGTTTTCTTTTTTTTTTTATTCATAACAAATCAGTTTAGATTGGGGGGTCCGATAAGAAATGCAAATCCAAGCATAGGGGTCGCTGCTTGGCTGAACTTTAACTAAAGCCGTGCGCCGCAGAAATGGGCTAAAGGTCTGTTTGTAGAGGGGATATGAGAGGCTCTAACAGTGCCTCTCCGAGAAATGAAGTCAGTGATTCTGATCTGCTCCAGATGTCCTGAGAGTGGATACTGCAGGGCTGGGAATCTGCATCAAATATCTGAGGGCACTGCCGGGAATCAGTGGAACACATCAGCAGCAAAGGGGGGGACTAGCAATCGTGATAACCTGCTTAAAATGTGCAGGGCTGGAGATGGCAGTGATAAACCGTTGAAAATGTCTCCAAATAGAGATGACAGAAAGGTTGAAAGAGGACACCTAACTAGGGGCAGGAGTAAGATGCTTAGCAGAGCACAATTTGATAATGGAGCTGGTTGGCTTGGATTTTTTGGGTCTACGATTTATCATTTTGATTTATACATTCAAAGTATTTTCAGTGATAATCTAATAGCGTTTAGTAGTACCGCGCATCCCTTAGGGGTCATTTGCTAAGTTAACCTTTGTGGTGCCAGGAGGAGACAATTATTTACGGTGTGATGTTTATAGATCTCTGGTTAAGGAAAGGGCTTGCAAGAATTTGTTTTCAATGTCCCTCTTGTTCGGTTTTGGGAAGGAACGAAATGTTTAGTGTATCATGCCTTCCAATGTATTTATTTTGTCCTGTGGAAAGGGCTGGAAAGCTATAATGCCGGCCGAAGAACAACAGAATAATTCACCAGCGCCTTGTGGTTCTCTCCTACACAAATCGTTTGTCAAAGCTCAATCCTACTGATTTAAACACCAAATATATGTATTTCGATTATACTTTCATGCAAAACTGAATTCATTCATTGAATATATACTGTCTTAGATTATAGTTATGCATTCTCTGTCACCTATTTGGATCAGTTGACTGAGTTTTCATTAACTGGGTTATTTTTGATTTAGCTTGGGAGTGTATTATGGATGACAATATATATATATATATATATATATATTTTTTTTTTTCCCTTAGATGCCAGCAATATCTGGAAGATTTCCTATACCATAGCTCTATTTTTTTCGTTATGATATATAGAAACGGCTGATTGGGAATCTGCTGGAAGAAGTGGGAGACAAGGTCCGACCGCTGTAGCTCATTTGCAGTTGCCTCAGCCCGACCCAGTCCCAGTCACTTTCTCCTCCACCTAAGCACTCTCGCCCCTCAAGTCACTTTCTCTCCTCGTGGCTCCCCTTCCATCCTGGGCCTCCTCTCCCCTCCCCTCCTTTCGTTCTCTCTCTCCCCTTCCCTAATACTTTTTTCATTATTAGTTATTTTTTTCTCTGCCTTCTCTCCAAAGAACAGCAAACCCTGCCCGTCCCCTCCCCAGAATAAAATCAGTTTTGCTGCCGGCAGCGCATTGCCGGCTGCAGGTCCCGGCTCCGCGCGCAATCCCGGAGCCCTCCGGACAGGCCCGTGCCTCTCGCGCTCCTCACCAGCCCTGATTTATGAGCCTTGTTAAACCTTCATTAGCACTTAGCACCTTAGCACAACTTAACTGTACCATGGGCGGTGTCAGTTACAAGGAAAACAGCTTCTTCTTTGTGCCTCTGGCATCTTCCGCTTCTTTGCGCTGAAAAACCGAAAGGCTGCCGGAAACGTTTCTGTCGTTTCGTTTGCTCGGAAGGCGGAAGGCGGAAGGCGAATAAACTTCTGATTCTTAAAAAAAACAAACAAAAAAACAAAACAAAACAAAAAACCAACAAAAACAATAAAATCAAAATAGAAATAGCTCGTTACCACCGCCCCACGAATAAAGCCAAATACATCAAAACTACCACAAAAGTAAAAATGAAGCTGCCCCTCCCCCCGTCAAAATAGCGACCAACGTGCCAAAGTAATGCCACATAGTAATACTGCCGAGTTGTATAAACCCGGGCAGAGAGAAATAAAGAGATTTAATCTGGAGAATGGTAAACTAATCATCAGCGGAGGATTAGGGCTTTGGAGATGCACATGCCATGGAAGAAAGAATGTGGCTGAACTCTATAAATAGCGACCGTTTTCCAGGAGGAGATATTTAGCAGGTCCTGGTTTTGCGAATTAATGTAATTTATAAAACAGTCATCTCAGCGTATGAAGTTGGCAGTTGGTTTAAAAATGCAGGCTTTAGGTTGGACTCTAACTGTCAAAGGCTATTATGTTTTAATTTCCGCCCTGCTACCTAATTATCCTTTTCTAATATTCATAAATTCATTTTCATAAACTGTAAGCAATGGAGCTAAATGGTCTGATGTAGATAAATACACAATAAAGTGAGTGTCTGCATTCTGTGTATACTTACAGACTGCTGTCAATATGTAAAATAAAAACAGGTTAAAAATATACCATTTACAAATTGCTTTATAAATCTAGCATTCCTTAGTTAAGGGAAAGGGCTTCTGTTCTATTTCTAATGTGATCAGCAACAATTCTATAAGATGTTTAAGATTCATAATTTTATGTAAGCTGAATGTTGCTCCAGGGCAAAGGCACAATTGCTGTGCCAGCTGCAGTTGTATTTATTTGTTTTGCTGCCTTGTTCCTGTAGGGCTGCATTATGCAGTTTTTAATTAGTTTGTGTTTGTATTTCACCCACCCCAAATCAATGCCATCCTGGAGCAGTGCAATGTAAATTCCTGCAGTACAGGTGTAGCTGCTAGCTCTGCAACACTAGGAAACTCATGTCTTACAAAGGAAAGCAGTGAATGCCATTCAAGCAAACTGTCAGCCTTAAACAGCCAAAAGGAAGGAGATCAAAGCCCAGAGCAAGAAGTTCTACTCTCCAGATTAATGCTTTAAACTCATAATGCTATTAAAGGGAATCAGGACATAGAACACAACCTTGGCTGCACATTGACTTTGCATTTTTCTACAGTTCAGCCATATTTTGAACCATATAAGCCATCTGAGCATTTCAGGTACACTCTTTCCTTTGAGGCCTAGTAGGAATCTCAAATTATGCAGAACTAATACCTTTGGAGATGCATTTTTGTTTGTGTACATATTTATATAACTTATCATCATCTGCAAGGATAATTGTGATTTTTTTTTCTGCATGGTTCCACAATTTTATACTAAGACATATGAAAAGGAAACCTGACATTCTGGTATTTTTAGACATGCAATGTTGTTTTATGTTGAAATCCTTGTCCTGCAGTCATTTTTGAGTGGTGGGATATAAATCTATTATTCCAGTCACTGAGGAATTATTTTAAAGCTTCCTTTTTTTTTTTTTTTTTTTTTTTTTTTAAGAATAAGAGATTGTGCATCTTTAACTAGGTCACAGAGAAATTATTATTCAACAGCAGTGTATATGTAATTAGAGTAATCTCACTTGAATTTAATTACGAAATTAATTATTTGTGTAAAAGGTAAAAAAGCCTGTTTGCAAGTGCAGTGCAGTGCAGTGAAGAGCAATCCATTGATAAGAACTGTTAAAAGGAAATAATGGTAAAAAGAAAATGTAGGATTTGTCATGATTATTTAACTCTTTGATTATCACATAGAATAAGGTTCTTATGAACTTTATGGATGATGTCAAATACGGTGAGATATAGTACTTGTTTGGATATTTGTGGAAAAACAGTCTGCTCTTTTACATGGTCAATTCCCGAAGTCAGCTACTTTTGTTACCACTTTTCTGTGCTAAGACACAGATATGTTTTCCTATATAGGTGTGGTGTTGTTCTGCAAAGATTAACTCATACTGTGAATCACACAGAATTAGAGCTATCGGTGCATTACAGAAAAACTGACCAAAACATTCAGACTATAGTGTTCTTTATGGCCTTCTCTCCTATTAAAGGCCCATTTAGGTAAGTTTTTGTTGTTGCTAAGGCCTTATTTGGCCTCATATCAAAAGGATTTTCCCTCATTCTGTGCTTTTGAAAAATAAATGTCGACTGACTATGGGCCCAAACTATATATGTATGTGTTTATTTATTTCACCTTATAGACTGCCTTTTCATTAATATGCGCAGAATGGATGAACCTAATTAAACATCAAATTACAGATCAATATTAATACAAACTAACAAGACAATAAGCAATTACGTATCTAAATGCAAATATTGTATTTAAGTAGATTGTCCATTTCTAAACACAGTAAAGAGATTCTCTGATCATGGGCTATAGCTAGGGTCATTAAATGGTATGTGTGAAGTGGAGCAGGAGTTCTTTTGATTGGAAATGTCATCCTACCCATAGTGATTCTTGCTAAGCTATTCCTCAAATGTGGACCATTTAATTATTATTATTTTTTTCAATAGGTGGAGAGGCAGCAATGGTAAAGGGTAAAGAATAATTTAAAAATCCACTTTACCAAGTTTGGTTATCATGATTGCCTGGAAAATATATTTTACTACAGCATGGCATTCAGGTTCTTACCATACAAAAGCACTACAATTCACAGGGGCACCAATATAAATTGTGAATGCTGTGATTTTGCAAAATGTTTTTTTCCTTCTTTTCATTTTTTTTCCCTGGCAGCTGCTTCCTTCTCCTTTGGGCGTCCAGCTCAGTTGGATCCAGGGCTAGGATCCTGGCACCATGAATCTTCATTTGCAACTACCTTGGGATTTTCTTTCCCCTTATTATATCCTCTCCCAATTTACTTTAGTCCACTCGTTACGCAGATTATTTTCTTAGCTGCCAGCAGTATAAAGACTTCTATATTTGTTTTGCTGCGCTATCAATATCTCTCTCTGTCTCATACCTCTCTCTCCTTTTCTATTGTTTTAGCATGATTTCTGACTGGCTTTATACAGAGCCCTTTGGCCAAGCACCGGGGCTCCTTCAGCCCTGAAATTATGAGCTCTAAACTCAGTCACTAGATGTAAAGTGACTATGACTCCCCCACATCCCCCCACTGCCAATCAGGGGCCGTGAGCGCTGCCATTGCTGCATACCTGGCCCTAGCTGACCTGGATACCAGTGTAATAAGATATGAGTAAAATGTTTGCACTAAATTTTAGCACCCAATTTCTTTCCTCAGGCACTGATAAACAAGTTAACATCCAATGCTATAAGCTGATGGCATGCAAATGTACTGGGAGTAAAAAAAAAAGGCACACTAAAGCAAAAATGTGCACACACACAAGTAAAACTATGTGCTCAATCCCCTTTACTGGCCCACATAAGATACAATTTGTATGCATTAAATTGAAAAGGTGCAATACATAGGTGAAAGGGGGCCTTAGTGAATTGGGGAGGGAGGGTTAGCGGATGGGTAGGTTAGAGAATGAGTGGGGGAGTAGTTAGGTGAGTCAGGATGAGTTTGTGGAAAGTTGGGGGTAGGTAGGTGGCTGGGGGTTAGTGAGTGGGTGAGGGTATGTATTTAAGTGAAATTGTTAGTAGGTGAGAATGGGAATCCCAGGGCAGAGAGTTTCTGGCTTGGGTATCCCAAGGAAGATTACCTCTGTTTCAGGAGTCCCAAATTCAAGTATCCTGGAGATTAGCTCACATGTTTTTATTAACCCTTGGACTCCTGGGTCAGGAATGGAATAATTCTGGAGATAGTGTTAGTGTATACTGCTGTGCCAATATGGTCCTGGATCTGGGGCTCCCGGATACTGAGCTCCACCCCTCAGTACACCTGAGTCCAGGAACTCCAGATCTGGGACAGTACTGGCACAGAAAATAGACTAATACTAAAATGAAAGTTAACTTTACTCCATCTTTGACCCAGGAGTTACAATTCCATCCCCCCAAAAAAATGTGACATAAGCCTTCATGGATTTGACACAGCTTCCTTGCATTGAGGAGTAATAGCTAGGAAGGGAATGATTAATAAAATGGAAAATGTCATAATGACACTGTATTGCTCCATGGTGAGACCACACCTTGAATACTTTGTACAATTCTGGTCGCCACATCTCAAAAAAGATATAGTTGCGATGGAGAAGGTACAGAGAAGGGCAACCAAAATGATAAAGGGGATGGAACAGCTCCCCTATGAGGAAAGGCTGAAGAGGTTAGGGCTGTTCAACTTGGAGAAGAAATGGCTGAGGGGGAATATGATAGAGATCTTTAAGATCATGAGAGGTCTTGAATGTGAATCAGTTATTTACTCTTTCGGATAATACAAGGTCAAGGGGGCACTCCATGAAGTAAGCAAGTAGCACTTTTAAAACTAATCGGAGAAAATTCTTTTTCACTCAACGCACAATAAAGCTCTGGAATTTGTTGCCAGGGGATGTGGTTAGTGCAGTTAGTGTAGCTGGGTTTAAAAAAGGTTTGGATAAGGTCTTGGAGGAGAAGTCCATTACCTGCTATTAATCAAGTTGACTTAGAAAATAGCCACTGCTATTACTAGCATCAGTAGCATGGGGTTTACTTAGTTTTTGGGTACTTGCCAGGTACTTATAGTCTGGATTGGTCACTGTTGGAAGCAGGATGCTGAGCTTGCTGGACCATTGGTCTGACCCAGTACGGCAATTTCTTATGTTCTTTTGAAATATAAATAGATAGGTGCTAATTTCTGCACTCATTTTTACTAATGTTTTTGTGCACATTTTAATTTGCACTAAAATCCTTACTAAATTGAGGATAAAGTTATGCATACAAAAATATGCATATAAACATGAGTACAAATGTGCATTCATTCTAATGCAACTTCTTACATCAGTGCCAGTAAGTGAACCTAGGCTCTTCCATATGGCAGTGACTGAGCCATTGGACTAGGCTGCAAAATGGTCTTTCTACAACAACCACTTTTCAAGTGATGTTACTAATATTTGAAAGGTCAAGATTGTTCCTTACTTTCTAATTTTTAATAGTTTTGTCATTATTAATAGATTTCCATAATATGGTCATAGTATATAACAAACTGCTATTAATTTTATTCCAAAGAGAGATTTGCATTTATTTTGTTATTTTATATATTTGCCATAAAATAATCTTATTGTTGTTTCAGATTTAATAAGAGTGTATTTCTAATTGTAGCAAGAGAATTGATTTATTTTTTACAAAGCAGCAGGCTAGCATAGCATCCTCATGGTTGGCTGCTTGAGTCTTAAGTCAATTGAAGAACAGCTTGCTCAGTGCTTCATTACATTACAGTGCAGCTGTGCAGGAGTCAGAGCTGAATGAAGAGTATTTAAAGCTAAGCTGACTCATTAGTGTTTTCTAGATTTTCCTTTCTGTTTTGATATAGGGAAGTACAGAAGTAAGAAATGCAATGACTATGTAATAGGGATGTGCATTCGTTTAATATGAATTGGAAAATGCGATGGATGAGACAGTTTCCAATTCAGTTCAGGTCAATCGAATTAAATGGCCACAGTACCCAAAATATCCAAATCTTTTACAGCTCGTTTGGTTAGGTCATATTAAAGTTGATTATGGTGACTTTAACACTGGCACGCAGGCGCACATGTGCAAAATGTTTGTCAGCTCGCATCCAGAGATGCATCCATTTTATAACCTACGCATGACTATGCATGCATGTTATAAAATAGCCTAGACACATGTACATGTGCATGCAATTTTAAATGAACGCAAGCATATGCACGCAAATGCCGCATCTATCACATAAATGGGAGAATTTTGAAAGGGATGTGCACTGACGCCATAGCTAGTTTTCTCAGTTCATTCCCAGTTCGCCCAATTCAGGGATAGGACTTCCAAACCCACCTAGTATAATAGTCACCTTTCCCCATGTTATTCCCAACCCTTAAAACCCTGCTGAATAGCCTACATTTTTAAATTGTATTATTTACATGCTATCTATTGCAGTAGTAAAGTTAAACAGCAGGGGATCCTGGTGCGTGCCCATGCATGTATTTACACTCACATCTCATGGCCTGCTCCCAACATGCCCACGCCTCACCCAGACCATGCCCATGCTCTGTCCCTTTTTTTGAAACTTTTGCTTTGTGCACATGGAGGGATATATGCATGTTTGAGAGAGGCTTATAAAATATACTTTGCACACACTGGTTCAACTTATGCGCATATGTCCCGGCTTTGGTGTGTGCAGGACTTTTAAAATTCACTTGTATTTAAGTGTTTATTTATAAATGTTTATCACAATACAGTGATACAAAAATATAAGGCAATGAAGAAATAATTCCAATACAGAAAGAAAAAAAACCCAAAACATATTTATATCATATGTCCACCTTGATAATAAAGCAAATAATGGGGGAATAAATAAGGAATAAACAAAGAGAAAGGGAAATACAAAAAGCTGATAGGGATCCAAGTGGTACCATCTATCACAATACTCATTTAACCTGATCTTTATCCTCTAAGAACGTTAAAACGTAAGAGGGGTCCACAAAGATAAATTTATTCTTGTTGTAGATCACTTCGCACTTGCAGGGAAATCACAGGAAGGTGGCCCTGATTGATAAGACTGGGGGGGGGGGGGGGAGGTGTTTAAGATGGAGAAAAGACTTTCTTCTACCTGGGTCTCCCTAGAAATATCCAGATATATCTGAATTTTCTGACCACAAAAATGAGTACTTTTAAATTTAAAGTATTGACAAAACACTGATTCCTTGTCTGACTCAAGAACAAAGGAAATAATTAAAATTCCCTCTGGTTTCAATCAGGTCTTGAGAATTTTGAAGAAACTGTGCAAGATCATGGCTATCAGGAAAAGGAGAGATAGCAGGAGAAACCTGTTCAACATTAATAGGTTGGTTATCTTTCCTTCTATCTGGAATATAATAACAGTTAGAGATCTGAAAGGTTTTCTCAGTTGAAAATTATAATATACCACAGTGTATCTCTAAAATATATCTAACTCAGACAACCAACAAGTTTTTGGAAAATTGGTAAGTCTTAGGTTCTTAGATCTAGACTTATTTTCCATCAACTCAACTTAAGAACATGCCATACTGGATCAGACCAGGGGTCCATCAAGCCCAGCATCCTGTTTCCAACAGTGGCCAATCCAGGCCATAAGAACCTGGCAAGTACCCAAAAATTAAGTCTATTCCATGTTACTGTTGCTAGTAATAGTGGTGGTTATTATCTAAGTCAACTTAATTAATAGCAGGTAATGGACTTCTCCAAGAACTTATCCAATCCTTTTTTAAACACAGCTATACTAATTGCACTAACCATATCTTCTGGCAACAAATTCCAGAGTTTAATTGTGTGTTGAGTGAAAAAGAACTTTGTAATGGAAGCTTGAATTATCCTTTTTCAAAACTTTTCAGATGCCTGTAACTCTAAACTAGCTGAAACTTGTGTCGTGGTAGTGGCTTCTATGCTATCATTTTTTAAAGAAGTGTCTATGGAAAATTTAGAAAACTGTAGAATAGGCCGAGACAGAGAAAGCTCCATTTGTGAAATCTGTCTCCAGAAGTCTCTTAGCTACATTTCTTTAGGCTCAGAAACATCTTCAGAGGGAACAACTGGAAAGGAAGCTTGAGTCGTAGAAACCGGTTGAGGAATAGCAAATTTAGAAACTATAGAAAATCCTTCAGAAAGAAGAACAAGATCATGAGATCCAACATAGGAGACCAAGTGGAAGACCAAAATGGAACCACTTGCTCTAAGGGCTTAGTTGGTAAGGTCCCCAATGCTTTCCTTAGGGGCTTCATGCCAACATTTGAGCCCATCTCTCCCAGTTCCAAATGTGAACGTTGGGGCATTGATAGTGGTGGATGATCCTCCGCACTTAATAAAGCATCCAAGGAGTCTTCAGAGGCATTAATATCAGAAGGAAAACAAATTAAATGAGAGTCCATTGGAGCATTCTCCAGAGTCAAAGTCATTGAGGGAAAAAAAATCTCCTATCTTTTCTTGCCCATCCTGGTCTGAGGAAAAATGGAGAGAAGGTGTGCTCCCCTTTGGCGTGCAACTTCGGTATGCTGGCAGCAGTGTGCCACTAATGCTCTGGTCTTATGGGGCAATTGGCACCTCTTGATGATATCTGTGCTGCTCTCCAATTCCTCTCTTTCTCTTACCAGTCACAGGTGAGCCACATACCTCCCTTGCAGCAGGGAATCCCCTCTCATCACCGCTGGTGCTCTGGTCTTAAGGGGGAAATTGGTGGCTCTTGATGACATTGGCACTGCTTTCCAATCCCACCACTCTCTCTCTCTCTCTCACTGGTCATAGGTGAACCATGGAACTCCTTCACAGCTTGGAATCCCCCTACATTCATTTTAAAACAAATGGTATTTCAGAATGAAAGAATCTATTTACGGATATTCTGTTTGGTCAGAAATAATTAAAAACAATTTTTAAAAATGGGCCTCTCAGAGCCCCCAGCTCACTGCCTCAGGTTTAGGGCTCTCCATTCCTCCTACTAATAAGTGAGAGCCTCCTCAAGTTGCTCTGCATTCCCCATGCCCCCTGCCAATAAGCCAGGTCTGGGAACTTCTCCAACCCCACTTACCCATTCCATGAGGTTCTGAAGAAAAGTAGGAGGATGAATGATCTCTAATCATTCTTGTCCCACTGGCATCCCTTTAAAAATGAATCTGATTGTCCAGCCCCAAGACTAGTGCCATTTTGTTAAAATCACACATTGCTGCAGGGCTCATGGCTGACCAATATTTCTTTAAAAGAGATGCTGATGGGGCAGAAACAACTGGGAATGACTCCTGCCACTTTCTTTGGTATAGCCCCCATCGAATGGATAAGTAAGAATAGGGGAGATCATCAGCCTTGGCTTATTTGCAGAGGGTCAGAGTTGCCTAGGAAGGTTAGCCCTGCTCAGCTTGGTTCAGACCAGAAAAGTATTCTCCAATTCCAGCTTATTGGTTGTGGTGGTGGTGGTGGGGGGGGGGGGGGAGGTGAAGGGAAGCAGAGGAGCCTGGAGAGGCCATAATTTATTCACAAGATGGAGGGAGCCCCTGCACCAGAGGCAGCAGAAAGGAGGGGCCCTGCAGGACCCATTTCAATTCATTATTTTGTTTAGGCTTTTTAAATATTTATTTCAGTTCAGCAAATGACTTGAACCAAAATAAACATTTAAGAAAACAAAACCTGAACTCTTCCCCCCCCCCAAAAAAAAAAAAAAGCCAAAATGAAAATATTAGATTTGCACATTCTTAATTGGAGAAACAAAGCAATGCTTTTTCATTTTACTTCAACCCAGACAGAACAGAGTTGGTTGGGAAGGGGACAAGGAAGAAGCAGACCCAATCATATTTTAGCACTTAGTCAAAAGGCCTATCTCAGCTGGAGCTGAATGTCATGATTTCAGCATTTTTTTAGGTGAAAGTAAAACTAAGAGTACTTCGAGCGGTGACCATTTTATTTTCAGTCATCCCTTTTTGGATTTCAGAGAGAGAAGACAGAGGTTATGAAGCTCCTTGCTTCTGTTGCATCCGTCACTGCTCAACGCCCTTACTCCGCCCTCTTTACTTCTGTGGCAACTCCCTCCGGGTCTGATAGATGGTTAGCATCCGCGGCGTCTTCTTGCCGTCTTCCTCCAGCGTCCATGGACCGACACGACGCTGTGGATTCGCCATGTTCCTGATGATGTAGTGTTCGCAAGAGCGCAAACCTTGGGGACGTCCTCCTGAGATGATGTCATCCGCTTCCAAAATAAAAGGTCTCAGTATTTGCTAACACTTCGAGTTAGCAATGGTTCTCTACCTAAGCAACTCTGCCTCCTCGGACTTACCAGGGGTACCCGCTCCTCGGGGGCCTCGCTCTTTTCTTTATTTTAGATTGCCAATAGGAACCGGTACTCGCTCCTCGAAGGCCCATGTTCCTGAACACTCTGAAGATTCTCTACTGCCTGGAAGCTATCGCAGATACAGACATTTGTGATTTACCACCGCTCTCTCATAGCTTTCCCTGGAACCAGGTACTTGCTCCTCGAGGGCCTAACCCTTTCCAGCTACTGAGCTTCCTAAAGAACTTATGTGAGTTTTGTCATGTAGTTCTGGCTATGAACACAGCATACCCCGTCTACTCACTATCTATAGTTTCTCTACAGTTCAGCAACCCTGGGATCGCTGTTCCAGTACCTGAGGGACGTCAGCCCTGCTGGACATATCAGCTCACTACTGCCACCTCTGGTGGTTCTACTAACCTGTCTAATAAAAGAACTATGAAAGTGCCTAATTTGTCCTGGTTCGGAGATCCCGAAACCTGAACAAATTTTTCCCGAAATTTCGGAAAAATTTTGGTTTCGGGTTAGTGTACACTAACTCCCGAAATTCAGGTCCCACCAAATTACAAAGGCCCGGACCGTGGGAAATATGATATTTCCTGCGGCGGGCTGAAAACGAAGCCCGAACCGAAAATGAAGCCCGAACCGAAAGTTTCAGACTTTGCACATCCCTAATAAATACATGTACTCTGAGGCATGAAAATTGTAATGCTGAATATCTGCCTCCTGATTGACATATCATAATGGTGGGCTAGCTAATGAAACATTATCTTCATTGTCTTGGGTCATTATACTCTATTCTTATTTAACAAGTGGCAAAATTTTCAATTACATCAAAATTTAACTACTCATATAGAAATAAAGCTAAATGTTTTGTTATTCCCTATGTAAGGGCAATAATTTTAGAAAAATTTGGGGTGGAAATGATTCAAATGAGCATACCAACTTCCCTCTGTTTACAGGTCACAATGCATTTTATCTGAAAAATAATGGAAAAATGGGATAACATATGTTGGATGTCTGCTGCATAGAACAAAGAATATATAACTCTTTCCATACTTAAAGGTCACTGCACTAAGCAAAGTGTGCTAATGCTTTCACACACATTAATGTGTGCTAAAGGCATTTGAGTGAATTTTCAAAGGAGTATTGTGTTTAAAAGTAGCATATATCATAGCAATTTTCAAAAGGCCATTTACCTGCTTAAAACTTTTTGCAATTTCAGCTCTATGGAATGAGTTTTCAAAGGAGTTACATGCATAAAAGTAGGAATTTTCAAAAGCTCAAAGACACTGGTAACATCTAGGAAGATCAATGTCCAATTAGAGAGATTCTTACAGACCTTCTTGGTCTCATGACAACTTGCCTTGTCTTCTTTCTTTTCTTTTCCTTTAAACCTCTTTCCTTTTCTTCCAAAAAATCTTTTCTTCCCATGACTTTGGGACCATTAGAGATTGCACTCCACCATTTACCTTTCAATAGTGTGACAAACTCTGCTGTTTTCCTGCTCACACCCACTGTCTCCTGCTGCTCCTTCATTTTTGCATCCTGTGCCACACACTATCTAGAGGAATTAAACAGCTCATGTAAAGGCCTTGCTGCTCTGAAAATACTCTGGTCTGTTGCCCTCATCAAGAACATCAGTCAGCCCAATCCCTGCACCCTGATTTTCATGATGAATGAGGGGAAGTAATGAATGTCTGTCTTGATCCTGGGACACATGAATAAAAAATGCCACGTGTTCTGTTGACAACTGGTTAGGCCCTAGCAAGGGACATTGATGCATCTTGAAACTTTCCTCAACCCATTCACATACAACGTTAAGAACATAAGAACATAAGAACATGCCATGCTGGGTCAGACGAAGGGTCCATCAAGCCCAGCATCCTGTTTCCAACAGAGGCGAAACCAGGCCACAAGAACCTGGCAATTACCCAAACACTAAGAAGATCCCATGCTACTGATTTAGTTAATAGCAGTGCTATTCCCTAAGAGGCAGATTTTCAAAGGGTTACGCACATAAGATACACGTGTAACCCCCTGAAAAGCTGCCTCTTCCAACCCCTGCACATGCCGAGCCTATCTTGCATAGGCTCGGCGGCATGCGCAAGCCCCGGGACATGTGTAAGTCCCGGGGCTTTCCTGGGGGGGTATGTCGGGGGGTGTGTCATGCCCGGCGCGTCATTGGGGGGTGTTCTGGGGGCGGGGCCATGGAGTGGTTCCGGCCCAGGGGCATTCTGGGGGCATGGCCATGGCCTCCGGACCAGCCCCCGGAACGGAACATGGTGCGCCGGCAGCCGGCCGATGCGTGCAAGTTACGCCTACCTCGGGCAGGCGTAAATTATAAAATAAAGGTAGTGGGGAATTAGTTAGGGCTGGGGGATGGGTTAGAAAGGGGAAGGGAGGGGAAGGTGGGGGGGGGACAGAAGGAAATTTCCCTCCGAGGCCGCTCCAATTTCAGAGCGGCCTTGGAGGGAACGGAGGATGGCTGCGCGGCTCAGTGCGCGCAGGCTGCCGATTTTGCACAGCCTTGCGCGCGTCAACCCTGTATTTTATAACATGCATGCGGCAGCGCGCGCATGTTATAAAATCAGGAGTAGATTTGTTCATGCCAGGTTGCACGAACAAATCTACTCCCGCGCGCACCTTTTAAAATCTACCCCTAAGTAAACTTGATTAATAGCCGTTAATAGACTTCTCCTCCAAGAACTTATCCAATCCTTTTTTGAACCCAGCTACACTAACTGCACTAACCACATCCTCTGGCAACAAATTCCAGAGCTTTATTGTGCGTTGAGTGAAAAAGAATTTTCTCCGATTAGTCTTACATGTGCTACTTGCTAACTTCATGGAATGCTCCTTAATCCTTCTATTATTCAAAAGTGTAAATAACTGAGTCACATCTACTCATTCAAGACTTCTCATGATCTTAAAGATCTCTATCATATCCCCCCTCAGCCATCTCTTCTCCAAGCTGAACAGTTACTGTAGGCACATTCACTGCTTTACATTATGAAGGGATAGTGGGTATTTTACTGAGATTTTGGAATCTCTTGCCAATAACATAATCATCAGGAAATATGAGTTATCCTTACTCACTTTTAGGATTAACAACTAGATATGAAATCAACAGTTACATCATCCACAATTACAGTCTTACCACATACAATCCTTCTTGTAGTTACACAGAGAGATCAAAAATGTCCTTTAATCAGAAAAATACAGTGTTGCTGTTGGAATGACATGATCAGAGACTCTGATTTCACCCAAAGGCCATTCCAACTCTTATATTAAAATTAATTATCTTGTTTCCCTCAAGTAGATTATCCATTCACAGACTCCATGAGTGAACAGTCTGTTGTTCCCCAAATGATCACAATGTTCATTGTTTTACCTTGAGTGAATCACCAGTCCAGAGCTCTGTTCTCCTAGGTCATCAGATGTCCATTCTCCAAGTTCACGAAATGGCTATCATATCCTCATTTTACATAGTCCAAACATTGTCATCCATGAGGCTTTATAGTCCCATAGGCATCACTCCCTCCTTGATATTTGAAGAGTTACATGATGAGTGTATCACCAGTATTACATTGCAGGAGAGTGGAATATTCCATAGTCCAAACATAGTCTTCTATGTGGTTTATTAACCCCTTAAGCATCACTTACCCACTTGATATTTGAAGGGGGTATTACTTTGCTGGATAGTGAAATAGTCCTTCATAGAAAAGCCAGGTTGCATGACACAGAGGGCTTGAAGTTGAGAAAAATTGTATTTAATCCAGAAAATGAGAACTAGAATGAGAAGCAGCAAGAAGATCATTGAGATGAATAAAGCAGTCCATTAAAGCTATTCAAAATGACAGCAGACAAACTCCTAACACTGTGAGCTCTCTTGAAACTGCATCATTCAGACTTGAGGTTGTGGTGGTGGGATCAGCTGTAGGCTCAATGAATGCCCGGTGAGATAGCCTTGGTGCCTTTGCTGCTCCTGAGAATGGAGGGAACAGTAAAGCCCCTGCTGATGAAGTAACTCTGAGTTTGCAGAAATGAGCAATGCCCCCTCTTCTGGCCCAGCTGAGGAACTCCAGTGGAATCCAGATAATGGGTCTGACTGATGATGTCGGATACCATGAGTCAGTGGGGTTAGAAGCTGCTGAAACTGCTGCAGAATTGGATGCTGAGCAGTGCTGTTTTTTTGCTGGGCAAACCATCAAGCAAGGAGACATCTTGGAGAGAAAGGTTCAAATGGTTCTGGCAGGGATGCAAGACTTTGGACTTGCTGCTAAAGCTCCAGCTGTAGTAAGCTCGCAATCAGTAACTTTAAATGGCCTTTAGGAAGCAATTCATCACATGGAACCATCTCTGTCTGTACAGATACAGGCCCATACATTACAAATTCAGGAAATCCCTGGGAAAATTAAGGAACTGGAATCTGAGATGAAAGGTTATAATCACCACTTAGAAAATATTCAAATCAATGTTCAGAAGTCTCAAGAAGTAGATTACTTACAGGTTAAAGATAATTTATTGCTGCATAATAAGTTGGAATGTTTGGAGAATATAATAAGAAATCAGAAATTACACTTTTTGAACTTTCATAAAAAATCAACTTCTTCTCCATTGGCATTATTAAAGAGTTATGTAATGGAAATATTAAAGATTCCAGAGAATGCGTGTCCATCTCTCTCCAAGGTTTATTATATTTCCTCAGTTTCTAGGCAAGAAAGCTCGGAGGTTCACGTAGTGATTCAGGTTGAGTTTCCCCAAACTTCCATGAATTTTGTGCATCTTTCTAAAGCCTTGGAGTAGAATGAATGGTAAGTTTTTGAAGTTTCAACACTTATTGTGAAGTTTGTTCTAGAGCCGGATAAAGAATGGGTTTTATTATTATATTTTTATTTTTGAATTCTAACATTCAAATATTTCCTAATGAAGAGAAAACAGTTCCTGATTATGAAAACCCAAGTGTTACAGCTTAGAGATGTGCATCGGGTGCACGATCATTTCCGCTTTCGGTTTCGTGTAGCCGTGGGAAAAGTTTGCATTCCCGCGGATCGGCATTTTTTTTTTCATATAAAATCATTTCCGGTTTAGCGCACACTAACGGGAGTTAGCATGAGCTAGCTCCCGTTAGTGTGCGCTAGCTCCCGTTAGTGCGCGCTAACGGGAGCTAGCGTTAGTGCGCACCCCGATCCTTCACATTTAATTATTTACAAAAAAAAAAATCCAAACCCACCCCAACCCTTCAGATTCAATTATTTACAATCCCCCACCCTCCTGAACCCCCAACAACTTTCCTAAAGTCCCTGGTGGTCCAGTGGGCATCCCAGGAGCGATCTCCCACTCTCGGGCCATCGGCTGCCAGTAAACAAAATGGAACCGGTGGCCCTTTGCACCATCTTAAAAAATGGCGCAGGCCATCCATTACTCCTACCATGTGACAGGGGCCAGCCAATGGCACCGATAGCTCCTGTCACATGGTAAGGGCAAAGGGCACCGGTGCCATTTTGTTTACTGGCAGCCGACGGTCCGAGAGTGGGAGATCGCTCCTGGGACCCCCGCTGGACCACCAGGGACTTTAGACAAGTTTTGGGGAGGTTGGGAGGGTAGGGGATTGTAAATAATTAGATCTGAAAGGTTGGGGTGGGTTTTTTTTTTCTGTGTGCCCTTTCTCCACCCCCCTAAAATGATAAGAAAGCCACACGAAAGTTCAAGGGGTTTTCCTATCATTTTCAGGGACCCCCGATACATGACAAAAAAGAAAATATCATGGGATATTTCCTTTCGTCATAAAAAACAATGCACATCCCTATTACATCTTAGTGCTACTTTTGTCTTAAAGTCAGGACTGTTCTGCCATTCTGCCCAATAGATTAAGATCAGATGTAGATCTTCCTGTGATGCCTTCCCCTATTTCAGCTGCTTGATAGAACTCAAGTAAATCTTGTATTGATCAAACAGATGGTCCCTTATTTCTCTCCCTTTTCCCTTACATTTTTGCTTCTTTCTCTATATGTGCCTCCTCATGGTGGACTGTTATAGAATCATTGTGTTACTTAATTATTGGTAAGTTTTTTTTCTCTTTGAATGTATCTTGTAGATGCTTTTTCAGAATTAAGTTTATTCTTGATTTGTATTATGGAAACTAATACAAAATAAAAAAATAAAAGAGCAAGTACTGGATGAAAAAGCATGTTTAAAAGTCCATGAAGTTGGGCTCCATCCAAGTAAAGATTCCCACCAGAAATGGTGACCTTTGGACTGCACTGCACCAGATAAGTTAAAATTAGGGATGTGAATCGTTTTAGGACGATTAAAATTATCGTCCGATAATTTTAATATCGTCTTAAACCGTTATGGAACACAATACAATAGAGATTCTAACGATTTATCGTTATAAATCGTTAGAATCGTGAGCCGGCACACTAAAACCCGCTAAAACCCATCCCCGACCCTTTAAATTAAATCCCCCACCCTCCCGAACCCCCCCAAATAACTTAAACATTTCCTTGCCAAATCCTACCTCCTTCAATCCCCCACCCTCCCGAACCCCCACCCCAAATGACTTAAATTACCTGGGGGTCCGGAACGGCAGCGGTCCGGAATGGGCTCCTGCTACTGAATCTTGTTGTCTTCGGCCGGCGCCATTTTCCAAAATGGCGCCGAAAAATGGCGGCAGCCATAGACCAACAGGATTCGACGGCAGGAGGTCCTTCCAGACCCCCGCTGGACTTTTGGCAAGTCTTGTGGGGGTCAGGAGGCCCCCCCCAAGCTGGCCAAAAGTTCCTGGAGGTCCAGCGGGGGTCAGGGAGCGATTTCCCGCCGCAAATCGTTTTCCGTACGGAAAATGGCGCCGGCAGGAGATCGACTGCAGGAGGTCGTTCAGCGAGGCGCCGGAACCCTCGCTGAACGACCTCCTGCAGTCGATCTCCTGCCGGCGCCATTTTCCGTACGGAAAACGATTCGCGGTGGGAAATCGCTCCCTGACCCCCGCTGGACCTCCAGGAACTTTTGGCCAGCTTGGGGGGGCCTTCTGACCCCCACAAGACTTGCCAAAAGTCCAGCGGGGGTCCGGAAGGACCTCCTGCCGTCGAATCCTGTTGGTCTATGGCCGCCGCCATTTTTCGGCGCCATTTTGGAAAATGGCGCCGGCCGAAGACAACAAGATTCAGTAGCAGGAGTCCGTTCCGGACCGCTGCCGTTCCGGACCGCCGCTGGACCACCAGGTAATTTAAGTCATTTGGGGGGGGGGTTCGGGAGGGTGGGGGATTTAATTTAAAGGGTCGGGGGTGGGTTTTAGCAGGTTTTAACGATTTTAACAATATATCACGATATTTTACCCCCCCAAATGGCAACAATACGATTCCCTCCCCCTCCCAGCCGAAATCGATTGTTAAGACGATCGAGGACACGATTCACATCTCTAGTTAAAATCTGTGCAGAAGAATGCAGAACATTAATGCGAGTGGAGCGAGAGTTGGACTTCACCCATATAAACATGCATAAGAATGTCTGTGCGGTTCATCAAAGATTGAACATGAGACACATGAAGGCCAATAGGAAGGGAACTAGTATTATCATACAACTGAGGGAAAAAAATGAGAAAATCAGTGGTCGGCTGAGGAACAAAATAATACTTATCAAATGTTTCAACAATAATAACATTTTTTAAAACACATTAGCATATTGAGACCGACATTCAAAAAATCCTTGGATGCATAACTTATCCGGCTGATCTTAGCTGGATAAGTTATCCTATACATTCGGAGGGATAAGTGTCTCATTGAATATCCCCAAACAAAGTAATCCAGCAAACTTTATCCAAATAACTTTAAACCTTATTGAACATCTGTGAATATCACTGGTTAGGTGTAAGGTTATATTGCTTTATGTGGCCAGATAGCTTTAGCTTTAACTTCAATAATTTGCTATAGTGATAAGAATATAGCTGGTTAAAAGGTGATATTGTGATATTGTGTATGGGGCTGGCAGACCAAATCTGATCTCCCCCCACGTGACGCCGCGTCACTCCGACGTGGCGCCGACGTCACGTGCTCCTCGCAAAGAATTTCAGAAATGGCGTCCTCACTCCTCGCTGGATCACCAGGGAGTTGTGGT
Organism: Rhinatrema bivittatum; assembly: GCF_901001135.1. NCBI lineage: Eukaryota > Metazoa > Chordata > Amphibia > Gymnophiona > Rhinatrematidae > Rhinatrema > Rhinatrema bivittatum. The sequence goes on along the minus strand of NC_042616.1, from coordinate 364,137,152 downwards.
AAGTCTTTGGGGGGGGGGGGGGATTAAGGAAGGTGAGGGGTTTAAATTTTTATTTTGGATCAACAATCGCGATTTCCAACTTATTCAACATAGCTATGTTGAATAAGTTGGAAATCCGATCGTTTATGTCTCATCACTTTTTTAAGTTAAAAAAAAAAAAAAGTAGCGTTTTACATTTATGTTCAATACGAATACACACCCCTAATGTCTAAATCTAACAGGTGAATTTTAAAAGCCCTACATGCAGGGGCAGCTCGAGGCAATCTGCTGCCTGAGGCTAAGGATGAAATGGCACCCCCCCCCCCTCCCCATGGCCCAGTACAGGTGAAATTACCGAGGGCCAGGGCAAGGGGAAGGCAGTGGCATGTGAAGTGACTTGCCCAGGGTCACAAGGAATGGCAATATGATTTGAATCCTGGCTTCCCATGTTTTCAGCCCACTGCTCTAACCACTCAGGTTTTGGGCCTGTTATGTTTTTATTCTGTCTTTTGTGTCCGCACTAGGGGGTGCCGGAGAAATGTTTAATGGGGCGGGGCGACCTTTGGCTGCCCCACCTCCTGTATCTAGAACTAGGACTCCTCCGTTCCCTATTGCCTGCCTCCTACCCTTCTCCAGGATCTGCCCCCTGGAGGTGTGAGAGATTGGTGAATGGTGGGAGTTTGACACAATCTCTCTTAGGGCTGATACACGGGAATTAGATGCCCTAGACAAACTTTAAAGCTTTTCATTCCCCCTTCCTTCCCCTCTCCACACAATTAAAATTTATGAATACTTTTCCATTTAAAAATGTATTAACTTCCCCAACCTAAAAAGACAGATTGCATATGGAAAATAGACATTCAAAGACATTTGCATATACTGCAAAAAAAAAAACAAACAACACACTTTCAATAATAATATTTTAATAGACTTAATAAACTGCCTTTTTCAGAGTAAAAAAGTGGTTTACTGGGTGAACTGGGTGTGGACTTGGCCCACAGAAAGCCCGGAAAAAACTGAACTACAATTACTATATAGTAAGCCTTCCATATCATAATTGCCAGCTCTCATCCTATGGAAAAGCCATACTGCAAATATTACATCAGGCCCTAAACACCAATACACCTCCTATTTGGAAAACAGATTAAACCCAGGTTGTAAATCCCTACACAGAAACTACATACTAGCAGAATACCTAACCTCAGTCCCACATGCAGAATAAAGAGATCATAAAATATAAAATGAAATGTGCAGACAGAAACTGAAATGGAAATCAAAAGAAGCCGAACTCTGTAAGCAATGCAAACACAATCAAGAAATATAAAACATTAAACATAGCAATAAAAAGAATGTCAAATCCACAAATAAATTCATCCAATTAAAAACATGTATAAAAATGTTTAAAACATTACCAAACACTAATAAAATATGTCAAACAGCAGATACATCACATCCAATAATTAAAAACAAGGATAAAATAAAATCTCCCACTCAACATATTTGGGGACTTTAGATTTCCAGTCCTCCTGAGATTGTCGTAGATTGGAGGAGGTTGCACAAACTTTAACCTCTCTCACACACATACACACACATGTGCACAGGCACTCTCTTTCCTAGACACACATATACACAGACAAAAACCCTCTCTTATATACACATACACACAAACCCACCCTCTCCTACTCACACACACAAACACCCTTTCATATATACACATGCATACATGTATACACACACCCACCCTCTCATATATACACATACATACATACACTCTTTTACACACAAACATACATACACACACATACATACACCCACCAACCTCTCATACATACACCCCCCACACCCTCCCACACCCTGTCATATATACACATATATATTATACACACACCCAAACACTCTCTCATATATACACAGATACACACACCCTCTCATTCACACACACCCACACACAAACACAGCTCCCTTTCAAACACACACCCACCCTTTCATATACACACACACATACACACCCCTACCCTCTCATATGCATACTCACACCCTCTCATACACACTCACAAAGTCTCTCTCACACACAGGCACTCATTCTCACAGGACAAGTCTCTTTCACACACACATTTTGGAATTCTCTGGCTGCACAGGAAGGCCTTCTCTGCTGCCAGCTGTTGGGGAAAAAGCTGGTCGCACCTCAGACCCTATTCTTCCGCTGGCTGCAGGGAAAATGCTGGCGGCACCACAGTGACTTTTCTTCGGCCACTGGATCATGATGTGGGAACTCCGCCAGCACATCGCAGCTCTGCACCACTGCAGCCACTCCCTGCCTTCCTTTTGTTGGCAGGGAGTGGGAACCCTGCCAGCATGTCACAGTTTTGAGCCTCTGGGGTCTTCCTTTTGCTGGCAGGGAATGGGAACCCTGCCAGCACTTCACAGTTCCATGCTTCCACAGGACCTTTCATTTGCTGGTGGGGAATGGAAACCCCACCAGCATGTCACTGCTCCATGCCACCAGCACTGCAGGTTTTCCTGCTGACAAAGTTATTTGCCTGAATGGTGAGGCGGCTGTGGTAGGAAGGTTTCAGGGGGCAATTTTGCCGCCTCAAAATCTTGCCACCTGAAGTGGCTGCCTCACCCTGCCTCATTATAGAACTGCCCCTGCCTACATGCACAAGCTGGGAGATTCATGAGTACTTGTGCGAGCCATGTGGATTTTAAGAAGCACCCAAGTATGATTGTATCTCCTGGTATGCACACAAATGGGAAAGACAAAAAAAGACAAGGGTTATGGACAGGATCTGGGTGGGGCATGGTTGGTCTGGGTAAAGAATATGAAATGTGTGCATGCCAGGGCCTCTACCGCAAAACGTTACTTCTGCTATGGATGTAAGTAAGGAAACAATACAAAATGAGGCTAGTTAGCAGAGTTTTAAGGGTTGGGGCTAAAGGATAAAAGGGAGGCATATAAACTAGGGAGGGTTAGGAAGTCCTGTCCTTTACTTTGGCAAACTGGAAACAAAGTGAAGAGGCTGCTAATTGCATCGGCGTGTATATTTAATAAAATCCTGGAAGCTCGACCGGAGCCAGTATCCGGTCGAGCACGGTAATATGGGTCCGGGCCCGTCGCGAGCTAGGGAAGCGGGGGGGGGGGGGGGGGGGGGGGGGGGGGGGGGGACAGGGGCGCAGTAAGTGCAGGGGTCGGCGCGCGGTCAGGAGGGGGGGGGGGGGAGGAAGAGAAGCCGGTGGGAGAATGGCGATTGGCCACCAGGGCACGTTGCTATGGCAACGATAGGCCCTGGTTGGCTCGGAGGGTCACGTGCGAAGTAGGGACTGGGGATCTGCGGGAGCGCGGCCACAAGGGGGATTCGCGCGGAGACGCAGCAGAGAGAGGCAGGGCATTGCGTTGTTTCGTTCGGCAGCGGGGAGTGAGCTGTGGTGCGGTGCGTTTTCGGCGAGACGGAGCGCAAGGATACATCATGGCGGCTCGGGAGCGTGCAGGGGAGGACCCGAGCGGCGCGGAGTCTGAGGAGGCGGCATGGGTGCCGGGATGTGAGGAGGAGGCTAGTGCGGAGTCCGACGGGGAGACTGGCGGCCTGGCTGTGTATCAGCGCGGCATGGCGATCCTCGACCGGGTGAGCTGGGGGGGGGGGATGCGGCGGCGGTGGGGGGGGACCAGGTGGAAGTGTCCGGGGGCATGGGGGAGTCGGGGGGCGGTGCTGATGAAGCGGGAGTGGCCGTGGCTGTGCGGCAGGGCCGGGGCAGAGGGACAAGGCCTTTGCGTGCACGTGGGCGCGGTCGTGGTAAAGGGGCGGGGCGGGGCGGGCGGAGTCATTGTCGATACCGGCGGCGGCGTGTGTCCAGGAGTGCAGGCGGCGCGAAGGGGGCGGTGGGGGCATGTTTCGAGTGGCGTTTGTGTTTGCCTTTTTTGGGGCCTTTCGTGTGAGCGAATTGGTGGCCCGATCGGCAAGAAGCGAGGACAGCCCGGGTTTGCAGGCGGGTCATGTGCGGGTAACGGACAGATCGGTGGTGATTCGCATCCCTCGGTCCAAGACAGATCAACAAGGCAGAGGGCTGGTGGTGGCACTTACGGCGGTCCCAGGGTTACGGTCCTGTCCGGTGGATAACGTGATCCGTTATTGTAGGGAGCGGCCGATATCTCCAGCGGCGTTCCTGGTGCATAGGGATTTGCGGCCGCTCACCCGGTACCAATTTGAGGCGTTGTTGCGCCGAGCGTTGGTAGCGGTGGGGCTGGATGCGCGTGGTTTTGGGACCCACTCCTTCCGGATTGGGGTGGCGACTGCGGCAGCGCATGCGGGGCTAGCGGAAGGGGTAATCCAGAGGATAGGGAGGTGGCGGTCGCAGGCGTTCCAGGGGTATATTCGCCCGGGATTTGGGTGCTCCTGGAGCTAGACTAACGCTTGTTTCCTTGCAGGTGCGGCGGCCAAAAGGAAGTCCGTATGGATCATTGGTCATTCGTATACGTACTGGGCCTACAGACATGCCTGCGGACGACCTTACGGGCCCCACTTGGATTTGACTTGCAGAGGGGTGCGGGTGTATTGGCTGGGGAGGCGGGGCATGGGTTGGGACGAATTGATACCATGCATCCGCAGGGAACGTGAGCGGTTGGGGCCGCCGCGAGCCTTGGTGGTCTATTTGGGCGGCAATGATTGGGGAAAAATGCCGGGGAAGTATTTCATCAGCATAGTCCGAAAAGACTTGATGACTGTTTCGATTTTGTTGCCGACCACAGTGTTGTGTTGGTCGGACATCATCGTGAGGCCGGCGGTGGGGGACTAGGTGATCTGGCGCCGGAGCCGGTCAAAGGCTAACCAACAGATCGGGTCCTGGTTGGCCCGGCTGGGAGGCCGGCATATCCGGCATGAGTGGTCCTGGGGGAGGATTACCGGATTGTTCGGGAAGGATGGGGTTCACCTCTCCTTCTTGGGGATGGACCTCTTCCTGAATTCAATTCAGGAGGTCCTAGAGGACTTGTTCCCACGTTAGTAGGAGGCCGCATCTTGGGGGGCACTGGGCATAGGATGCCCGTGTCTTTGGCGGTTGGCCCGAGCCATAATGTTTGTTATTGTTGACCAAGGGGGGTTTCAGCTGGAGTTGACGGAGGTTGACAACTGGAGGGGCTGTTGTCAGCAATGGGGGCTCCTTGCTGGCAAGGTGGCGGGAGACTCTGGGCCAGGCTCCTTGCAGGTTGGTGGCGGGAGTCCACACGGGTTCGGCTCCTTGCAGGCAGGTGGCGGGAGTCCGAACCCGGTGTGTGAGGCCGGATCATTGAGCCAGACGGCTGGTTGTGGACTGTCCTGCCGGAGAGAGGCGGATGGTCGGGGGTTGGATGCTGAAACCAGGTTGCATTGTATACTGTTAATGATTGGCTCGGGCCTGTATGTCAATAAAGCTGCGGCCTATTTATTCACCCAATTAATGTCTGTTGGTGTTTATTAAGAGGTGAAAGTATGGAGCGAGCGAGTGTGGTCACGTGTGCCCATATTACCTTACTTACGTGGTGGAGCAGCATTTGCATGCACATGTGAGTGTCCATATAAAATTGTGTGCACATGTAGGTACGTATAGCCAATTTTATATCATACTTGTGTATAAAATGTCCACGTCTCTGGGTGTGAGCTGGCATACTCATGTACATGTGCGTTCACGTGACTTTTTAATAGTTACCAGCTGTGTTTTTAAATTCAATATTAATTGCCTTTTAAAATCAGGGAGCATAACTTTCCAAACAGCTGCAGGTGCCCATATAAGCATGTATGTGGGAGTCCAAACATGTACTCCTATATTCTATAATATTCTATAATCTGCTCATATATGATATACGTAGATAAGTTCCGATCTATCCAGCTAAGTAGCGACACTTACCTGGACAGGATCCAATTTATCCAGCTAAGTCTTGAAAGTGGCATTTCTCCGGACAAGTTCTGGCTTATCAAGTTAACAGCAGCACTTACCAGGAAAAATTTCCACTTATCTGGCTAAATAGTGCCAAAGTCAGTTAGCCAGATTAGTCTAAAAAGTGCTACTTATCTGGCTGTCACAGATGAGAATGTATCAGAATAAGTGGTACTACTTAGCCAGATAGGTCAGAACTTGTCCAAATAAGAGTTAGCTGGATAAATCAGAATTTATCTGGGTAAATAGTGCACGACTGCTATAACTGTGTATTTTTATATCTAACTTTAAAAATATGCATGTGAAGATTTTAACTGCATAATTTACAAGTCAGAATTCACATTTGTAAGTCAGGGGATTTTCTAACATGAGTTTGGTAATGAAATTACCAGTTTAAACAGTTAGTCTACCAGTTTACCCAGTCAAGATCAAGAGCCTCCTGGCTCTTCAGCCTCAACATCCCCCATTTCATCCAGACCTCCCAAGCAGTCAGTATTTCACTTTTAAGACATTTACTATCACTTCCTCCAGATGAGTAAGGTGAGCAGGTGTAAATATACATGAGTAAGTTGGCGTATCTACATGTGTTAAATTGCTTATAAAATAGCAACTTACACATGTAAATGATGGCCCCAGCATGGAATGTTCCTGGCCTCTTCCTTTTTAAACACACAAATGTACTCACGGACCTTTACTTAAGTGTGCATTTTGAGGTCTATAAAACCCCATAAATGGGAGTATATGCTATATACATTTTTATGTGCTGATTTTTACCTGCATGACTTTTGTAAATTTAATTTTTAAGATTTTTAAATTTCATTAGGATTTTTAAATGTATTTAGAAAGTGTATATTAAATGTAAAGTTTTAAAATTTGAATATTAGGTATTCAATGTTAGTTTGTGAATGACCAGCAAAAGGACTAAAATTAGTTAATCACTAAAATCACATTGCACATTATTCTAAAACACTAATTGACTCTTATTTTGAAGACCAACAAATGTGACTGGGTTAGATGGGAGATGGGGAGGGAGGATAGGACTGAAATTAGTGATTAATTGCCCAGATCAAGACAAGTGACCTTTGCAAACTCACAAACTAGCAATGAAAAGCTAACCTTAACATAGCAATTTTTTTTCAGACTTACCAACATTTTTGCAAACTCTGTGTGTACTTTTACTTGAGGATTTTGCACTACTTCTTAAAAGGAAAGTATGAACATACTTTCCCTTGGAGCAGTGTGATATAAAGGCCCCAAGTATTTGCATAGATTTGCATCTGGGTTTTGTGCAGGTACATTTTTCCATGGGAAACAAAATGCATAGTCTTGAAAATTCAAAACATTCAGGCCCATGGAATATCGGCACGCGGAAAACGGGTGCTCATGATTGAGCTCCCACTCTCCTAACTCACGCCAATGCACCTCTCCAGAGCTGATGTAATATTTAAATGGGCTGCTGCAATATAAAGGAACCACTGGAGAAATTGTGAGCCCCTAGCGCCTCCTTGGCAGCAGGTGCCCAGAAAAGGTGGCTATCAACGGGTTGGGAAAACGGATGCTCAGTTTTAGAAGCGTCTGTTTTCCTAACCTGTGCAAGGTCATGGTTTAGGAAAATGGATGCTCATTAATTGAGCCTCCTTTTTTCTAACCTGACTGCGGGCACACTTTTTTTTTAAGGTTTTTCTATTTTCAATTCCTCCAACTTAATATCGCCATGAATTAATGCCTGCTCCTGGGCAGGTGTTAATTTTTGAGGGTAAAAATGTGTGCGTCGGGACCACATTTTTTTTTTTTTGCATCAGGGGAAATAGCCTGTCAACATGTGATGAGTGCTATTAGCTACGCGCTTAGGGGGTTATTTTCAAAGGAGTTACGCGCATAAATGTAACTACTATTGTAGCAATTTTCAAAAGCCATTTGCTCACGTAAAGTGCACTTATGCGAATAAATCCTATGGACGATTCAATGGCATATATTGTAGCAATTTTCAAAAGCCCACTTACTCGAGTAAAGTGCATTTACATGCGTAAAACCCAGATTTACGCATGTAAATGCTTTTTAAAATCCGCCCCAAAGGGCCAGATTTTAAAAATCATTTACTCGAGTAAAAACCAGGTTTACTGGAGTAAATTAACTTTACTTGAGTAAGTGGGTTTTTGAAAATTGCTACAATATACGCCATTGACTTGTCAATAGGATTTACTCACATAAGTGCACTTTACTTGAGTAAATGGCTTTTGAAAATTGCTACAATAGTAGCTACATTTACGCATGTAACTCCTTTTGAAAATTACCCCCTCAGTTTTAGTGTGTTTTGGACGTGCTAAACTCCGTTTTGCATCAGGGGTTATGGAGGTGCATCTAAAACATGCATCCAATTGCATATTGAGTTGTGCGCTGCAGCCAGTGCACAGTATTGCATCGGCCTGTATGTGTGCTGTTACCTCCCCTGAACCAACCTCTCCCCAAGCCCGCCTACCTTTTGTTCAGTTAAAAGTACACACATGCGTTCTTGATCCCCGCATTTACTTTTATCCTGGGAAAGGGTGGGCAGGTTTTAGACAGCCTTTTTACCAGGGAAACAGCTTCTGAAAATTGTCCTGATAATGATACATTGAAGTCTGAATTGGTAGTGTTCCAAACTATTTTAATAATTAGCTCAAACATGTTGGCAATTTTTTTAAAACAGGAATTTGTAGTAATTCCTTTATTCATCTTTCAACTACAAAGTCGTTATCTTTATAATAGCTCAGCAACATAAGGTAGGAATTTAAAAATGAACAAAACTATTCATGCAAGTGTTTTAAATTGTATATTTTTGTCTTTTGTTTCTATTGGAATCCTAAACAAAGTTAATCTGATCAGGGAGGATCAGTAGAAAACTGAATAAAATCCTTACTTTGAAGCTAGTAAAGGTAAAGAAATAATCCCCTTAAACAATGGAAGCCTGTAATGCAGAGTCTGGAACAGTGAAAGGCATTGTGGAGTGAGATTTGCAGTGTTTCTGTTGAACATTTATACTGTAGAGATAGAAGCAGTTAAGGATGCTGGTGGTGAAGTGGTCCTCTGATATTAGTGTGACTGGTGCATCTAAACTCTATTCAAATGTTCAATAAACTTGTTCAATACTTGCAATAATTAGGTGTAGAAATAGAAAAAGTGAAATAATTGTACTAATGCATACAAACTGGTATCAGACTTCCTTGTGTGCAATCAGAGATAAACATATTGCCTCTTGCCGCAGTGGGCTTCAGATAAGTTCAGAGAAGAGCATACAGAATAAAATAATTTTATTTTGTTTTAATGTATTTTTAAATATGTATGTTCTTCTGTAAACTGCTTAGATCTGCCAAAGTTTGTATAGAAATTTTTTTTAAATAAATAAATAAACAAATACCTATGTAAATCTCTCTATATTCCTTTTTTGCAAACACAGTTATCAACAAATGTTTCCAAAAGTTGCTGTACTTATCTTAGGAAGCCTAAGTTCATTTAGGTTTCTCAATGATAAACTTCTCAATGGTATAAACACCCTCGTGCTCCCATTCTGTTGAACCCAACACGAACCATGTTTCGAGAGCAATTTATTATTACATCCTACGCAATGCCCCAACAAAATAAGACCTGCATGCATATTTCCATAGTCTCTGCAAGCCTTCCACGTTCAAAAAAGCATTCAAAAACATTTGCAAGTTCCGCAATTGCATTCGATTTTTGATCAATGTCCGATCTTTGCACTTCATAGAGGCAAAAATATCTGAGATTTAATAGTACGTTCTGAATATCGGGAAGTGTCTGATCAAAATGCAATCAGTCACATGGCCCTGGTCACTATCCTTGTGTAAGCTGTTTGCAATCAATCCTTTGCTGGCACTGTGCTGCCCTTGGTTAATTTGTGTTATTATAGGTTTCAACATGGAACTTCATGTACTACCAGTGGCATAGTATATTTAATTTGGTGCCCTGTCAGCTGATATACATAGAGGATGCTGCACACAAGCATGATTGAACACCACTGTGCCATAACACAAGGCAGGATTGATGCTTCTTTGGTGCAGCATTGTCAGCAAGCACACCATGCCTTTGATGATTTAAGATTTTCAGTTTTTAAAAAAAAAATGTTTTCCTAAACAGAGAGGAGGCAATTTTGATCTAAGTCTATTATGTGCCAAACAAAAATGGATATATAAATTAGATACTGTTCAATCCCAACGCTTGAATAAAGAGTTTGAGTGGTCAGTTTTTCCAACAGTCAGTGCATTGATAAATGTCCAATAGGCTTTTGTTTTGAATCTAGGGTACTTTCTTATTGGCTCTTTGTATTTGTCTTACAGTGATTGGTCGGTAATGTTTGCCTTTAATAAAGGCATTCTCGGAGTCTTTTCAAGTGCACCACCATTGTTTTGAGTTTGTGGAACCAAAGCCGGGAGATATGTATAGAAGTTGGGCCAGTGAGTGCCACACAGATTTTAAAAGGCACTCTCATATGTCCATATCTCCTGGTATGCGCACAACATTTTTTTTTTTTAAAGGGGATGGGCATGGACATAGTCTGGGTGGGGCATGGGCATTCTAGGATTTCTCAATGAAAGTCAGTGCTAGGGTCCCCTACCACATAACTTTAGTTCTGCTATGGATGGTGTGTAAGTCCTAAAACAAAACAAAAAAGTATGCTAGTCAGCAGGGTTTTAAGGGTAAGGGCTAACATGGTAAAAGGGAGGCTAATTAACTGTTATGGTTAATGATGTTTGGGTGGATCCTTGGACATTATGGCAGCTGACCACGCATACGGGGGGGGGGGGGGGGGGGGGGGGGGGCAGTCCCTTGAGGGACCACAGTGTCAGGCTAGACTCTGGCACACAAACACAGATTTGAATCTTTTATTAAACAGTTTGATTGACCACCAGAGGTGGCAGTAGTGAGTAGTGGTTGTAGAGCCCGGCTGGGCGCGTCTCTCACAGAACGCTGGAACAGTGGATCCTCTGCAAGGCAGTGCTGTAGTGGAAAGAGAGTGAGAGTTATGAGCACACAATAAGAATAACATTCAGAATCCCAAGGTAGAAATAGGAGAAGCTCCGAGGCAGGGAGAGCAGGACCTCGAGGAGCGAATACCTGATCCCTTAGAGCTGAGAGACTCAGTAGCATTGTACTCACTTAGCAGTAACAGAGATTCCACTAGACGAGAGGTCTGGCACCAGAGCGAAGAGCAGGCCCTCGAGGAGCGAGTACCTGGTTCCAGAGAAGCAGTACTGTGAAGAGAGGTGGTCTCTGTACTCACTGATGGTAACTGTAAGTTAGTTCTTCCAAGTAGAAGGGTAGAGGTTGCAGGCAGCGACACAGGGAACATGGGCCCTCGAGGAGCGAGTACTGGTTTCCTGATAGCACCTGAAAGAAACAAAGAGGCCCCCGAGGAGCGGGTACCCCGTTAGAGACCCCGAAGGGTAGTAAGAGTTCCAGATGGCGCTGGAGTGGCAGAGTAGCTTAGGAATGGAGAACGAATCCCATCCGCAAGAAATCCTGTTGCTAACAACGAGCTAGCAAATACTGTAGGCAGATATACCTGGAAGTTGTGACATCAGAACAGGGGGACGCCCTTGAGGTTCACGTCAACGTAGAGTTAAAGATGAGGGCAGCGTGCGCACGCGCGCCCTAGAGGTACCTTGAATGAGAATGGCGGGAGACAGCACCAAAGCCACTTTGGGGACACCGGAGAGAACGGCAAGTAGATGCCGTGGCGGCCATCAATCCAAGCTGAGTGGGAGAAGCTGAAAGTAGAGAGAGGTAGGCGGGGAGAAGCCGTTGAAGACCGACGGATGCAACATTAATTAGTGGGGGGGAAACTGGCAATTGTGTTGGCACACGTGTCTACTAAAATCCCCCTACTTACACTGTAGAGGTGGAATTTGCCTGTACATGAGTGCATCCATATAAAACTGTGCGCACATGTAAGCGTGTACAGCCTATTTTATATCATGCGGGTATCAATATGTGTATGTTATAAAATAGCTGCATCCTTTGGAGCGAGCCAGCATATATGCGTACACGCACACCCATGTGGCTGCTTCAAAATAACAGTCTATGAGTGTGTGAGTGGGATTGAGACATACATATAGGGGCGGATTTTAAAAGGAGCGCGAATAGCCTACTTTTGTTTGCGCTCCAGGCGCAAACAAAAGTACGCTGGATTTTAGTAGATACGCGCGGAGCCGCGCGTATCTGCTAAAAACCTGGATCGGCGCGCGCAAGGCTATGGATTTTGTATAGCCGGCGCGCGCCGAGCCGCGCAGCCTACCCCCATTCCCTCCAAGGCCGCTCCGAAATCGGAGCGGCCTTGGAGGGAATCCTCTAATGCCCTCCCCTCACCTTCCCCTCCCTTCCTCTACCTAACCCACCCGCCTGGCCCTGTCTACACCTCCCCCTTACCTTTCTCCGGGGATTTACGCCTCCCGGAGGGAGGCGTAAATCCCCGCGCGCGAGCGGGCCTCCTGCGCGCCGGGCAGCGACCTGGGGGCGGGTATGGAGGGCGCGGCCACGCCCCCGGACCACCCCGGGCCGTAGCCACGCCCCCGTACCCGCCCCCAAAACGCTGCCGACACGCCCCCGAAACGCCGCGACGACCGCCCCCGACACGCCCCCCTCGGAGAACCCCGGGACTTACGCGAGTCCCGGGGCTCTGCGCGCGCCGGTAGGCCTATGTAAAATAGGCTTCCCGGCGCGCAGGGCCCTGCTCGCTTAAATCCGCCCGGTTTTGGGCGGATTTAGGCGAGCAGGGCTCTTAAAATCCGCCCCATAGTTGTCATATTCTTTAGATGTGCTCATGTAAATCTAATTTAGTATTTTTCACATAGTTAAACTTGTGTTTTGAAGTCTTGTTTTGATTTATTTGCAGTTGATCCCTGAGGAAGACAATAATATTGTCAAAAGATGGGGAGCACAAGTGTGTTTATACCATTGAAAAGTTTATCATTGAGAAGCCTAAATGAATGCTTCCTAACATAAGTACAGCACCTTTTGGAAAAGTTTTTTGATACTTGTGTTTGCAAAAAAGGAATATATAATGATTTACACTGGAAAATGATTTTATTCAGTGCGCTCTTCTCCGAACTTGTCTGAAGCCCATTGTGGGCAACAGGCAATAAGATTATCTCAGTATGCACACAAGGAAGTCTGATACCAGTTTGTAAGCATTAGTACAAGTAAGTTCACTTTTTCCATTTCTACACCTCATTATTGCAAGAATTGTATGGCAGGAGGTCTTCTGCTTATTTATGTTTAATTTTATACTGTGTTGGTCAACAAACGTATTCTACATATGCATTCTAAAAAAGAGAATTTGTTATGTGTCGATGCATAGACTAGTCCATTGATCAATTTCAATCTTAATATCTGTGCAACCACATTTGTCCCTAATTTCTATGTAAAATATCAGGTATTCTGATTTAAAAATGTTTTGTTTAGAAAACCAGATTCAACAAGATATGCAACCCATATATTTTCAATTATTAGTTATGAGGGTAATTTTCAAATTGCCCACACAGGGATGGTAACTTTCAAATGGGTGAGCATTCATAAATGTACATGTGCGTGTCGGTGTGAGGCCAGAGATGTGACAGTTTTATAACATACAGACCATATGCGCACATATTATAAAACAGCCTAGTCACGTGTATGTGTGCACCTAATTTTGCAAGTGGGTTTGCACAGCCACGTAAAGTCAGGTTTGAGCTGCACAAGTGGGGGGATTTTATAGCAGGCAGATCCAAGCCATGATCAGTTTCACTAGGTCATCCACCAATTTGCCCCGTCTAGAGTTAGGCTCTCCAAACCCTCCCCCTGCTTCTTTAGCCTGTACTCCCCCAAGTTATCCCCCAGACCCCATAAACCCCTCAGGGATGACTGTATTTTGTTTCTATTTTAAGTTACACCTCCTTCATAGCAGAAGTAAGCTTACATGGAACTGATCCTGGACACGCGACCAGGCTCCTAGGTCCTTGCGTGCACATCTCTTCGTCATGCCCCAGCATGCTCACCCCATTCCCACACTGCGCCCACATCACCCCCATTCTAGTCCCACAACACAACCCTTTTTACTGCAGTGCGAGATGTGCATGCATTGGCACATGCACGCATATCCCCCCACTTGTTCGGGTGGACATGCACATGTGAAGATGCGCACCCATCTCTCAATTTTTACGCGCATATCTCTTTTAAAATTCACCTTAAAGTCTGTGACTACTTTTTACTGGGAAGCTTTAATCCACATTTACAAAGTGGATTTATGGGCGTACATACTCAGTAACAGATTTAGGTTTTTGCCACCATGAGGCACTGTTGGTGCTGTTGTCCTCCTACAACCCTCCCAAGAAGGTCAGCCAATAGGAAGTAGAAGATTTAAAGCACAGCCCTATGGTTTCCTGAGGCAGGAATGTGAAAATCCTAACGCATAGTGGCAAATATTTCCTGCTTTTTTATTACATTATAAAAATATCTTTCCAAACTTGCTTATGTCTGAAGATTTATTTTGTTTGTTTTTTTTTTTTTTGCATGAGGAAAAAAGGAACTCCATTTTTAGCAGAGGGAGTAGATCTTGGAGATAGGAAGAGAAGAAGGAGAGGGTAAGAGGACAAAGGATGGGACAGGAGAGAAAGGACTGAGGAGATTGAGAAGGACTGGGGATGGGGAGGGGAGATAGAGAGGTCTAGGGATAGGGAAAATTAGGAATCTGGGATGGGCGAAGAAGATGGAGAAAGAGATAGAAGGGGGATCAGAGGATGGAAGATCTAGGATAAGGGACTGGAGGGGAGAAGAGAGGGATCAAGGATAAGGAAGGGAAAGAGGATCCAGGATCTGAAGGATAGAATCCCAGATCATGGAAGGGGGGATTTGAATTCCTGGGTGAGGGAGGAGGAGAGGAGGAGAGGAGGGAGGTGTCCCTACTGTGGTGTGGTTCTGTTGCCTCTTGCATCTTTTCTTTGACTTCCTAACCAATCTGGTTTATATATACCCATACACCTTGCACAAATCCATTCTTTCTCACACACTGCCCCTTCTCCCTGTTCCCCTCTCTCACACACAGACACATGTACTCTATCCAATCCTTTTGCATTTCCCAGACCCTGTCCTCACCTCTCAATGATCCCCTATTCAGCTTCTCCTAACCTCCCCAAAATGATCTCATTTTGCTATATGATTCAGGCTCCCCTCTTTCCCTCCTTTTCCCTGTAGCTGGATAATGATAAAGCAGAGAGCTGTTCTCTGCTGAGTGGGATTTTGTACAGCAGAAAGAAAGCAATTCTTCAGTCATCCAGACACAGGCCTAGCATGTCTATTGACAAATCCAGGCCTGCTCATAAAAGCAATCTGCTTTGAAAATTCACGGATGTGCCTGGAACCAGTGCTGGCAAAAACTCAGAAAGTTGCACTTGCTTATGTCTCCTCCACAGAATGCTTTTTTTGTAGTGCACATAAAAGTAAGCATGAAATCACTTTTATTTATACTTTTATGTCAGAAGACTTCCAATGGGAACAGGTAAATGTGAAGGAAAAAGGTAGCAGATCAAAAACCCAAAAAAACTTCACATGTATATATGTATTTAATTTAATTTTATGATTTAAAAGGATGTTGTGTCATGGAGGAAAAAGACCTCAGAACCTCTATGCCCGTTCTAGTTAGAACAAACTGGCATTTTTAAGGTTATTCAATCATGTGTCTTAAAAACCTCCAACCACCTCGTTTTTAATTTTATTATTCAAAAAATTATTTTTTCTTTTTCTCTGGTTTTTTTTTTTTTTTTGTCTTTGTCAATTCATCACTCAGCAGTGGATCCAGAGAACTGATTATTGTATCACAATTGTTTAGAACTGCTGAGTATATCAGTCAAAGAAATAAAACATTTATATCTCCATTATTATAATTTTTAAGAATGTTTCACTTATCTGAATCATGATGTCATACACAATCGTCTCCTTTATATATTGTTTCTTATTGATGATCCTTGTTGAGGTTACTCAAATTGAACTGGTAACCTAAAGAAACTTGTTCATAAACCAAGCCGACATCAGCTAGCATTTCACCATTTGGCTGTATCAAGGCACAAACTCAATATCAGTTTACAACATCCATGTCTTTCTCTGCTGCTCATAAAAGCAATCTGCTTTGAAAATTCATGGATGTGCCTGGAACCAGTGCTGGCATACACACAGAAAGTTGAATTTGCTTATGTCTCCTCCACAGAATGCTTTTTTTGTAGTGCACGTAAAAGTAAGCATGAAATCACTTTAGTTTTTACTTTTATGTCACACAACCCTTCCAATAATGTTTAAAAAGCCATTTATATTCATAAACCCCTCAATAAGTAGATATTGGAATATTGATTCAACAGTTATCATTGAATAGAGACCAACATGGTATATGGAATGCACCTCTTCACTATCGAAAAGGTTCAATGAAGGTACAATACAAATGACTTCTACACATTTAAGGGTAGATTTTAAAAGGAGCACACGCGGTGTACATGTGCGCTACCCTGCAAGCGCACATGAATGCCCGATTTTATAACTTGCACGCGCAAGTTATACAATCAGGAGTCAGCGCGTGCAAGGGGGTGCACAATTGTGCACCTTGCGTGCGCCGAGCCACGCTGCCTTCCCCCGTTCCCTTCCCCATAACCTGACCTTCCCACCCCTTCCCCTAACCTTTCCCCCCCAGCCCTACTCCAATCCCCCCCCAAATTTTCATCTTACCTTTTGTGACTGCCTCCGGGCAGGTGCAAGTTGCACACACCGGCAGCCTGCCGGCACGTAATCCTTGGACACAGCGGCAATGGCCGCTGTGTGGGAGGCCTGGTGCGCCTAAGGCTGGTTACGCACGTAAATCCTCCGGATTTACCCGCGTAACCTTTTTAAAATATGACCTTTAATTCATAGTAATATTTTGTGGCTTTTCCAATGAACATAAAGACTGTATGAGTTTAGTAAACTGAATCCCCAAACTTAGGCATCTAATTACTATTCTGTATTAAAACTGGGCATTATTGCAATTAAGGGTAGATTTTAAAATGTGCGCGTGCGCGTCCATGTGTGCGCGATACCCAGCACGTGCACATAGACGCACCAATTTTATAACATGCGCGCACCAGCGCACACGTTATAAAATACATGGGCCGCATGCAGATATGCGCCGGATTTTATAATCCGCGTGCGTATGTGCGGGCGGTGCGTGCAAGGGGGGGGGGTGTTAAAAATAAGCAAATTCACGCGGCGATGAGATTGGGGCTCCCCTAGTTCCCTCCCAGTCCGCTCCAATTTAGGAGCGGACTGGGAGGGAACTTTCCTACCCCCAATCATAACCTCCCTTCCCCTTCACCTCTCCTCCCCACCCTTTAAATTGCCTTTTATTTTTTTTTTACCTTTTCTTCTACAAGTTATTTCAGGGCCTGACCTGAAGTAACTTGCGTGTGCCAGCAGCCGGCTGGCATTCGAGGCTCTGGGACAGCGATGAATGGTGCTGTCCCGGACCCCCCCCCCCCGGCCCGCCCTGCTCCGCCCCCTGGACCGCCCATCCCTGCCCCCGGCCTGCCCATTTGTTAGGGCCAGGCGCTAATGCACGTATCGCCACTTACGCACGAGGCCGGGCCCTTTCTAAAATGCACGCAGCGCATGGCCAATTTAAAAATCCAGCCATATATGTGCTGATTTTAATGTATGTTTAAACAGCCAAGTTAATTATAGATTCACTAACTTATGAGATGGAAAACACCATGGCACACACTAAGAGCCCGACCTAATAAAATGCAAGGGAAAAATGTGTACTGAGCTTCAGTGCACATTTTCTTTATTCACATGATAAAACCAAAACTCCTGATGTAGTAAACTGCAAATTACTGCAGTGCTAAAAAAAAAGTGCATGTACAGAAAAAAAGGGCACGCAATTCTGCGGTATTATATGCATGTAGTTTTTCTCCATCAGATGTTGTGCACCATCAACCACTAGATCTTACTATCTAAGTTAAATTCTATAGGCATATCCATTTCTGTACTCGTATGGTTCTCACCCCGAACACACTCAACAAGTGAGGATTGGATATGCCATATCATCTTGGCACCCTGTGGTTACTGGAGTATCACAGGGCTTTGCCATATCAGTGGTTTTATTTAGCATACTGTATATTTGTCACTGATTTGTAAATCCGGCCAGGACTCAGTATTGGGTATAGAATCTATGCAGACGATATCCAGTTTTTTGTATCTCTTTACCTACATGCAGTTAAACAACGACTTAATCTCAACAAACTTGCTTTAAATATTGAAAAAATGAGGCCAACATCCTTAGCAGGTTTCCATCTAAAAATGGTTGTAATATTTTGATCTCATGAGTTAAAAATCTAGGCATATAGTTGGAACCTGATCTATCCCTTCATTTGCATAGAAAATCAGTGGCAAAAGCTTTGTTTGATCCGCTGGTTTAAGGCTCCTGCTAAGTACAGAAGATTTTCAAACAGTATTTCAGGCTTTAACTTTTACCATCTCGGATTACTGCAATGCTATTTACCTTGGTTTCAAGCTATATACTTATGGTGCTTCAATTGGCTCAAAACGCAGCAGCCCGTATCCTCACTAATACTAGAAACAGAGAGCATATAACCCTTGTTCTCCAGTCATTGCACTGACTTCTAGTTGAATGGAGAATCAAATATAATTTCATCACATTGATACACAAATTACTGAACAATATCTGTACAGCTTGGATCTGTGTGACCATATATGTCTATAAAACATTTTGTGCATTGAAGTCTGCACAACGAAACTTCTTAAATGTCCCTTTACCTTGGCTTGCATATTTAACTGAGACTAGAGAATGAGCTTACTTTGTGGCTGGCCCTTTCTTCTGGAATTCTCTGCCTGAGAATTTGTGATTCATTGCATGCACATAGACATTTAAGAAACATGTAAAGGTCCTGTTTACACAGATTTTTGAGCTAGAAAGTTAAGATCATCTCAGTGATTCTTGCCTGCCCCTCATTTTATGTTGCTGTTCATTAAGAGGTCCATATTCAAAAGCCATTTATACGGATAATGTAATAGTCATCTTTCTAAATGGCTTGCCCAGCTATATTTAGCTCTTATCCAGTTAAATTCTAGCCGGATATGAAGAGGGCATTCCATGAGCGGGCAAGAGGCATTCTGAGAAAGAGCGGAGTTAGCCGCATAAGTTAAGTGGCTAACTCCACGCATATATTTTTAAAGTTAAACATAAAAATACACGACTATAGTATTTGCGCGCTACTTATCCAGAGAAATTCTGATTTATCTAGCTAAATTTTGAAAGTGGCACTTATCCAGAAAGATTCAACTTATTCATCTAAGCATGTCACTTACCCAGACAAGTTCCAACTTATCTGACTAAGTAGTAGTAAAGTTGCTATTTATCCAGATAACTCTTAAAGCACTACTTATCCGGCTATCTGATGTAGCCAGGTTAATGGCATTTAAGAATTATCTGGATAAGCAGCAACTTTGCCGTTAGTCAGATAAATGGGAACTTATCCAAATAAGTGCCACTAAGTAGCTGGATAAATTGGAATTTATCTGGATAAGTGCAATATGTATTCACAAATTATTTCTACATGTGTGCACACATTGCAGGGTGCATTTATTTGTATTTTATAACCTGAGTTTATTGTATATGCACAGGTTATAAAATACAGGAATAGATTATCTTACATACACGTTACAGAATTATCCTTTGGTTTTGTGTGCACCCCCGACACATAGAAAAGTGCCATCACATACAAAAAACAAGATCTGTGTGCATAATGAGGTCCATATTCAGATATAGGCCAGATAGCAAAGATAGCTGGATAAAATTATCCAGTTACCAGGCCGATTCAGAAAAACGCACGGGAGAGCTGGCGAGCGCCTGCTCTCCCGGCGCGCACACAGGCCACTCTCCTGGGCGCGCGATTCAGGAGGGTGGCCTATGCCCGCAGTAAAAGGAGGCGCTAAGGAAACTAGTGCATCCCTAGCGCCTCCTTTTTGACAGGAGCGGCGGCTGTCAGTGGGTTTGACAGCCAATGCTCAATTTTGCCCGCGTCGGTTCTCAAACCCGCTGACAGCCACGGGTTCGGAAAATGGACGCCGGCAAAATTGAGCCAGCCTTTGGGCAGACGTTAATTTCTGAAAGTAAAATGTGCGGCTTGGCTACACATTTTACTTTCTCTATCGCGCGGGAATAACTAATAGGGCCATCAACATTCATTTGCATGTTGCGGGCGCAATTAGTTTCGGGGGGGTTGGATGCACGTTTTCGACGCGCTATTACCCCTTACTGAATAAGGGGTAAAGCTAGTGCGTCGAAAATGCGCGCCCAAATGCAGGTTAACAGTGCGCTCCACCAGAGTGCACTGTACTGTATCGGCCTGTAAATGTGAAGGTACATTCCATAGTGCGGCTGCAATATGTAATATAGCCAACTAACTTTAGGGCAGGCTTTTGGCCCAACCAGCCTTAGCTGGCTGTTATCCAGTTAACTCTGAATATCAGCTGAGGCCTAGATTCATCAAAATTATTTGTTTATTGCACGAATAACGTACACAATAAAGAAAAGAGGCATATATATTCAAATTGCCGGCCTAATGCATCACATAGTTAAATATCGCATGCGACGTTGCGTCATCCCGCGCTGGGTGGGTCATTGCGCTCTGCAGTGCATCATCACAGGTGCACAATATTTTTCCCTCACTACAAAAACAGGCTTCCTGCAGGTGCCTGTTTGAGGGTGTGTCAGGAGTCTGGCCAGAAGAGAGTTGTGAGTGTATTGGGCCTACTTGGAGGTTGTAGATAGTGATTTTCTGAGTGCATATTCTTGTTATCTGATGCATTAGATGCATTAGATGCATTAGAATTAGGGCATCCCGACAGTGAGGTTCCAATAATTAGAAAAGTAGTCCAAGTGCCTGTAACTAAAAACTCACCTGAGCTAAAAAATTCTAACTTATCCCTATCAATTAAAAAACAGAATGAAAATACAAACAAAAAACAAACTTTGAAATGTTTGTATGCTAATGCCAGAAGTCTAAGAAGTAAGATGGGAAAATTAGAATGTATAGCAGTAAATGATGACATAGACTTAATTGGCATCTCAGAGACATGGTGGAAAGAGGATAACCAATGGGACAGTGCTATAACGGGGTACAAATTATATCGCAATGACAGAGAGGAGCAGTCGGGAGGAGGTGTGGCGCTTTATGACCAAGATGGCATAGAGTCCAACAGGATAACCATTAGGGATGTGAATCGTGTCCTCGATCGTCTTAACGATCGATTTCGGCTGGGAGGGGGAGGGAATCGTATTGTTGCCGTTTGGGGGGGTAAAATATCGTGAAAAATCGTGAAAAATCTAAAAATCTAAAAATCGCAAAACCGGCACATTAAAACCCCCTAAAACCCACTCCCGACCCTTTAAATTAAATCCCCCACCCTCCCGAACCCCCCCCAAATGAGTTAAATAACCTGCGGGTCCAGCGGCGGTCCGGAACGGCAGCGGTCCGGAACGGGCTCCTGCTCCTGAATCTTGTTGTCTTCAGCCGGCGCCATTTTCCAAAATGGCGCCGAAAAATGACGGCGGCCATAGACGAACACGATTGGACGGCAGGAGGTCCTTCCAGACCACCGCTGGACTTTTGGCAAGTCTCGTGGGGGTCAGGAGGCCCCCCACAAGCTGGCCAAAAGTTCCTGGAGGTCCAGCGGGGGTCAGGGAGCGATTTCCCGCAGCGAATCGTTTTCGTACGGAAAATGGCGCCGGCAGGAGATCGACTGCAGGAGGTCGTTCAGCGAGGGTTCCGGACCCCCGCTGGACCATCAGGGACTTTTGGCAAGTCTTGGGAGACTCTCCTGAACCCCATAAGACTTGCCAAAAGTCCCAGGTGGTCCAGCTGGGGTCCGGGAGCGAACTCCTGTACTCGGGCCGTCGGCTGCCAGTATTCAAAATGGCGCCGATAGCCTTTGCCCTCACTATGTCACAGGGGCCGACCAATGGCACCAGTAGCCTCTGTGACATAGTGAGGGCAAAGGCTATCGGCGCCATTTTGACTACTGGCAGCCGACGGCCTGAGAGCAGGAGGTTGCTCCCGGACCCCCGCTGGACCACCAGGGACTTTTGGCAAGTCTTGTGGGGACTTTTGGCAAGTCTTGGGGGGGTCCCCCAAGACTTGCCAAAAGTTCCTGGTGGTCCAGCGGGGTCCGGGAGCAATTTCCTGCACTCGGGCCGTCGGCTGCCGGTAATCAAAATGGCACCGATAGCCTTTGCCCTTACTATGTCACATGAGCTACCGGTGCCATTGGTCAGCCCCTGTCACATGGTAGGAGCACAAGATGGTGCCGGCCATCCATTGCTCTTACCATGTGACAGGGGCTGATCAATGGCACCGGTAGCTCCTGTGACATAGTAAGGTCAAAGGCTATCGGTACCATTTTGAATACCGGCAGCCGAGGGCGTGAGTGCAGGAGATGGCTCCCTGATGCCCCGCTGGACCACCAGGGAGTTTTGGTAAGTCTTGGGGGGGTCAGGAGGCTGGGGGGTTTGTTTAAATTCGCTCCTTTAGACGGCCGAATAATTTGGCGAAGATTTGTTGTATTCGTGGGAAATCGAGATACGTTTCACTTCCCCACGAATACAACGAATATGGCCCTATACGTTGCGAATTACCAATACGTAGAAACAAATTCACACCCCTATTGGGTGGTGTGAAGGGGAAACTTGGAGTTATCATGACCCAACAGTTTAATTTATGCATCATTAATTCTGTTAGGAGTACAAGGGTATGTGACCACATACATTTTGAGCTTACACTGTAAATCAAATATGATGTGTACTTACTGAGTGTTGGTACACACTTTGAGCTGCTGGCTCACAAGTAGGAATGATGAATGAGGGAGTACCATCTGCTGTACAATGTTCACGGGCAACCATCAGAGGGCCTAGAAAGGTGTTGCTGGTGCTGGGGACAAGGTTGCCTTCCACACTGTGGCTCCCACCCCTGTACTGGCATCTCTTGGGGGTCTGTATAATAGGGGGTCTGTATAATAGGTAGCATCCAGGTAGCATCCAGGTAGCATCCAGATCCCAGACAGGCCACAAGAGGCATGGCAGCCAGTCTGTGGAAGTCTGTCTTGTCCACAGCACAGCAGCACCCCTCTACGTCCTGTGCCCTGCCCTGTACTCACTCACTCCTCCTCCCAACTTGTCACACAGCAGATGGCACTATGTAGCATGAGTCACATAGCGTAGTGAAACTGAATTTCTGGTTACAATACAAGTGAAGTGGTTTGGACATTTCTCCTCCCTTTGTAGGCGGATATAGGCGCACCACATCTAGCTTTGCACAGAAAAGTTATTCTTGCTCATATGGTCAAAAGACAGTAGGCATTCTGTTCCTGCATCTACACAGCACAGAGGAAGTGATAAAAAAAGGGGGACTGGTGTGGCAACCTCTATGTGTAACACAGCAGTTTAAGGCATGTAAACCCTTGGCCTGTATGATGAGAGCACTTGAGATCAGATATGGAGACGTGCTAAATGAGAACAGTGACAAAAAAAAGGGACTCTATAATAGGATGTTCCCAATGCTTGTGTGATGTGGGACGCCAAGCACCAGCTATCACCCCCACACCCCCCACACAAACCCATGCACCAGGTTTGTCAGTACATGCAGCGTGTAAAGCTGCATAATGATAAGCACTCATCTTTATCATCCCTATAGGCCAATCATTACCAACTCCTTTACAGTGCCTGTTCCATGCATCACAGCATTCCCACATTCACTGGGCAACCAGCACAACCTCCCTCCATTACTTTCCAAGGGTCCATGCCAGGCCTAGTTGTGGGTATGCAGTACACCCCATAATAACTGCATTTAGATGGTGGTAAATCTTTCATGTAGGGAGGAGTCTACAGTGAGAAAAACAGCCAACTGTTAGGTATATCATTCAATTTGTACAGCATACTGGCCACCTGCACACCTTTGCTGCTCAGTGAACACTACATTTAAACTGTAAGTGTACTTGTTGAAAATGAGCAGTTAAAGAGGTATAACCATTCCTACCGCTATCCATATGCTGCCCTTTCAGAAGCACACCTTCTCCAGAGGGCACCCACTCCATCAAAGTTGTGCAAAAGGTGTCTGTGCTCAATTTAGGGACACACACTGCCTGCTAAGGGATATTGGAATGCAGGGCCAAGGGAGCAACCTCCGAATGCAATGCCACACTCACACACCAAGTGACCATGCCACTCATAGCATGTCAGTCACAGAGTCACGCACTCACTTATGTTAGCAGTAGGGACTACATGCTACAGTTTCTGCATGTACACAAGTGCAAAGCCTATGTTCCAGCAATATTTGGCATTAAACAACATAGAGGTGTGTGGCAACTAGCTGTAACAGCTAATGAGTCTATTTGAGTCCTACCTCCACAAACATTAGGGATGTGCAGAGGGACGCCATACGTTGCATTCATGATTCGGATTTGTCGGGGAGCAGATACGTTGCATTCGGCCGTATGGCCCCCCGATGAGTTAATACGGCGATTTCTATATGTGTGCCAGCTAAAAATCAAATTAACTACAACCCCCCACCCTCCTGACCCCCCCCCCCAAGACTTACCAAAACTCCCTGGTGGTCCAGCGGGGGGTCCAGGAACCATCCCCTGCACTCACACCCTCGGTGCCGGTTTCATCATGGCGCCGATAGCCTTTGTCACAAGGGCTACCGGTGCCATTGGTTAGCCCCTGTCACATGGCCATCAGTGCCATCTTGTGCTCCTACCATGTGGCACCGGTAGCCCCTGTGACATAGTATGGGCAAAGGCTATCGGCGCCATTTTGAGTAGTGGCATCGGACGGCCGGCGTGCAGGAGGTCGCTCCGAGACCCCCAGGGACTTTTGGCCAGCTTGGGGGGGCCTCCTGATCCCCACAAGACTTGCCAAAAGTCCAGCGGGGGTCCGGGAGCGACCTCCTGCACGTCGGCTGTCTGATGCCAGTACTCAAAATGGCACCTATCGCCTTTGCCTTCACTATGTCACAGGGGCCAACCGTCGGTACCTGTGACATAGTGAGGGCATAGGCGATCGGCACCATTTTGAGTACTGGCATCGGACGGCCGGCGTGCAGGAGGTCACTCCTGGACCCCCGCTGGACTTTTGGCAAGTCTTGGGGGGGTCAGGAGGCCCCCCCAAGCTTGCCAAAAGTCCCTGGGGGTCCAACGGGGGTCCCGGAGTGACCTCCTGCACTCCAGCTGTCCGATGCCAGTACTCAAAATGGCGCCGATAGCCTTTGCCCATACTATGTCACAGGGGCTACCGGTGCCATTGGTCAGCCCCTGTCACATGGTAGGAGCACAAGGTGGCGCCGATGGCCATGTGACAGGGGCTGACCAATGGCACCGGTAGCCCCTGTGACAAAAGCTATCGGCGCCATGATGAAACCGGCACCGAGGGTGCGAGTGCAGGGGATGGTTCCTGGACCCCCCGCTGGACTACCAGGGAGTTTTGGTAAGTCTTGGGGGGGTTCAGGAGGGTGGGGGGTTTGTTTAAATTTTTATTTAGGTGGCCGTATAATTCGGGGAAGATTTGTGTATTCATGGAGAATCGCGATACGTTTCGCTTCCCCACGAATACTACGAATAGTGCAATATAAGTTGCGGATCGCCAATACGGCGAAAACGAATGCACACCCCTAACAAACATTATCTATAGCTGCCCACAGGTAACATTTCTGTGATAGGCATATATCACCCCTACTTAGTGCAAGATTCTCACATGGACCCCTGAAGGGCTTAGATGGCACAAAATGCCTGTCAGTGCAGATTGCAATACATAAAGGCCATCAGCAATCATGGGAAGCACATGACATCTGTGGGAGCCTGTATGCTCATAACCTATTCAGCAGACCACACTAGGTCAACACAGAATGCAATACACAGAAGACTACATGTACTAGGGATGTGAATCGTTTTTCAACGATTAAAATTATCGTCCGATAATGTTTATATCGTCTTAAATCGTTATAGAACACGATACAATAGAAATTCTAACGATTTATCGTTAAAAATCGTTAAATCGTGTTAGTGCGCACTAACTCGAGTTAGTGCGCACTAACTCCCCGTTAGTGCGCACTAACTCGATTTAGGGCGCACTAACTGAAAATGATACAAATAAACACTTTCCAGGTCACTGAAGGTCAGTTAGGAATGAATATGTGTTCCTATTGGCTGGCTGCCCTCTTATCTATTGATATTACCAAGGTTACCACTGAGGTGATGGTTGGGGGGATGGGAAATGGAACTGGAAACTAACGAACACCAACAGAAAATGAAACAAAGTGTTCACACTTCCCAGGTCAGTAAAGGTCACTTAGGAATGAATATGTATGTATGTATTCCTATTGGCTGGCTGTGCTCTTATCTATTGATGTTACCAATATGGTTGGGGGGATGTGAAATGGAAACAGTTGGAAGCTTGACAAAAAAAGTAATGTAATGATCAGCACTCACGTGACTAGAACTTGTTTGTTTATTATTTTTGTTAGCAGGCACCTGAAATGCTAGTGCATGTTGAATTTGCCAATCACTGTGCATTTTAGAAAGGTGGTCCTGGCTGGAACTGTACACAGTTCAAATATATGTAATTGATTGTTGGTAAGTGTATTTTTTAAGTAGCCACACTGGCACCAGTATGTTTACTTTTCCTCCTACTTAACTCACTAGCTCAGCTTTGTAAGAAGGGCTTCTCTGCTTGTGTGTTGTTTTGTTTGGTGTGAGGAGAGCAGAAACATCAGATCTTTATTCAATCTACTACAGTCATCTCTTACAGTGCCCTATCCCTATTAATACCAGGAGTGTTGTGATCTTCCTGCACACAGTGCCCTAACCCTGATACCAGTCTGAGACAGCTCCCTCCCTGCATTACTAGTGAGAGGCTGGCTTCACAGACAGGGGGGAGCTGCCTGACCCTCACTCCTGACTTCCCCCATGTCCCAGCTAGTGAATGGTGTGTGGGTGAGGGGGGGGGGGGAGGATGGTGAAGTCTGAGACAGCTCCCTCCCTGCATTACTAGTGAGAGGCTGGCTTCACAGACAGGGGGGAGCTGCCTGACCCTCACTCCTGACTTCCCCCATGTCCCAGCTAGTGAATGGTGTGTGGGTGAGGGGGGGGGGGGGAGGATGGTGAAGTCTGAGACAGCTCCCTCCCTGCATTACTAGTGAGAGGCTGGCTTCACAGACAGGGGGGAGCTGCCTGAACCTCACTCCTGACTTCCCCCATGTCCCAGCTAGTGAATGGTGTGTGGGTGAGGGGGGGGAGGATGGTGAAGTCTGAGACAGCTCCCTCCCTGCATTACTAGTGAGAGGCTGGCTTCACAGACAGGGGGGAGCTGCCTGACCCTCACTCCTGACTTCCCCCATGTCCCAGCTAGTGAATGGTGTGTGGGTGAGGGGGGGGGGGGGAGGATGGTGAAGTCTGAGACAGCTCCCTCCCTGCATTACTAGTGAGAGGCTGGCTTCACAGACAGGGGGGAGCTGCCTGACCCTCACTCCTGACTTCCCCCATGTCCCAGCTAGTGAATGGTGTGTGGGTGAGGGGGGGGGGGGGAGGATGGTGAAGTCTGAGACAGCTCCCTCCCTGCATTACTAGTGAGAGGCTGGCTTCACAGACAGGGGGGAGCTGCCTGACCCTCACTCCTGACTTCCCCCATGTCCCAGCTAGTGAATGGTGTGTGGGTGAGGGGGGGGGGAGGATGGTGAAGTCTGAGACAGCTCCCTCCCTGCATTACTAGTGAGAGGCTGGCTTCACAGACAGGGGGGAGCTGCCTGACCCTCACTCCTGACTTCCCCCATGTCCCAGCTAGTGAATGGTGTGTGGGTGAGGGGGGGGGGGAGGATGGTGAAGTCTGAGACAGCTCCCTCCCTGCATTACTAGTGAGAGGCTGGCTTCACAGACAGGGGGGAGCTGCCTGTCCCTCACTCCTGACTTCCCCCATGTCCCAGCTAGTGAATGGTGTGTGGGTGAGGGGGGGGGGGGGTGGATGGTGAAGTCTGAGACAGCTCCCTCCCTGCATTACTAGTGAGAGGCTGGCTTCACAGACAGGGGGGAGCTGCCTGACCCTCACTCCTGACTTCCCCCATGTCCCAGCTAGTGAATGGTGTGTGGGTGAGGGGGGGGGAGGATGGTGAAGTCTGAGACAGCTCCCTCCCTGCATTACTAGTGAGAGGCTGGCTTCGCAGACAGGGGGGAGCTGCCTGACCCTCACTCCTGACTTCCCCCATGTCCCAGCTAGTGAATGGTGTGTGGGTGAGGGGGGGGGGGGGAGGATGGTGAAGTCTGAGACAGCTCCCTCCCTGCATTACTAGTGAGAGGCTGGCTTCACAGACAGGGGGGAGCTGCCTGACCCTCACTCCTGACTTCCCCCATGTCCCAGCTAGTGAATGGTGTGTGGGTGAGGGGGGGGGGGGGAGGATGGTGAAGTCTGAGACAGCTCCCTCCCTGCATTACTAGTGAGAGGCTGGCTTCACAGACAGGGGGGAGCTGCCTGTCCCTCACTCCTGACTTCCCCCATGTCCCAGCTAGTGAATGGTGTGTGGGTGAGGGGGGGGGGAGGATGGTGAAGTCTGAGACAGCTCCCTCCCTGCATTACTAGTGAGAGGCTGGCTTCGCAGACAGGGGGGAGCTGCCTGACCCTCACTCCTGACTTCCCCCATGTCCCAGCTAGTGAATGGTGTGTGGGTGAGGGGGGGGGGAGGATGGTGAAGTCTGAGACAGCTCCCTCCCTGCATTACTAGTGAGAGGCTGGCTTCACAGACAGGGGGGAGCTGCCTGTCCCTCACTCCTGACTTCCCCCATGTCCCAGCTAGTGAATGGTGTGTGGGTGAGGGGGGGGGTGGATGGTGAAGTCTGAGACAGCTCCCTCCCTGCATTACTAGTGAGAGGCTGGCTTCACAGACAGGGGGGAGCTGCCTGACCCTCACTCCTGACTTCCCCCATGTCCCAGCTAGTGAATGGTGTGTGGGTAAGGGGGGGGGGGGGGGAGGATGGTGAAGTCTGAGACAGCTCCCTCCCTGCATTACTAGTGAGAGGCTGGCTTCACAGACAGGGGGGAGCTGCCTGACCCTCACTCCTCCGGGGTATTGTGATCTTCCTGCACACAGTGCCCTATCCCTGATACCAGGGGTGTTGTGATCTTCCTGCATGCAGTGCCCTATCCCTATTAATACCAGGAGTGTTGTGATCTTCCTGCATGCAGTGCCCTATCCCTATTAATACCAGGAGTGTTGTGATCTTCCTGCATGCAGTGCCCTATCCCTGATATCGGGATGTGTGCAAGAAGATCACAACACCCCCGGTATCAGGAATAGGGCACTGTGTGCAGGAAGATCACAACACCCCCAGTATCAGGAATAGGGCACTGTGTGCAGGAAGATCACAACACCCCTGGTATTAGGGATAGGGCACTGTGTGCAGGAAGATCACAACACTCCTGGTATTAATAGGGATAGGGCACTGTGTGCAGGAAGATCACAATACCCCTGGTATCAGGGTTAGGGCACAAGTTCTAGTCACATTGACTGATCACATTACTTGTTTTGTCAAGCTACCAACTGTTTCCATTTCCCATCCCCCATATACTGTCAGTAGGAAACTTGGTAACATGAATAAATAAGAGGGCAGCCAATAGGAATACATATTCATTCCTAAACTGACCTTAACTGACCTGAAAAGTGTCAAATTGTATCATTTTCAGTTAGTGCGCACTAACTCCCAGTTAGTGCGCACTAACTCCCGTTAGTGCGCACTAATCGGAAAAAACGATTTTTAACGATTTTTTAACTAAAAAATCGTGCCTAAGACGATTTTCTTGCCCTGCCACACGATTTCTATCGTTAAGACGATATGGAAAACGATTCACATCCCTAACATGTACTGTGTAGGACCAGAGCAGACCGGCTCACAACTAACTGTAGAAGTCTGTAACACCACTTACTACTAAGCCTACAGCATAGCAGCTGTTCAGCAGTCCACACACGTGGTCACATGCATGTGCATCAGCTACGGCATGCAACCATGAAAACATGGAAATGTGTGCATTGATGTTGGTAATGGTACTATCTGCAAAGTGTTTGGACAGAAGTGCTGAGCCAATGTGCTTTAAAGGGCCTCTGAGATCACACCAGCAGTGTTACAGGTAGTAGAAGGTGTAGGTTAAAGGTGAAGATTGTGCCTATGTTGAAGGTTGAAACATATGCACAACATACTGCTGCACCACATGACTATCTGTGATGCATAACGCACTATGACCTTCCAGCAACATGCCATCTCCAGATCACAGTAAGCCTATGTGTAACACAGCAGTTTAAGGCATGTAGACCCTTGGCCTGTATGATGTGAGCACTTGATGAGGATTGATGTGGCTACGGTAAGAGAGGTTATAAACTATACTGTCACGGTGACATGTCAGAGATCAGAGGAAATGGCAAGTGAAGGAAGGACAGTAGGAGATTCCCAATCCTGCCTTCACTCAGCTCCATGTGCACCCTCTGAAAGGTTTGCTAAAAAGGCAACACCACCTACACGACATCATGACAGGTAAGGCCCTCACCTTTTATACATAAAAAGTGGTAAATTGCCTAGCGTCCTGTAGTAGGGTGCATGCGTGTAGGGATGCATACAATGAGAAACCAGGATACTATCCTTTGAAGGAGCTGTGTATATGCTCTAAAGTGCACCAGGAAGCACAGTCACTTTCAGCCAGGCTGTAATGGAAGGTGTGATCCCAAACCAGTGTGATGTGTGCAGTACTGTGGCCACCTGTCCTGAATTTGAAGTATGTACATGCTGCCATTTCATCGCATCTCCCTAAATGTAAATGAAGCAAAACCAAGACTCTCTATAACTGCAGGCATGTCAGTTAGACGATGACTAGATGTGCATATGCTGCAAGGCGGTATGCAGTTATAAATCCTAGTGTACACAGACTCTTTAAGTGCTGAGGCACTGGTGTGACATTGGTCTGGGAATGCCCATGTGACTGTAAGCACACCCATTACAGAGGTATTCCTTCAGCTGCACACCTTTAAGCACTTCCGAATGAAGGTCTAATATTTGTAATCTGGCAGTCCAACATTTAAGTGTCTACTTGTTACTTTGCCATGCGCGTTGCACTTTCAGTGCTATTTGAGATTTACAGCATTTGTATTAGGTGTAGCTCTCCAGGGTCGAGGACCCTGTGGGGCACCAGCACATTTATGCCACTATGTCATCCACATGTGAGCAGGAGAATGAGGTCCGGTGGTGAGGGCTCGCAGGCCACACCGTGCTAGGTAGGCCACTAACTGAAATACTTCACATGCCTCTTTTACTGTCACTATCAGGCAGAACACAGGGTGGCAGCGACATGTCTATCATATAATGCTTAGTGTGAAAACTTTATTTCAAGTACACCGTAATGGTTCTTTGCCAAGACAAATCCAGAGCAGCCATATGTGTTTTATGGTATACGGTGACCTACACAGCCAAGAAGTTAGGGAAAGAAAAGGGATAGCGAGTAGAGCAGCAGCTAACAAGCTGAAGCAGTTCTCCCCTGGAAAGGGAAGTGGTATGTGAGGCCTATCAGACAAAGTGTATTTGTGGTCTCCTGGGCTCGTGCAGGGAGACATGGGGGATCCCGTGGGAGATCAGGATGCAGCTCCTTTGGCAGTCCATGGAGTACAGCCACATTATGGAAAACGCAGCACAGTAACACAATCTTTGCAACTTTGCGTGGGGCATACATTAAAGCTCTACCCATCTTGTCCAAACAGTGAAAGTGACTTTTCAGAAGGCCGAAGGTGTGTACTATGACACAGTGGGTAACTCATAAGACCACGTTGTATCTCGTCTCTGCCAGCGTATTTGGCATTTGTATGGGGGTGACAAGCCAGGGCCTGCAACCGTACCCTGAATCTCATGTGGAAATGACAAAAGAAAGACATGAATGACAGCATTGTCACTTGCAAATATGAGTGGCTCACCACAGTATCCAGTAAGACTGTATAAGGTAGCTGAGCCTTAAAGCCTGATTAGTGTTGCCTAAGAGCATTTAACATTGTTGTTGGCCACTAGGGATGTGAATCGTTTTTCTGATGGTTGAAAATATCGTATGATATTTTCTCATCCGTCAGGAATTGGGGGATCCCTGAAAGCGATAGGAAAACCCCACAAATGTTTCGTGGAGTTCTCTTATTGCTTTGGGGGGGCGGGAAGAAAGGGCACACAAAAAGAACACAAAACCCACCCCGACCCTTTAAATCTCATTATTTAGAATCCCCTCGCCCCCAAAAATTTTTTTTCCAAAATACCTGGTGGTCCAGCAGGGGTCCCGGGAGCGATCTCCCGCTCTCGGGCCGTCGGCTGCCACTAATCAAAATGGTGCCGATGGCCCTTTGCCCTTACCATGGACAGGGGCTATTGGTGCCATTGGCTGGCCCCTGTCACATGGTAAGAGCAAAGGGCCATCGGCGCCATTTTGTTTACTGGCAGCTGACGGCCTGAGAGCAGGAGATCGCTCCCGGGACCCCTCTGGACCACCAGGTACTTTAGAAAAGTTTTGGGGGGGTCGGGAGATTCTAAATAATGAGATTTAAAGGGTCAGGGTGGGTTTTTTTTTTTTTTCAGCTCGGGACAGCTGAAAAAAAGCGCGGTCCCGCGGGAAACAATGATTTCCCGCAGTTCTAGTATGAACACGATTCCGGAACCGATTCCAGAACCAATTCACATCTCTATTGGCCACTATATGTGAGGGCAAGCTGTTGCCAAAAGTAGCTCATTGTTCATGACTACTACATCTGATGTGGCTATTGGAAGTATTGCATGACAGGCCTTCGCAGCCCAGAAAAGGATATTGGTGTGTAGCTGCCTGCCAACCTTGAAAACATATGTAACAGGTGGCACACCTGTGCTAGCAGCAAATGCCATACCTCATGTTGTGCTGACGAATGTCCATGGCAGCTATACAGTTTGTCTTCCATAGAAACCTATTTGTGAGCCCACATACAGGCAATATGGCAGGCCACCAATATGCAGTGCAGACTGCTCATGGTACAGGTGTGTGAGGCTGTACAGAAACTATATGTGACTATGTTCCTGATGCTTCAGTAATGGCCCACTCGAGATGGAGCTGTGCCGGCAGTGTGGACAGTGCAATTTTCTGAATTACCTGAGACATTGTAACAGATCCCAAGGGAAGGATAGGAATGGGGCCTTTTAGGTAATAAAGACGTGCAACACGTATAGTGGCTCCTCACTTAGCAACCTTTAGGTCCCGTGCGATGATGGCACACACTAATTGGCCGGCCTCTGAAACATGGGCAGAAAAAGGCATGGTCTTCGCAATTACCTGCATACATGACAGTTGCATACAAGGCAGTTGTCATGCTACCAATTGTGTCCTCCCCCACAGACCAATTCCCATTTGGGTGTCTTTAGCCACATACCCATAGGCAGAGATGGAAGTGAGAAAGAAAAGTGTGTCTTACCTACAAGCTAAGCATCACTGTACAGGCCATCCTCAATATTGTCAAAGGGGTCCAATTTCCTAAGTATAAAGGAATCATGTGGAGCTCCTTGGTACCTGGCCACCACGTCGAGGATGCGTATTCAAGCATCGCAGACTACTTGACCATTGATGGAATGGAAGAGCTTCCTGTTGCAGTACATCTTCTCCCTCTGATGGGATGGAATGATGGCCATGTGAGTGCAGTCATAAGAACATAAGAAATTGCCATGCTGGGTCAGACCAAGGGTCCATCAAGCCCAGCATTCTGTTTCCAACACAGGCCAAACCAGGCTCCAAGAACCTGGCAAGTACCCAAACACCAAGAAGATCCCATGCTTCTGATGCCAGTAATAGCAGAGGCCATTCCCTAAGTCAACCTGATTAACAGCAGTTAATGAACTTCTCCTCCAAGAAATTATCCAAACCTTTTTTAAACCCAGCTAGACTAACTGCACTAACCACATCCTCTGGCAACAAATTCCAGAGTTTATTTGTGCATTGAGTGAAAAAGAATTTTCTCCGATTAGTCTTAATTATGCTACTTGCTAACTTCATGGAATGCCCCCTAGTCCTTCTATTATCCAAAAGTGTAAATAACCGATTCACATCTACTCGATCAAGACCTCTCATGATTTTAAAGACCTCTATCATATTCCTCCTCAGCTGTCTCTTCTCCAAGCTGAACAGCCATAACCTCTTCAGCCTTTCCTCATAGGGGAGCTGTTCCATCCCCTTTATCATTTTGGTTGCCCTTCTCTGTACCTTCTTCATTGCAACTATATCTTTTTTGAGATGCGGTGACCAAAATTGTATACAGTATTCAAGTATTCCACTTCAAAAAAGGAATAAAAACATGGCTGTTTAAACAGGCCTACCCCAACTCCTCTCAACCCTAGGCCTCCCACGCATACAGGAACCTGCATTCTCCATACAGCCCTTCCCACCTTTCCCACCCTGGTAACCCTTCCAGCACACCCCATGCTCCCCCTAACTCCCCCCCTCCACTCCCCCCCCCCCCCCCCCCGCCTCTCAGCCTCTTCAGCCTCCCCCCCCCCCCGCCTTCTTTACCATATCAATCTCTCCTTTACCTTTACCTCCCCTCTCGCATATTTTCTCCCCCCCTTTCCCTCTCCCCTCACCCCTCCCCCCAACGTTGTAAATAAGTTCACATATGTAATATGTAATTTTAAACCCATATCTTCCCAATTAAGTTATCCATGCTTGCTTTCTCTTTTCTCTCGTTCTTCGCTTTTTACCTTGTTCCTTTTATCCAATTATTATCCAATTCTCCCAGTTAAACCCCCCTTGTTCAATGTAATTTCCTTTCTCAGTTAATTGTGAACCGACATGATGTGTCCTACGAATGCCGGTATATAAAAATGTTAAATAAATAAATAAATAAATAAGGTGCGGTCTCACCATGGAGCAATACAGAGGCATTATGACAGTTTCCGTTTTATTAACCATTCCCTTTCTAATAATTCCTAACATTCTATTTGCTTTTTTGACTGCTGCCGCACACTGAGCTGATGATTTCAAAGTATTATCCACTATGATGCCTATATATTGTTCCTGGGTGGTAGTTCCTAATATGGAACCTAACATCATGTAACTACAGCAAGGGTTATTTTTCCCTATATGCAACACCTTGCACTTATCCACATTAAATTTCATCTGCCAACAACATTGGGAAAGTGTGCAAAAGCATAGAAACCTCTCTTCAAGACCATCAAGTCCTGCCTGTCACAAGGAAATTTTATATATCAATTAATTTGGTCAGTGACTGATTCGATGTCCTGGTCCAGACAGCATGAGAAAGTGATTTGGGACATTCCCCCCACAACCCCTACTGTGGGTTAGAAGGAGCCGCTTGTCATGAAATGGATGGCGGCCAAGAGTTTGGTGAGGCTGGGGATGGTGTGGGGCCTTTCGATTACCTGATCCAGATCCCCTCAGAAGTCTTCATATAATTCCAGGATTGCTTGAGAGCTGAGGCGATACCTGCTAACCTCAAAGTCCTTAGGGATGCCCAGCAATAATGTTCATGGAGGGAAGATACGCTCCCTTTATCTCCCATGCTATGGCCACCTGTGTGCAGGCAGCTAGGCCTGAGCCCAAAGCAGCGTAGTCTCTGCCTGCACTGATGGTACTTCCCTCGGACATCTTGGAAGTGGCATTGGCTGTTTTCTGGGTGTTCTTCTTCCACATGTTGTCGTCTGTGGCGAGCCTGGTGAGGTTTGAAGTATGCTTGTAGAAGTACACTTGACACTCACAAAATGCTTTTAGGAAGGTTGACCTGGTAAAAACAGGCATTTTTATTGGACCAGGAATGCTTGGCAGGAGTGTTGGTAAGTTTGAAGTTTTTATCGCTCACAATAAGCACCACAATAATAGTGCAGTCCATGATACCGGCCGCGATAAAAACTTTTTCGGCCTGTACTGCCAAGAAAAATGTGTAGGTATTACCTGCGTTAATGACCCGCAATAACATGTGATAGCTATCGCACGCAGCGCTACCAAGCCCTGCTTTACATTAATCCCTCACAAACTCTGCCTACTTTTACATTAATTTTACATTTGCCTACACATTTTGTGATGTGCTGTTTATGTCCGTTAAGGCGGTATCACATGTGATACCACCATAACGTGCGCGATAATGGCCTATCGCAAAATGATGAATGACCCTGTGTGCCTGCTAACTCAACACCTCCCAGTTACAGCCCTGGGATGCCCCTAACTTACCTCGCTAAATTCTAGCTGGTTATCATTTTCTGGCAAACCTTCTGTTGATTTTAAAGATATTTTGGCATGTTTTGACTATCTCTGTGCTTTCAAGTCTTGCAGACTTAAGATATATTTACATATATTTCAGTTTGTCCAGACCAGGTTCTCCTAATCTATGTAATGTA
This sequence comes from Rhinatrema bivittatum, assembly GCF_901001135.1. Lineage (NCBI taxonomy): Eukaryota > Metazoa > Chordata > Amphibia > Gymnophiona > Rhinatrematidae > Rhinatrema > Rhinatrema bivittatum. Next base: position 364,100,777 of record NC_042616.1, on the reverse strand, counting down.
GTACTTTTGATATTTCTCTTTATGCTTTATTGTGTATGACACTGTGTTTGTTTTATTGTATGCCATATAGGATTTTGTGTTTGTGCTTTATAAATTAAATAAATGAATAAATAAAATAAGTGCCTAAATATTCATATATCCAGCTAACTTCTGAATTACCTGGATAAATGCTGAATAGAGCAGAAAAGCTGTAAAGAATTAATGAATAGAAGGGGGACCCTTAAGCAAACCCATGGCTCTACTGCTAAACTTTCTAAAGCTAAATTTTGATAAAATGAGAAAAATAATTAGAAAAAAAACTGAAAGTAACAGCTAAAAAGGTAAAAAGTGTGCAAGAGGCGTGGACATTGTTAAAAAATACCATCCTTGAAGCACAGTCCAGATGTATAACACACATTAAGAAAGGTGGAAGGAAGGCAAAATGATTACCGGCATGGTTAAAAGGTAAGGTGAAAGAGGCTATTTTAGCCAAAAGATCTTCATTCAAAAATTGGAAGAAGGATCCAACAGAAGAAAATAGGATAAAGCATAAGCATTGGCAAGTGAAATGTAAGATATATATAAGACAGGCTAAGAAATAATTTGAAATGAAGTTGGCCGTAGAGGCAAAAACTCACAGTAAAACCTTTTTTAAATATATCCAAAGCAGAAAGCCAGCGAGGGACTCAGCTGGACCGTTAGATGATCGAGGGGTTTAACGGGTACTTAGAGAAGATAAGGCCATTGCACAAAGAATAAACTATTTCTTTGCTTCAGTGTTTACTGAAGAGGATGTTGGAAAGATACCCATTCCGGAGAAGGTTTTCATGGGTAATGATTCAGATGGACTGAACCAAATCATAGTGAACCTAGAAGATGTGGTAGGCCCGATTGACAAACTGAAGAATAGTAAATCACCTGGACCGGTGAAGGAACTAAAAAATGAAATTTCAGATATATTAGCAAAAATTTGTAACCCATCATTAAAATCATCCATTGTACTTGAAGACTGGAGGGTGGCTAATGTAACCCCAATATTTAAAAAGGGCTCCAGGGGCAATCCGGGAAACTACAGACCAGTTAGCCTGACTTCAGTGCCAGGAAAATAGTGGAAAGTGTTCTAAATAGAGATGTGAATCGTGTGCCAGATCGTCTTAACGATCAGATTCGGCTGGGTGGGGAAATCTGATCGTTAAGATATATGAATTGGAATCGTTTCCGATTCCAATTCACATCGCTAATTTTTTTTTTAGGGAGGCCCGCGCCGCTAAAAAAAACCAACCCACCCGACCCTTTAAATCGACCCCTCCCGACCCCCCCAAAACCTTTTAAAATTACCTTGTGGTCCAGGGGGGCCTCAGGAGGCCTTGGGGAAAGATCCAGGGGAGCCTCGGGGAGAGGAGAGATCCAGGGGGGCCTTGGGAAGAGATTTCCCGTTCCCAGGCATCAGCTGTTCTAAAAAAAAAATGGTGCCGATGCCCCTTTGCCCTTACCATGTGACAGAATATCCGTGCCATTGGCCGGCCCCAGTCATATGGTAGGAGCACTGGATGGCCAGCGCCATCTTTAAAGATGGTGCCGGCCATCTTTACTCATCAGTCCCTATAGTATAATAGGGGCTGATGAGCCATCTTTACTCATCAGCCCCTATAGTATAATAGGGGCTGATGAGCACTGGATGGCCGGCGCCATCTTTAAAGATGGCGCCGGCCATCCAGTGCTCCTACCATGTGACAGGGGCCGGCCAATGGCCTCCGCTCCCGGACCCCCGTTGGACCCAACCGGAACTTTTGGCCAGCTTGGGGGGGGGGCCCCCCCAAGCTGGCCAAAAGTTCCGGTTCGGTCCAGCAGGGGTCCCGGAGCGACCTCCTGCCACATGACCTACCTGTCACGTGGTAGAAGCACAAGATGGCGCCATGACCATGTGACAGGGGCTGACCAATGGCACGGGCAGCCCCTGTGACACAGGCTATCGGCGCCGTGAGGAAATTGCAAAGGAGTGCAGGGATGGCTTTCTGACTCCCCGCTGGACCACCAGGGAGTTTTGGTAAGTCTTGTGGGGGGGGGGATTAAGGAGGGTGGGGGGTTTAAATTTTTATTTAGGGAACCAGGAAACGTATGGACAGATCCACAACTTATGGATTTCTCCATACTTCCATATTGAACGGAATCGACCCTCACCTTCAACGTATCAACGTTTCACCGAAAACTTTTTGCCTGCACATCCCTAGTAAGCAATAACCATAACGAATGGATTAATAGCATCATGGTTGAATATGCTCTCTAGGAGGGCTTTAGGTCACAGATGTGGGATGATACAATGCAGGACTGCATCCCTGAAATTGTAGATAATGAACTGTAAAGGACAACAACTGATATATGTTTCTTGACCACTTGACAGATGTTGCATCCAGAAGTGATGGCAGCAAAACCGTGCCCAGCAAACATGACAGAAGTCATCCAGTATGCTTCTTCCATAGAATATTTTAACCTCAAGGTAGACAGATGGGAAATTTCCAGTTTTCAGCCAAGGGATGATGAAGAGAGCCTACCAGTCAACCTCTTCCTTACCTGGAGCAACCCAATTATAACCAACATTCCCAAGAATCACCATCAATGGGCAATAGTAGAATGTGTGAGACTCCAGCACCACAGTCTTTGCCATTCTGCCAGCACCAATTTGGTGTTTACATCCCTGCAGTTTCTTTTTGTGTCTGTTGCTAAAGATGCTGACACTTTGCCCCTGGGCTCCATTGTGCTATACCTGCTAAGTACTTGTCTCCATTTCGTCTTATGTCATTTCTTTAAGGATAGCCATATGCTCTGGTCCCCGAAGGTTCTGGTCATATCTCTGTTGCTGTGTTTCTCTCCTATCAGGTTCTTCTCTCTGCCTGCTGCTGCTGTTGATGCCTCTGCATTTCACAGTGCTGTACCTGTTCCTGCCTGTTGGGCTGCTGCTTCCACTCCTGCTGCTCCTTCTGCATGAGGTTTCATATGATGTTTTTATATATGGGACCATTTAATTCCTCACCCAATCTGAGGACAGAGACTTTTCAGGGTCATTATAGAAAAGAAGTTGGCAGGGAGAAGGGAGAGGGCAGGGCATAGGAGTAACCAAAAATAGAGGTAATTGCTCATTATGGATAATTGGCAAATAAAGGTAGAAGCTTTTCCATTTAGACCTTATTTTTGGGAGTGGGGACAAATTTCCAAAAGAGTCAACCAAATATTGTAACAAAATTGAAAAGTATAATGGACCAAGTTTGCCACATCAGTGGGATTTATTACAGGGTTCAGGGGGTTGATGGACTATGCTTGTGGTTTTGATATGGGTTGTGTAACCCAGAGGTTAAAATAAAGAAGAGGGGAGTGTAACTTAATTTTTTTGGGTAAATGTAATAGCTGAGAAAATTTAGGTTAAATTGGCTATCATTATATAGGGTTTCAGGGTTCCTATCCCCAGCTCTCAGTAAAAGTTGTCAGCTGATTGGGGCTGTCAGAGCTCATGCTGGAACCTAGAAGCTGCTGGAAACTGTTAGGAACAAATTTAAAAGTCCAGCACATGGAAATACCAGGAGATATGTGCGTGGCTGGGTCATTCGTGTGCCGAGAGCATTTTTAGAAAAGGCCCAGCCATGCGCGTATCTAGAGATACACGTGGAAGTGTCTGGTTCAGTAAAAGGGGTCGGGGCTGGTGGGACAGAGTCATTAGACACTGCCCCGGGGAAGTGTGCACCAGCAGCCAGCTGGCACGCGGAACTTACTTCTGCTCCAAAGAAGCAGTAAGCTATTTAAGAAAAAAAATTAGGCTACATAGGTAGGGGATAGGGGTCGGGAAGGAGAGGGGAAAAGGTAGGAAGGGTAGTTAGGGGGAAAGAAAAGCTCCCTCCCAGTCCACTCCTTAATTGGAGCAGACTAGCAGGGAACTGGGGAAGACCCTATTGCATTGTAGTGTGTTTTTTAGAAACCCCCCCCCCCCCCCCGTTGCATGTGCGAGTCTGAATCTACCCACACATGTGAACGCCAATTACAAAACCGGGAATGCATGTGTACGCGGGTATCGTATTTTATCACATGCATGCAGTGATGCACACATGTTATAAAATCAGTGCACGGGTTTTAAAATGTATCTGTCTGTGTACCATATTCATGGTAACCCAAGTGCTTCCTGCTTAGCTGAAAGGACAGTTGTGACAGAATCCAGTAAGTAAGAGAGTAGAAGGTGTCATACCTGATCTTTTTCTGAAACCTGTTATGGGAGCACTAGGGAGCGGTGCCAATTCCGGGGAGGTTAGTGTGCCCTTGAACCATGGCACAACTGCAGAGGAGCTCCAAGGAAGCGTCGAGGCAGGCAAGGCATGTCCAAGCACGGGTGGACAGGCAGAAGACAGGGAGCTCTGACCTCTGCTGAACCTGAACGCATCGGAAGAGACCCAACAACACAATGCTAGTCTCATGGGTAGCCCTCCGGCCACTCAATAGCCCTTTTGGACCTGCCACCTGGAAACGGCAGATGCGACAGGATGAACAGAGGTCGAGGACAGGTGATGGTACAGGAATAAGATGAAGACACTTGAAGACATGGTTGAGACAAAGGTACTTGGAGACATGGTCAGGTGAAGATACTTGGAGACATGGTCAGGCAAAGGTACTTGGAGACATAGTCGGGTGAGAACACAAGGCTAGAAGGCAAGGCTGAGGCAAGGCTAAGGCAAGGCTGAGACTTCAGATGAAAAGGGAATCTGGGCGGCTGTCACAGCAGGTTCTGGCCAGAGAACTTCAATGACCCGGCATGGATGACACCCTGGCAGGCCACCTGGAAGTGGATCCGCTTGGGGGAGGCTAAGACAGGCCCCCAGAACCAAGGACAACCGAACAAGGACAGGCAAAGGGAACTAGGTGGACGAGGCAGGATTACTTGAGAATTAGGATGAGTTGAAGACCCTTGGTGAGTGGATAGACGGCAGAAAGGTTAAAACTCAGGATGAAGTGGAGTCCGGGTGAAACTCCTAGCAGGATATAACCAGAGTAGAGGTTTCAGTGGCCCGGCACGGCAGCGCCCTGGCAGGTCCACTGCAAGCAAGATCCGCTGGTGGGTTGCTGGGATGGACCTGGAACTAAGGACATCCGAGGAGAAGGCTTCCAAAGAGAGGAGCCAGAAGACGTGGATGCCTGGAGGTGGAACATCTGAAGATGAAGACATCAGGATCATCTGAAGACAAGGACATCTGGAACATCTGAAGACGAGGATGTCAGGGCATCTGAAAACGAAGACATCAAGGACATAGGAGGAAGAGGACATCAGGGACATCTGAAGACGAGGACATCTGAAGACGAGGACATGGAATCCGACAAGAGACCAGGAACCATGGACGAAGACGACGAGGGAATTCCCATAAAGAATGGAGTGCCTTGAAGAAGCTGAAGACGAAGAGAAGTCCAGGAGTGGACTGGATTCTTGCGAAGACACTGGAAAACTGATGAAGGGCCCTTAAATAGGGCAGAATTGGAGACGCCCTGGATAACATCATCAAGTGGGGCCGCGGGGCTACTCCCACCACTGGCCATTTAAGAGGCTGAGAGATGTGATGCTGCGCTCCTAAGGAGGCAGGACCAGGGACAGCGGTGGCCATGCAGCCTGGAGCAGCACCAGGCTGCAAGGCAGGCCCAAGGCATCGGAGGCAGCTTCCATAGTTGCAGGGGTGAACGGTGGCAGCAGTAGCCCAGCCCGCCGAAGAGAGAATGATGTCAGCGGCCTCCAGGCCGCAAAGGCATACAACGGTGGCGGCCCCGACCACCGCAGAAGACAGGCAGCGGCCTCCAAGCCGTGTGGAAGCATGGCAGCAGTGGCCCTGCCTCCCGCAGGAGGAGCAACAGCGTCGGTGGCCTCCAGGCCGCATGGAAGCATAGCGGCTGCAGCTGACCTGCCATGAAGCAGGATGTCTGCTGCGGCCTTTAAAGGCAGAGGTGAGAGGCTGCTTGCGGTTAGGTCCGCAAGCAGCATCGTAACAAAACTGCTCTAAGGTGCCAGTAAAACACCAAGTTTTGAACAGAGAGGGCAGACACACCATTATATGGGAGAGAAAGATGGAATGTGAGTGATTTAGCAAAAGCATATATAGAGATTTGAACCAAAGGTAAGGCTTAGGCTCAGGATAGGATATGGCTTTCTAAGTGATGATTGACCCACGTGCATAGATGTCAATCTATAGAAATGAGGCTGAGTGAGAGAAAGTGAGAGTAAAACATGTCATATTCACTAAGCTCATATTCTCACTGGGGTGAAAGAAGTAACCCTGTAAATAAATATTAAATAAGGAAAAAATTCTCTGTGAAGGTAAACACCTTTTTCAGATGATTAATCCCTTAGCCCAGATAAACAGAGATTAAAACTGATTTCTGTTGGTAATTGTGATCAGATATAACCATTTCTAAGGTATTAATAATATATTAAGCTAAAGTGTAACAACCTGGGTTTTAAACTAAGAAGGTGACTTCATCTAAAAAGTAATCTGTCTAGCTTGCTTAGTTAATTTAATGTCAGGAAAAAATATTTTATAGGATTACCTGACTTAAGATACTCTGGAGTACTAAGGTACTGTGTGAAACAGAATTCTTCTTCATTTAAGAAAAAAAATCCTTGAGGGCACCAAAGAAAGTCCAGAATTGGTAGTGAAGAGAAACAGACTACTTACTGAGCTTGAAATTGTGACTTACTGTGGTAGAAAGGTAAAAAAAAAATAAAAATAGAGTAAAAGAGCTGATGACAGAGGGATATTACCAAAAGAGCATATACATGGAACACTTGACTATTTTCTCCTATAATAAACCACTTCAGTGGGCAAAGTAAAGTGAATGGATGTGCATATTTGTGACCGAGAGGGCAAGTGTATATGAAAGAGGATTTTTTTTTTTAGTCTCACATCAAATTTGTGAATTCCTTGGTGCAGTAGCTATACTAAGGAGATTCAATTATTTTTTTTTTCTTTTCCACAAATTGTTATGGCTGCTGGCTGCGGCGGGCCGCGACCGGGACCAGGTGTCATGGCCATGGCGGTCCGCGACTGGGGGGTTTTTTTTGTCGGGAAAAAAGATGGAACTTTATGTCCTTGTATTGACTACTGGGGACTGAATGCTATTACTGTCAAGGATCACTATCCATTGCCCCTTATTGCTGAACTATTTGATCGCCTACAGGGAGCCCGGGTATTCTCCCGGGATCTTCGAGGAGCATATAACCTAGTCAGGATTCATGAGGGTGATGAGTGGAAGACGGCTTTTAACACCAGAGACGGTCACTACGAATATCTTGTCATGCCGTTCGGACTAACCAATGCTCCTGCCATCTTTCAGCACTTTGTTAACAAAATATTTAGAGACTTGCTCTATGTCTGTGTGGTAGTCTACCTAGCAACATTTTGATTTTTTCCTGCAATTTCCAGACGCATCGTCAACATGTTATTCAAGTATTTCAACATCTGAGAGAGCATTGACTGTATGCCAAACTAGAGAAATGCATTTTTGAAAAAGAATCATTATCTTTTTTGGGGTATATCATCTCTAAGCAAGGTTTTCAAATGGATCCCACTAAATTGAAATACATCCAAGAATGGCCTCAGCCTAGTGGTCTACGCACACTCCAGCAATTCCTTGGATTCACAAACTACTATCGTAGTTTTATCCAGAACTTTTCCAAGCTGACTGCACCCCTTACTGCACTCGTAAGGGGGCAAACATCAAGGCCTGGCCTTTAGAGGCTGAAGAAGCCTTTCAGGCTCTCAAAGAATCCTTTCTACTACAACCTTGCCTCCGACATTCTGATCCCAGATGTCCATTTACAGTGTAGGTTGATGCCTCCGCTGAAGGAGCAGGAGCTGTTCTGAGCCAAATTGACGTATCAGGGACATCTCATCCATGCTCCTACTTCTCTAGATAATTTTCTTCAGCTGAACGCAACTATTCCATTGGCAACAAGGAACTTCTAGCTATCAAGCTTGCATTCGAGGAGTGGCGACAGTGGTTGGAAGGAGCACAACACCGTATCACTGTTTTCACGGACCATAAGAACTTAGTATACCTCCAACAAGCTCAACGCTTGAATCCGCGTCAGGCTCGCTGGGTGCTTTTTTTCACACGTTTTGATTTTGAACTGCGATATCGACCAGCTAACAAGAACATCAAGGCTGATGCGTTGTCTCGATCTTTCTCCAGAGAGGACATTGAGGAGCCAATTCAAAACATTATTGACCCAGCTTGCATCATCCTCTCTGCAACTTTCACGGTCCCACCTGGCAAGACTATGGTGCCCAAGAGGCTTCGTAATAAAGTATTAAAATGGGGACACAATTCCCAATTGGCTGGACAACCGGGACGTATACGGACGCAAGCCCGTAACCAACAACATTATTGGTGGCCCGAGCTGCGCAAGGACATTCGCACTTACGTAAATTCGTGTCCGATCTGTGCTCAGCACAAGAGTCCTACAGGGAAGGCTTGGGGGCAATCACAACCGCTTCCAACTCCTACAAGACCATGGACTCACATCTCCATGGATTTTATTGTGGATCTTCCATCTTCTGAAGGACATACTGTGATATGGGTAGTAGTGGATCGATTTTCAAAAATGGCTCACTTTATTCCGCTACCCTCCCTCCCATCTGCTCCCCGTCTAGCCCAGCTATTCATGTTACATATCTTCCGCCTTCATGGAATACCTCAGCACATGACTGTGGTTCACAATTCATGGCCCAATATTGGTGGAGCCTCTGTACCAAGTTTTGCATTGCTCTGGACTTCACCACAGCATTCCACCCTCAGGCAAATGATCAGGCGGAATGTACTTGTTGTACTTTGAAACAATTTTTACTCATGTATGTTAATACTCGTCAGGACGACTGGGCAGCACTGCTTCCCTGGGCAGAGTTCTCCCACAATTTTCATGCGGGTACCTCGACTGGGGATTCACCATTTCGAATTGTCTTCGGGCGACAACCCAGGCTGCCTTTGCATCTACCTCTGCCTCTTTCCTCTCCGGTGGCCCAGCTTACAGCCCTGCAACTGAAGAGAGTTTGGGTTCATACCGAACAGATGCAATGAAAGCAGCTAGTCTGCAAAAAAATTTGCAGTCATCGACGACCGGCTCCTGTTCATCCAGGGGAGAAGGTGTGACTCAGCACCAGATATATCCGCTTAAGAGTTCCTTCGATGAGATTGGCCCCTCGCTATATTGGCCCTTTTCCAGTGATACAGCAATTGGGTCCCATGTCCTATCAACTATGTCTACCTGCCACACTGTGAATACACAATTCCTTTCATGTGTCGCTGTTGAAGCCATTGGTCCTCACTTGGTGCTCTTGGAAGGCTCCCGAAGCTCTACAATTGAGGGCTGAGGAAGAGACTATATACCAGGTTCATGAGGTTCTTGATGTCGGAGAAGAGGCCGCAAATGGGAGTACCTCCTAGCCTGGGAAGGTTTTGGGCAAGAAGAGAATTCCTGGGAACCTGCTACTAACATCCTGGATAAGACTCTTCTCCAGAACTTTCATTCTGAACACCCGGGAAAACCCAAACCTTCTAGAGGGAGGCCTAAAGGAGGGGGTACTGTTAAGGCCGCAGGCCACAGCAGGCCGCTACCGGGACCAGGTATCATGACCGCCAGCTGCGGTGGTCTGCGACCAGGGCCGAAGACTCACCCGAGGCATCGGGCCGCCTCCGGGGATTCTACAGAGGCAGGCAGGCCTCTTTTGTAGTGCCTTCATGGCCACTGCCACTGCTGGGCCTGGCCACTTGTGTTCCTTCTTGGCCGGGCTGACTCCTCCCTCTCTGGTCTCCCTAGAGCCACGCGCGTGGCAGAGACCTTGCATTTAAAGGGGCCATGACAGGAAATTGTCGTGGCTTCTCCCTGTAAACTCCACCTTCCGGGTTGCTATTTGAGGCAAGGTCTGCTCCTCAGACCTTGCCTTGGCTTCTTGGCTTTTAGTTGGTGGTTCCGGTGCTCCGAGTTCCTGTCTTCTCAGTTCCTGGTTCTGCTTCTGCTTCTCTCCCAGTTGGTCGGAATTCTTCAGGCCTTGACCCTTGGACCGGCTTCCGACCATTCTTCAGGCTTTGACCCTTGGACCGGCTGCTGACCATTCTTCAGGCTTTGACCCTTGGACCGGCTACTGACCATTCTTCTGGCTTTTGACCCTTGGACCGGCTTCTGACCATTCTTCGAGCTTCGGCTCCTGGACTGACTTTTGACCTGCTGGAGATGCCAGCTATCTGGACTATATGACTTGCAGGAGGTGCCTGCATCCAGAGCTCTTCTCTGTCTTCAAGGGTCCACCTGAGTCCAGCCTCGCTTTCTGATGGTAGGGACCCAAGAGGGGTTACCCTCTTAGGTAGTGCCAACTCTACCTCAGACCAAGGGTCCACCTTCAGAAGCATAACACAAATAGATAGCTCAGTTCCAATAAGTTCATAAGGACATACTCTAAGGGAACATCCATAGTACACCATCGGAAGAGAAGTGGGGTCAGGAACAATCTATTGTTTTAATTAAAAAGTAGAGAGGCAATTTAGCTTGTGTCAAGAGACAACACTCTCAAAACAGATCAGTTACAGTTCTTTAAGAAGTGTCAGAGCTTGTCTAATCTCTTGATCCATGTCCGCTAACAGCGATCTGTCAGGCCATGTACGTTAACAGGAGTAGAGGGGATGAAGATTCCTTTCCACTAAGTTCAAGATAAGTGTACACTCACCACAAATGTCTAGTTAGAATGAAACTGACAACATTACAGAGAAAAACAGAGAGACAGAGAAAGAAAGAGAGTAAAGAGACACGAAAAGAGCAAACATAAACAATTGTTTCATAGATATAATAAAAGAGCACACAATCCAGGAATTTTGTGACTTACAGAGACTGGAAAGTTCATGAAAAAAGCAGTGAGGAAAGAAAAGATTTAACATAGACAGACAGCGACAGACAAACAAGAAAAAAAAAAAGCACCACCTTTCCTTTACTTATCTGCAACCTGGGAATGGTGATCTTGTCCTGCTGTACCTGAAAATATAATTCAAACACACTCACATTTCTTTACATAATGCTAGTTAATATATTCTTTATAGAGAAAATATTACTAATTAGATAATTACTTATCTAATTAGTTTATTATAGGGTTAGGAGTACCAGTTCTCAACAGGGTCAGAGATTTCTATAAAAAATAAGGAAACATTGTGTCAGTGTTGCTAATTAATAGTGTAAGCACAAAACATTCACAAATTGTTGTTTTTTTCTAACTTGCAATTGTTTCAATAAATTGATAATTTTTGATAATTAAGTTTAACATTCATATTGATTCCATATGAATATGTTTCTCTTTAAGTCTGTCTTCCCTCTCTATCCCTGGGAGAATATCTGGGTGAGTTCTGCCCCATATTTCCTTGAAGAATACCCAGCAGGAAGAAGAGCAGTCACATTTTTCCTCTCTCACTTGGTACTTTGATAAAATCTGATAGTGACCCTATTATTAACATCTAAAACCCTATTAGCTGAAATTTCTCACTCAGCCAACAAAGTGGGAGAGTCTCCAATTGTCTCACTCAGCCACCAAAGTGGGAGAGTCTCCAATTGTCCAATTGGTGAGAGTTGGATTAGTGGAGACATGCTGGTCTCAGTTGTCCTGAGTCACAGGAATGTATACATGTTGGGAATTTTTAGGCAGGTCCAGAACCAGTACCTTAAGGCTGGGCTGACACGACTGAATCTAAGATTTCTAATCCTTCCTGCTGAAGGCAATCTTGGATTCAGGTCACCCACCCCAAACCTCCATATTTCTTATGCAAAAATATAAATAAATAAATAAAATAACAGCAGACAATTCTAAAAAAAAAAAGCATATTGTGATACAAAACAATTTACAAGGAAGTGTACCGTTCATAATGGATAAGTCTATAAAATACTGCGAGGTCATATCAAAAAATATTTAGAAGGATAACATAATATTTATTCATCTAAATGGCTTGCCCTCTATATTCAGCCCTTATCTGGCTAAATTATAGCTGGCAAATAAGTTATGGATTGTAGAATTTAGCCGGATAAGTTAGGGGTGATCCAGGGGTGTAACTGTGAGGAGTTGAGGTAGCTGGCTAAGTTAACCGGCTATCTCCAATATTCAGAGTTAGCTAGCTGACTTAAACAGGTAAGTCTGGTTGAGTCATAGAACTGTCCTAAAGTTAGCTAGTTATAGTTAGCCAGCTAACTAATTAAGATATCCAGCTATATTCAATAGTGTGGCTGCACTATTGAATATTTATTTATTAATTTATTTAACAAATCTTTTATACCAGCATTCATGGGTACATCATATCGGTTAAATATGCCTTCAAAGTTAGTCATAAAGGTTTAACTGGCTATCTTTGCTATCCAGACTGTCTGAATATAGACATCTATGCTTACAGAATTGCTTGTTTGATGGTGTATTTTAGTGAACAGTAATCTCTTGGAAAAGGTTGGTCCCCATCCCACTCAATTCTCCTTGGATATTGGCTCTGTTGCTTTAGATTTATTGTAGCTCCTGTCCTGGCCAGTGCTTGGGCACAGGGTCACAAAGATCATGGACCATGCAAGGACCCATGACATCCCAGGGTTAGCAATCAGCGGGAAAAGTAAATCTTTTCAAGGCCCTTAGAGTTTTGTCTCTTCTGCATACCAGTCCACTCACAAACAAAAAACAAACAAACAAAAAAAAACCCCACAAGTCACTCCAAAACTGTTGCTGTTCAACATAAAAGTTTTTACTGAAAAATGAATAAAGTACACCAGTTGGTAATACACTAAAGCAGTGATCCCCAACCCTGTCCTGGGGGCCTACCAGCCAATTGGGTTTTCAGGATATCCACAATGAATATGCATGAGAGAAAATGTGCATGTTATGGAGGCAGTGTATGCAAATTTTCTCTCATGCATATTCATTGTGGATATCCTGAAAACTTGACTGGCTGGTGGGCCCCCAGGACAGGGTTGGGGACCACTGCACCAAAGCAATAAAAAAGTCCCAAAACTCCAAAAATACAGCTGAGAAGGCATGTGCAGAGGAAAAAAAATTCATTTTGGTTTGGTCATTTGTTTTGTAGGTCACAGTAATTTGTTTGCTTCATTCAAAAGAAAAAAAATATTTATTTTATTTATAAATTTGTTTCCCATTACAGTCAATGAAGGAAGCAATGCAGCCTATTTTGGGCTTTTAAAATGGGATTTCCTAATCATTTCTAATGAAACTAATATGTAGATATCATCAAAAGGGTGAAGGTATGCCAACACATCAAGACTATATTAACATTGTACCAAAAGTGGCATAAAGAGCCCAAGGACCTATAATGGGGCAAAATGCTACCAGCAGTTGTTGCGATTCCGGTCGCCCGGCTGGCGACCGGCTCCCTACCTTCGGGCCGACTTCCCCAGCGCTGCCGCGTCCCTCCGTCTCCACCGCGCTCCTCCGGGGTCCGGGCCTGCCCGGCAGCATGGCAATGGCGTCTCCCTCGTGGAGACGCCGCCGAGCCTCGTTTCAGCTCCTCCCCCTGCCCAGGAACGCGCGCACGCGAGGGGACGGCTTTTGTAGGTCCAGCACCAGGAGGTGCTGAACCGCCCACAATCTGACGTCAGACGCTGGCTCCCTATTTAAAGCCAGCTCAGTCTCTCCTACCTCGCCTTGCAACGAGGTCGCTCCTGTGAGTGCTTAGTTGCTTCCTGCTGGATCTTGCTTGCTCCTGTTGTTCCTTGGTTCCTGTTTGTTCCTGTGTTCCAGCGACGTTCCGGTCCTGCCTTGTTCCAGTTTCCTTGTTTTGTTTGTTCCCTGCGGCTTCGTTCCAGTACTTCCAGCTTTCGCTTGTCTTCTGCCTGCCTCGACCACTGGACTTCTGCTCGTCTCGCTTGTCTTCTGCCTGCCTCGACCACTGGACTCCTGCTCGTCTCGCTTGTCTTCTGCCTGCCTCGACCACTGGACTTCTGCTCGCCTCGCTTGTCTTCTGCCGGCCTCGACTCCCGAACTCCTGCCCGACTCTTCTGACTCCTACCTTCGGATCTCCTAAGTCCCAGCGACCCGGACCCCTACGGGCTCCTCCTGGGGGGGTCTCGGGTTTCCAGGGTGAACTCTATCTTCGCTGCACCTGCCTTGTTCCGCCTACCGGCTCCTTTCCCATCGACCGGAGTGTGTTCTCCAGTCAGCCGGCCCAAGGATCCACGAATTCCGTTCTTCACAACAGTTTGCAAGGCCATGGATCCGGCGGACGCTTCTGGTCTGCAAGCCATTCCGGGAATGGCCCAAAGAATTCAGCAGCAACAGCAATGTCTTGAACTGTTGGCTGCTACAGTCGACCGCCTGGCAAGTCGCCTAGATGCCCGGCTTCCTGAGGCAGCCCCGCCTCCGCCTCCGGCTCCGGCACCACAGTCTTCAGTACCAACTCAACTTCCGACTCCCACACGCTATTCTGGAGACGCCAAGACGTGCAGGGCCTTCTTGAACCAATGTTTCATTCGCTTTTCCCTGCTGCCGGGGCAATTCCCCTCTGATGCCGTCAAGGTGGCATATATTTTGTCACTACTAGATGGGAAGGCGATGCTATGGGCATCCCCCTTGTGGGAACATCAGGACTCTATGCTGCATGACCTAAATAGCTTTGTGGCTCATTTCAAACAAACCTTTGATGAGCCTGCTCGTCATTCTACCGCCACTACGGAAATTCTTCAGTTGAAACAAGGGCCTCGTTCGCTGGCAGACTACGCAATCGAGTTCCGCACCCTGGCTATGGAATTAGGGTGGCAAGACGATTGCTTGCGAGGTATTTTCTTGGAGGGTCTCGCCGGCCGTATAAAGGACGAGCTGATGGCTCGAGACGTTCCTCCCACCTTGAACGAGGTGATAGACTTAGCCGGGAAAATAGACCGGCGCTTACAGCAACGCGCTAAGGAGGGTCGAGTGGTTCGTCGACCAGTTTCTCTGGCTCCCTCCTTCTCAAGACCTCTGGCCGCTTCTCCCCGGACACCGTCCACTTCGGCTCATAAACCCACTGAAGAGCCCATGCAGATTGGTCGGACACCTTTAACCGAGGAAGAAAGGAAGCATCGGCGTTCTCTTGGACTATGTCTGTACTGTGGTACCAAGGGTCACCTTCTGGCTCAGTGTCCACTGAGGCCGGAAAATGCCTGAGCCTAGGGCTGAGAGAGGAGATCTCCCTAGGTTGTCTTAATGCTGCTCCTCAATGTACAGTACCTGTGACCTTGGTATATCCTGAAGGTTCATTCCAAACTTTAGACTTTATTGACTCTGGGGCTGGAGGGAACTTTATTTTGAAAGAACTAGTACATCAGCTTGGACTTCCAACAATACCCAGAGAACCTCCGTTGCGGGTCACCTCTATTCGAGGCACACCGTTACCAGGTGACATCTCTGAAATCACTAAGACTCTCACTCTTCGGACCGGAATCCTTCATTCTGAAAGCATCTCCTTTCTGGTGCTGGAGAAATCGGTGCATCCCATAGTATTGGGGCTTCCGTGGCTGCAACTGCACGCACCACTAATTCATTGGGATTCTCTACAAATTGCCCAATGGAGTCCTTCCTGCTTTCAACACTGCCTGGACTTGCCTCTGAGATCCACAGTTCCGTGTTGTCAAGCAGTCTTAGAGCTCCCTTCAGCTTATCAGGAATTTTCAGATGTCTTCTCTAAAAAGAAAGCAGAACTTCTTCCAGCTCATCGACCTTTCGACTGCGCTATTGAACTCCTTCCTGGCACCACTCCACCACGAGGCAGAGTCTACCCTCTGTCGTTACCTGAAACTCGGGCTATGTCAGACTATATTTCTGAAAATCTTGCCAAGGGCTTCATTCGCCCCTCGCACTCACCTGCTGGGGCGGGCTTCTTTTTCGTAGCAAAGAAAGACGGTACCCTCAGACCCTGCATCGATTACAGAGGGTTGAATACCATCACTAAGAAGGACCGGTATCCGCTTCCTTTGATACCTGAATTACTTGACAGATTACAAGGAGCTAAATTTTTCACGAAACTCGATCTACGTGGGGCTTACAACCTGGTTCGTATCCGTCCAGGAGACGAATGGAAGACGGCTTTCAACACCCGAGACGGGCACTATGAATATCTGGTAATGCCCTTCGGGTTATGTAACGCCCCAGCCGTCTTCCAGAACCTCATGAACGAGGTACTTTGTGAGATGCTCCACTCCTTCGTCATCGTATACCTCGACGATGTCTTGATCTACTCTCCAGATCTGCACACACATCGTCATCACGTCAAACGTGTATTACAAGTCTTAAGAGATAACCATCTATACGCCAAACTGGAGAAGTGTCAGTTCGAGTGTGACTCACTCCCCTTTTTGGGGTACATTGTGTCTTCCACTGGATTCCAGATGGACCCTGAGAAGGTTTCCGCTATTACCAAATGGCCTCGTCCTTCTGGCTTAAAGGCTCTCCAACGATTTCTCGGCTTTGCTAACTTTTACAGACACTTTATACCATACTACTCTCGAAAGGTGGCTCCCCTCACCGCACTTACCCGCAAGGGGGCCAACACCCATGACTGGCCTTCTGATGCTTGCCTAGCTTTTGAAGAACTAAAACAAGCATTTTTGCAAGCCTCTTGCTTACGCCATCCGAACCCGCAGTACCCTTTCATCGTTGAGGTAGACGCTTCCAGTCTAGCAGTTGGAGCCGTGCTTAGTCAACACGATGCCTCAGGCAAATTAATGCCTTGCTCCTACTTCTCCAAAAAATTCTCGCCGGCTGAATGCAACTATGGCATTGGAGACAAGGAACTCCTTGCCATCAAACTTGCCTTCGAAGAATGGAGACAGTGGTTGGAGGGAGCAAACTACCCAGTGACTGTTTATACCGACCATAAAAACTTACAGTACTTAGCTCAAGCTCAACGACTAAATCCCCGTCAGGCGAGATGGTCGCTGTTCTTCAGCCGCTTTGATTTTACGCTTAAGTATCGGCCCGCGGAAAAGAATGCCCGGGCGGACGCCCTTTCTCGCACCACTCAGTTTGAGGAAGAGGAGGCACTGCAACATAT
This sequence comes from Rhinatrema bivittatum, assembly GCF_901001135.1. Classification (NCBI taxonomy): domain Eukaryota; kingdom Metazoa; phylum Chordata; class Amphibia; order Gymnophiona; family Rhinatrematidae; genus Rhinatrema; species Rhinatrema bivittatum. Next base: position 364,083,728 of record NC_042616.1, on the reverse strand, counting down.
TCTGGATCCTGCATGTGTCCAATTAAGCGTTACTCCTCTTGATTCGACTACCAAGGTCACTGTACCCCAAGGACTTCGTAAAAAGGTTTTGGCGTGGGGTCATGACTCCCTAACTGGAGGGCATGCAGGAGCACGAAGAACCCTAGACCTGATTAACCGCTTTTACTGGTGGCCTGGTCTTCGGCGTGACATTGACCTTTACGTTGGCTCATGCCCCACGTGCGCCCTGCAAAAGCCTCTGATTGGCTCTCCGAGGGGGTTATTACAGCCATTACCCGTTCCTACGGAACCTTGGACACATATTGCCACGGACTTTATAGTAGAACTTCCATCTTCTCGCGGCAAGACGGTAGTATGGGTCACAGTGGACCGTTTTTCTAAGATGGCTCACTTCGTGCCACTTGCTAAACTTCCTTCTGCTACCGAGTTGGCCTCTCTGTTCTGTCATCATATTTTTCGCATCCATGGTTTACCTCAAGACATCGTTTCAGACCGTGGTCCCCAATTCACCGCCCGGTACTGGAAAGCTCTATGCAAAAAGTTCAAGATTCAGTTAAGTTTCTCTACTGCCTTTCATCCACAGAGCAACGGCCAAACTGAACGAATGAACCGGTCTTTGAAACTATTCTTGCGAGCTTTCATCAATCATAGACAAGACAATTGGGTGGATCTGTTGCCCTGGGCTGAGTTCGCTTACAACAATCACGTACATACTGCTACTGGAAGGTCCCCCTTTCAGATCGTCTACGGTAAACAGCTGAAACCACCTTTGCCAGTTCCAGTACCTGTCTCTTCTCCTGCCGCCCAGTCTAGCGCTAACCAACTGGGGAGGCTCTGGACTTCCACTCAACGTCGTCTTCAAAGGGTCGCACTCTCTTCTAAACGCTATGTAGATCAACATCGAAGACCTGCTCCCCAGTATCTTCCAGGAGACAAGGTATGGCTCAGTACTAAGAATCTCCATCTTCATCAACCTTCCAAAAAGCTTGCACCTAAATTTTGCGGTCCTTTTCGGATAGCGGAGAGAGTGGGTTTGGTATCTTACCGCTTACGGCTGCCCAGCACCTTGCGCATTCATGACGTCTTTCACGTCTCTCTACTGAAACCACTCATACTCTCAAGATTCCATCCTCGACCACCTCAGTCTTCTCCAGCTCCCACGGACGATGATCCCACTTTCCAGGTACGGGACGTTTTGGATGTTCGGTTCCTCAACCGACGGTGGGAGTATTTACTTGCATGGGAGGGATGCGGAGACGAGGATAATACTTGGGAACCTGCTCGCAACATCTTAGACAAATCTCTCCTGCGCCAATTTCATTTGGACCATCCCCATAAACCCGGTCCTTTGAAGAGGGGGCGTAAAGGAGGGGGTACTGTTGCGATTCCGGTCGCCAGGCTGGCGACCGGCTCCCTACCTTCGGGCTGACTTCCCCAGCGCTGCCGCGTCTCTCCGTCTCCGCCGCGCTCCTCCGGGGTCCGGGCCTGCCCGGCAGCATGGCAATGGCGTCTCCCTCGTGGAGACGCCGCCGAGCCTCGTTTCAGCTCCTCCCCCTGCCCAGGAACGCGCGCGCGCGAGGGGACGGCTTTTGTAGGTCCAGCACCAGGAGGTGCTGAACCGCCCACAATCTGACGTCAGACGCTGGCTCCCTATTTAAAGCCAGCTCAGTCTCTCCTACCTCGCCTTGCAACGAGGTCGCTCCTGTGAGTGCTTAGTTGCTTCCTGCTGGATCTTGCTTGCTCCTGTTGTTCCTTGGTTCCTGTTTGTTCCTGTGTTCCAGCGACGTTCCGGTCCTGCCTTGTTCCAGTCTCCTTGTTTTGTTTGTTCCCTGCGGCTTCGTTCCAGTACTTCCAGCTTTCGCTTGTCTTCTGCCTGCCTCGACCACTGAACTTCTGCTCGTCTCGCTTGTCTTCTGCCTGCCTCGACCACTGGACTCCTGCTCGTCTCGCTTGTCTTCTGCCTGCCTCGACCACTGGACTTCTGCTCGCCTCGCTTGTCTTCTGCCGGCCTCGACTCCCGAACTCCTGCCCGACTCTTCTGACTCCTACCTTCGGATCTCCTAAGTCCCAGCGACCCGGACCCCTACGGGCTCCTCCTGGGGGGGTCTCGGGTTTCCAGGGTGAACTCTATCTTCGCTGCACCTGCCTTGTTCCGCCTACCGGCTCCTTTCCCATCGACCGGAGTGTGTTCTCCAGTCAGCCGGCCCAAGGATCCACGAATTCCGTTCTTCACAACAGCAGTGGCAGGAATTATCCAAGGCACCATCAAAGGAGCAAAACAACAGCAAGGGTGGTTAGAATATCCCAGGGCTCCAAAAATGGAGCAAAGGACACCAACAACAGTGGCATGAAACCCCCCAAGGCTGTACAAGAGGGGCAAAGTTTCACCAAGTGTGACATGAACAGCTCAGGGCACCATGAAAGGGGAAAAAAGCTACAAAAGAGGCAACCTCCATGAGGCAGTGAAAGAGGAGCCAGCAACATAAAGAGTGGCATGAAGAGGTGCAAAGCAGCCACTCAGAGTGGCAAGAATACCCAAAGGCTCCAATTGATAAGCAAAGAGCAACAACCAAATGAGTTCAAAGCCTTGGGCAGAAAAGAAAGAAGAAATCCCTGAGGAGGCATGATGTTATGTCCGTAAGGCATCATTAGGTGAAAAGCTGAATGTTTAAGCTTAGAGATGTTCTTCACTGGAGGCTAAGATACTACTGACTAGAGGTACCAAATGCTTTTCAACCAGTAGTTGTTTAGTATCCTGTGATTCTGAGAATACAGGGAACAATTCTTCTTTTGAATCAGTTTTTACAAATACTGCCTCCATTACATCAGAAGTAGTAGTCACAGAGTAGCGTGGTCCTGATTATGGATTATGAACTTCTGCAGCTTTTGTCTTTTGTTGTAGTATAACCTGTTGAAGGTTAAAAAGTGGATGAAACCAATAATCCTAGGAACCATAAGGGAAGGCAGTTTGAAGATAAAATCTAAGAGGGCATACAGTTATTAAAGATAACTGAGTAAGACCTGTGTAAAGTAACAGGTGGCCACAGCAAGACCAAGAGTCATCAATTACCACAGGGGAAGGGCATTTCCAAAGAACCTTTGACAGCTGGAGCAGAAAAGCAAATACCCTAAGGTATCAAGTTTGGCTTGAAGTGGTGGTGGCAGCAGAAACCATTGTGATTGAAAAGAGAAAGAAGAATAGCTGAATCCACCCAAGGTATGCAACAAGTGTTGATTAAGGAGGAGAAAGAATTGCTTACTGGGGTTTTGATATCACAAAGGAATTTAATATTTACACTGTACCACTCACAGTATCACTCAGCTGTTTGGAGAAATGTCTGTCACACACACACACACACACACACACATACACGATACCTACACACACCTATACACCTGAGGGCTGACTGACTGACTTGGTTCCACTCGAGCTGTGGAACTGTTTCCAGAGCATGTGGTGAAGGTGATAAGCATATGGGGTTTAAAAGAGATTTGGACAAGTTCCTGGAGGAAAAGTCCATAATACATTATGAGCCAGATGGAATAAAGAAAGCTATTGCTATCCCTGGGAGTGAGTAACAAGAAATAGATCTATTTTTTGGGATCTGCTTGGTACTTGTGACCCAAACTAGCCACTGTTGGAGACAGAATGCTGGAGTCAATGGGTGTTAGCTTGACCAGGCAAGGCATATCTTATGCTCATATGCTGTTCTAGTATTTCTCCTTTACCACAAGGTCTGGTTTCTTGCATCAAGCTTTTTAATAGTTGGAATAGGAATATACCACGTTATCACAATTTTTTCATTCTTTTCTTTTAGTCCTTTGTGGAGTCCAAATGCTCCTGGTAACCTACTGCTAGGGATAATAAAGCAAGCATGTTATTTTTTGATTAGACATATTGAAAACATTTTCTCTAGTAATATTGAGCAACATATTAATTCAGTTGTCAGGGAAAGTCATCAAAATATGAATTTCCTCTTTTATGTCAGATTCTTAAATCATTGTAGATGAGATACTACTATTTATATATTTGGTAGCATTTTCTATTTAACCAATATGACTGTAATCCCTGGCTCCTTGCTACACAAAAAACCCAAAAAGCTAGGTTTAGAGGGTGGGAAACACAAGTATCCAAGTCCCTGAGTGAATAATAAACAATTGTAACTACTTCATTTCACTTGGACAACCAAGACACAAAAATGCTTCTGTACTTGATGAAAGTGGCAGAACAAATATTTACAACAGACAATTCTCTTTATACTTCTTATGCTCAGATAATTTAAACAACAGATTAACAGTTGAGAAAATTACTTCAGATACTGTTGCACTCGGGGGTGGACCCTTGTCCTGGGGCAGAGATGGAACACCTCCTGAAAGGGAACAGGAGGTAACTGCCCCTAGGGGGAGGAGCACTGGAGGAGACAAAGGTTAGGAAGAGCTTCACCACTGGACGCCCGAGGTCCCCCCGAGAGGAGCCCGTAGGGACCCAGACCGCTTGGACTTAGGTGGGTCTCGCAGGGTCTCCTAGGAGAGTGAAAGTCCGGCATGCCCACGGAGACAGGGGGAGCACAATCAGGTTCAAGGATGGCAACTGGTTGGAGCAGGGAGAACCAGAACAGAATCGGTGATGACAAGGCGAGGAACAGAGCCAGAATCTGGAGACGAGGTCAGGCAGGTGAAAGGTCAATGTCCAGAGGTCAGTTTGAGAGTGGTCAGGCAAAGCAGGGGTCAGGCATCGGAGGTCAGATGAAGTCAAAGGCAGGCTGAGGTCTTGAGGCAGGTGGCAGGAAGGTCAGGAACAGGCTATGGTCTTTGAGGCAGGCGGCAGACAGTCAGGCAAGTCAGGAACAAGCTGTGGTCTTTGAGGCAGGTGGCAGGCAGGCAGGTCAAGAACAGGCTGTGGTCTTTGAGGCAGGCGGCAGGCAGGCAGGCAAGTCAGGAACAGGCTGAAGTCAGTACCAGTAAGACAGTCCGAGGGTACTACCTGGGTAGACAGACAGACGAACACAGAAACAAGCAGGAACAGGAACTAGGATGCAGGGACGAGTCAGGAACAGAACTGGAACAGAAGGATCCTGGAACGAGACTAGGACAAACAAGCACAAGTACTAGCACAGAGGCAATCTCAGAGCAACCCGACCCGATTGCCAAGGCAAGGAAGTGAAGACAGGAACTTCCTTATATCGGGGGATCAATCAGGGCGCGCCGTGGAGCTAGGACCCGCCCTTGGCCCTACATGAGTCCGGGCAGTCTGTGCACACGTGTATGGGCGTGGCCAAGATGGCCGAGGACGCCGAACCTCGGCGTGAGGCCCAGCACGCAGTGGAAGGCCCGGCAGGACTGACAACTATCGCAAGGGAGGTTGTCCTGGGGCTTGCTGTGGGACCATGAAGGTGAGCAGGTCCACGCATTAGACGGCCACGGACGGGGCGCTTAACAGATACAATCATTCCTTTTGTCTAACAATACTTGAAATAGTTTATGCCAAAGATAGTCCTCACAGCAAGAAAACCCTATAGACTTAAAGGGGTTAGGACTTTTCAGTTGGAGAAGAGACGGCTGAGGGGGGGATATGATAGAGGTGTTTAAAATCATGAGAAGTCTAGAACGGGTAGATGTGAATCAGTTATTTACTCTTTCGGATATTAGAAAGACTAGGGGGCACTCCATGAAGTTAGCATGTGGCACATTTAAAACTAATTGGAGAAAGTTCTTTTTCACTCAACGCACAATTAAATTCTGGAATTTGTTGCCACAGGATGTGGTTAGTGCAGTTAGTATAGCTGTGTTTAAAAAAGGATTGGATAAGTTCTTGGAGAAGAAGTCCATTATCTGCTATTAATTAAGTTGACTTAGATAATAACCACCGCTATTACTAGCAATGGTAACAAGGAATAGACTTAGTTTTTGGGTACTTGCCAGGTTCTAGTGGCCTGGATTGGCCACTGTTGGAAACAGGATGCTGGACTTGATGGACCCTTGGTCTGACCCAGTATGGCATGTACTTATGTTCTTACGTTCTTATGTTCTTATATACTGAACTTGTAAAGCTCACCTTTTTTCATTTTCCTCCTTTAGATTGTAGATGAAAATTAGACAACCTGAATCCAAATCAAGACTAAGAATTAATTTATTTTTCTCGTCTTATAGAAAACTTTAGAGCAGAATTTTCTTGGATAAGACACTCTTCTCTAGGATTGTCAGCTGGCTTCATTTCTTCAAGACAGTCTAATTTACCCCTGGAGTGGAAGAGTAGTTTGCTGGTTAGAGCAGCAGGCTACAAACCAGAGACACCAGAGTTCAAATTCCATTGCTGCCCTTGTAACCTTGGGCATGCCTTCTTTGCCTCAGGTACAAACTTAGGCCTAGATTCATCAAATCCTAGTAAATAAAGCTAAAATATAGTATATTAACAGGCTGCAATAAAAAGATGGGCATGGTTAGGGAAATTAGCAACATACCACACTGCATTTGTAAATATCACACCACACAATATTTTTTCACGTCGCACATCATTTAATGTCTCGCATGCCATTTTATGTGACACACGTCATTTTACATCTGGTGTGTTATTTTCTTTGATTATATATACTAGCTTCCAGCAGCTGCCTCTTTAAGGATGTGTTAGTCATTTGAGAGAGAAGAGAGGAGGTGAGTTGGTGGTTAGTGGTAAACTGGAGTTTGGGAACTTTTTCTTGTGATTATCTTTACCTTTGTCTCATGTCTTTATCTGTGTGGAAGTTTTTGTATGTTTTCCAATTTGTCTGTCTGTCCCTTTGTATGGAGGAGGGAGAAGTAGAGGAGTGGTGAGTGGAGGAGTAGTATGGAGAGGAGTGGTGAGGAGCAGGAAAGGATGAAGCATGGAATGCATGTGGAGAGGAGAAAAGGGAGGAGGAAGGCAGGAGGAAGGAGAGAAGGCGGGCATGAGGAAGGAGAACAGGAAGGAGGAGGAGGACAGGAGTGGTAAAAGGAGGAGAAGTAAGAGTAGAGACATTAGGAGTAGAGGTAAGGAGGAGGGAAGGGATAGGAGGAGACAGGGAAGGGACTAGGCAGGTGAGTGTGGATGGAGGAGGAGCAGCTCATTGCTGGTGTCCTTCAGAATTTATTTATTTATTTATTTATGATTTCTATATACCATCATTCCAGAGGTAGATCACAATGGTTTACATATATAGCATTGAATTACATTGTAAATAAGGTAATAATAATTTCAAACAGCATTAATATAAATGTGTGAATAATAGATGTAATAGTTATGAGAAAGTTACTCATTTCTTCAACAAAGGATTAGGGATGTGAATCCTTTTTTGACGATTTAAAATATCGTTCGATATATTTTAAATCGTCAAAAATCGTTAGAGGCAATATATAATAGGAATTCCCCCGATTTATCATCAAAAATCGTAAATCGGGGGAAGGGGGAGGGGAAGGGGGAGGGCGGGAAAACCGGCACACTAAAACAACCCTAAAACCCACCCCGACCCTTTAAAATAAATCCCCCACCCTTCCGAACCCCCCCAAAATGTCTTAAATTACCTGGGGTCCAGTGGGGGGGTCCCGGTGTGATCTTCCACTCTCGGGCCACGGGTGCGTTAATAAAAATGGCGCCGGCGCTACCTTTGCCCTGTCATATTACAGGGCAAAGGTAGCGCCAGCGCCATTTTGGTTCCTGTCCCCCCGACGTCACGAGCGCAGGAGATCGCTCCCGGACCCCTGCTGGACCCCCAGGGACTTTTGGCCAGCTTGGGGGGGCCTCCTGACCCCCACAAGACTTGCCAAAAGTCCAGCGGGGGTACGGGAACGACCTCCTGCACTCGAATCGTGTTGCCGTATTGCAAAATGGCGCCGGCCATACGGCCATACGGCCGGCGCCATTTTGCAATACGGCATTATGGCCATATGGCCGGCGCCATTTTGCAATACAAAATGGCCTATTATATATCGCCTCTAACGATTTTTGACGATTTTTAAAATATATCGGAAGATATTTTAAATCGTCACAATGGCGCCGGCCGTATGGCCATATTGCCGTATTGCAAAATGGCGCCGGCCGTATGGCTGGCGCCATTTTGCAATACGGCAACACGATTTGAGTGCAGGAGGTCGTTCCCGGACCCCCGCTGGACTTTTGGCAAGTCTTGTGGGGGTCAGGAGGCCCCCCCCAAGCTGGCCAAAATTCCCTGGGGGTCCAGCGGGGGTCCGGGAGCGATCTCCTACGCTCGTGAGATCGGGGGACAGGAACCAAAATGGCGCCGGCGCTACCTTTGCCCTGTCATATGATGCACCCGTGGCCCGAGAGTGGAAGATCACACCGGGACCCCCCCCCACTGGACCCCAGGTAATTTAAGACATTTTGGGGTGGTTCGGGAGGGTGGGGGATTTATTTTAAAGGGTCGGGGTGGGTTTTAGGGTTGTTTTAGTGTGCCAGTTTTCCCGCCCTCCCCCGATTTACGATTTATGAATTTGTGGAGCCTTTACAACTTCCCTGGGACTTTTTGATGGTTGGGGGTGGCATTCTTTGGGGGGGCTGCCAGTGGCCTGTCCTGAGAGCCAAGGACTGCTGCATAGACTAGATTCCTGGAAGGAAGCAGATGACACAGGTGCAGGTTCCTGCAAATGTTGAATGAGTTGGGTGACCACTGTGGTCAAATTATTTATTGAAGTGGATAGGGTGGTTAAGCCCTGTGTAAGAGCTGCTGTTTGTTACTGCACAGTGTTGGTGTGGTTGATCTGAGCTCTCCTCAACTGCACCATCTCTGCCATTATGGTGAAGATATAGGCCATGCCTCCACTCAATACAGTCTAGTATGGCATGCACTAAATGATCTACTTGCAGATGGTGCTGCAGGTAGTGGGGGGTTGAAGGTCGCTGAAGTGCAGCCTATGCCTCTATTGCTGGCATCACCCAGACTCAGGGGATAAGCTAGCTGGCTTTCTTGGTCATCCCACTGGTCACAAGGCATGCTAGAGGCATGCGACGATCCGATTCCCTCCACCCCCAGCCAAAATTGATCGTTAAGACGATCGATCACATGATTCACATCTCTACAAAGGATTAGTAATTTCAAGGAATTATTCAAATAGTAGATGTAAGAATTTATAAAAGTAATAGGATAATAAGAGTATTATCAGTCTCTTGACTATATAAATTTGAGGATATTTATCAAAGAATTACCACTTGCTGTTTGACAACCTGGCTGGGATGACCTCCAGATGTGACGGACCATCGCACAGGCCATATAACAATGCAGTGGCATCAAGAGGACTGGAGAGCAGGTGGCCCACAGCTATAGGGGCGAGAAGGCACAGTTAAGAATAAAGTAGCAAGCAGGAATAAATACATGTGTCAGACAGGAGGAGGAGGAGCGCCTTGCCAAATAGTACTGATACCATTGGAGGAGTGGCTTCTAGCATAGCTGGGACTGAATGTGTTTGAGAGACTGGAAGAGGCCCTGGACATAATGTGAGCCGAGGCTGGTAAGCCACATCAACTGTTAATGTCAAGACTGCAGATGTCAACACTTTGTTTTGCATAGGATGCTCATACTGAATGATACAAAGTGTACATCTTATGCAAAACTGTACATGTGCTCTTCCTAGCATTCATACTTATGTCTTCTTTGTTTCCTCAGCTCTCACTAGAAAATTCCAAGTCACAGCTGTGAAGCCCCAGGTACATGCAGCAGAGCCCCAGGTCTCAGTGGCACCTTTCAATTGGAGGCAACAAGTTGAGAATTAGAAGCCAAAATGTCCAATTTTTGGATTCTTTATTGTGGAAACAACTATCTTTAAATAAGCCCTTGTTTCCACAATAAAGAATCAAAAAATTGGACATTTTGGCTTCTAATTCTCAACTTGTTGCCTCCACTGCTTGGTTAGATAGCCTTTCTTTTTTTTAATTTTTATTTATTTATTTATTTATTTATTTATTTATTTATTTTATATTTATGACATTTTTTACAATAATTCAAGAACTTAAATCTTGTACAGAAAAAAGGTAACCGTACAATTATACAAACTCTATTGAAATACAATTTTTTTTCATAGTTAAACCTTAACCCACAAAATTCCTTTTACGGTTCCTCTTGAGATCCACAAAATGAAGGGGGAGGATCATCAAAACCCAAAGGAAAAATAGTATTAACTAAGTAAAGAATTACCAGATGAAATACAGTGCTAGTACATTTTCAAGGAGGACTTAGACCACTTCATGAGGTGTTTCAGCTGTTACCAGGGACTTTCCCACTAAGAATTGGGTTAACTGGGGTGGATCAAAGAAAACATATGTATTTTGTGAGTGTTTTACCACGCACTTGCAAGGGTATTTAAGGAAATATCTTGCCTCAAATTAACAAAACCTGCGGTCTCAGGAGTAAAAAAGCGTTTCTCCTCCTTTGTGTTTCACGAGAAAGATCAGGGAAAGCTCTAACCATAAGCCCCAAAAATCTTACACTTCTATGTTTTATACTTAATTTCAGAATCTTTTCCCTGTCTATCTCTGAGGAAAAATTCACAATTAGAGTTGCAGGAACAGCCATCTCCGTATCTGATGTTTCTAGGAGTGCAGTTATGTTCAGAGGTTGATCAACAATAAGTGCCATTAGGGATGTGAATCGTTTTTCGACGATTAAAATTATCGTCCGATAATTTTAATATCGTCTTAAACCGTTATGGAACACAATACAATAGAGATTCTAACGATTTATCGTTATAAATCGTTAGAATCGTGAGCCGGCACACTAAAACCCCCTAAAACCCACCCCCGACCCTTTAAATTAAATCCCCCACCCTCCCGAACCCCCCCCAAATGACTTAAATAACCTGGGTGTCCAGCGGCGGTCCGGAACGGCAGCGGTCCGGAACGGGCTCCTGCTATTGAATCTTGTTGTCTTCAGCCGGCGCCATTTTCCAAAATGGCGCCGGCGGCCATAGACCAACACGCCATTTTCGGCGCCATTTTCCAAAATGGCGCCGAAAAATGGCGGCGGCCATAGACCAACACGATTCCATGGCAGGAGGTCCTTCCGGACCCCCGCTGGACATTTGGCAAGTCTTGTGGGGGTCAGGAGGCCCCCCCCAAGCTGGCCAAAAGTTCCTGGAGGTCCAGCGGGGGTCAGGGAGCGATTTCCCACTGCAAATCGTTTTCCGTATGGAAAATGGCGCCGGCAGGAGATCGACTGCAGGAGGTCGTTCAGCGAGGGTTCTGGCGCCTCGCTGAACGAGCTCCTGCAGTCGATCTCCTGCCGGTGCCATTTTCCGTACGGAAAACGATTCGCGGCGGGAAATCGCTCCCTGACCCCCGCTGGACCTCCAGGAACTTTTGGCCAGCTTGGGGGGGGGGCCTCCTGACCCCCACAAGACTTGCCAAAAGTCCAGCGGGGGTCCAGAAGGACCTCCTGCCGTGGAATCGTGTTGGTCTATGGCCGCCGCCATTTTTCGGCGCCATTTTGGAAAATGGCGCCGGCTGAAGACAACAAGCTTCAATAGCAGGAGCCCGTTCCGGACCGCTGCCGTTCCGAACCGCCGCTGGACACCCAGGTTATTTAAGTGATTTGGGGGGGGTTCGGGAGGGTGGGAGATTTAATTTAAAGGGTCGGGGGTGGGTTTTAGGGGGTTTTAATGTGCCGGCTCACGATTTTACGATTTTTCACGATATTTTACCCCCCCAAACGGCAACAATACGATTCCCTCCCCCTCCCAGCCGAAATCGATCGTTAAGACGATCGAGGACACGATTCACATCTCTAGGTGCCATATTCTCAGCTTCTCCTTCTTGATTTACTGCATCTTTTTTCAGCAAATAGAATATCTTTATAACCGGTGGTACTTGTTCCTCTGGAATTTTCAGTATTTCCATCATATATTTATTTAAAACTTCCTTGGGTGATTTCATAGGTAGTTGAGGAAAGTTTATGTATCTTAAATTCCGACTCTTTGCATAATTTTCCAAATTTTCTATCTTTGAAACAATGATCTTATTGTCTCTCATCAACATTGATTGTGTTTGTTGAATTGTTTTTATCTCAGTTCGAATAGTTGCAGTTTGTTGGTCCCACTCCACATTTGCCTTTTCAAGCACTTCCAATTTCTTTTCATGCCCTTTTATTTGTTCTGTTACTGGCATAAGTTGTTGTAAAACATTAGTTCGCATCTCATTTATGGCTTCCCACAAAGTCTCAAAAGAAAACACATGCGGTCTTACCAAAGATGGTATCTCTATTGCGGGAATAGTAGCAGTCGCAGCTGTAACTTCTCCTCTCGTGGCACCATTTTCTTCACCGCCTTGCCCCAGCACTTCTATGGGGCTAGAAGCTGCCGTTGGGGCTTCTCCCGGCCTCGCTGGAGAAATTTCCTGCACACTTTGGTTGGAAATTCCTTCCCCTGGGTAGAATGCCTCTCTCCCGGCAGCTGGATTAATCAGTGGAGTCCTCTCACCGGGACTCAAAGGTGAAAGTGAGCCTAGTAGAGAGGGGAGCTCAACTTCCCCTCCCCCACTCTGCAATGGCTGGTCTCCCGGTTCTCTGGCACTGCGTGTGACATGGGCGTCCATCGGGCCGGTCGGAGCGCTCGCCAATGGTTCTGCGGGGTAAGAAGCCTTTGGTTTACGCTTCCTTCCCATTTTAGAGGAATAAAGAATCGCAGGAAAATATTTCTTTTTAGAAATACACGAGGACGCTCAGCACTCACACACTCATCCGGTAGCCATCTTGGATCCGCCCCCTAGATAGCCTTTCTTGTTATTTTATCAGTCCACCTTTCAATTGGATGCAGAGATGCAGTAGAGTGAGGAAGAGGAGGAGAAGCAGCAGCAGCAGCAGCAGCAGCAGCAGCAACTAGTTCAACCTTTTGTGCCGCCCCTACCCCTTGATGCCAGCCTAAACTTCTCTGGCTTTATGAAGAAACTGCTCTGCCACAGGAGCAACCAGCCCAGATGCCACCTGCCTCTAGCATGTCTTGTGACCAGTGGGATGACCAAGAAAGCCAGTTAGCTTATCCCCTGAGTCTGGGTGATGCCAGCAATGGAGGCATAGGCTGCACTTCAGCAACCATCAACCCCCCACTACCTGCAGCACCATCTGCAAGTAGATCCTTTAGTGCATGCCATACTAGACTGTATTGAGTGGAGGCATGGCCTATATCTTCACCATAATGGCAGAGATGGTGCAGTTGAGGAGAGCTCAGATCAACCACACCAACACTGTGCAGTAACAAACAGCAGCTCTTACACAGGGCTTAACCACCCTATCCACTTCAATAAATAATTTGACCACAGTGGTCACCCAACTTATTCAACATTTGCAGGAACCTGCACCTGTGTCATCTGCTTCCTTCCAGGAATCTAGTCTATGCAGCAGTCCTTGGCTCTCAGGACAGGCCACTGGCAGGCCCCCCAAAGAATGCCACCCCCAACCATCAAAAAGTCCCAGGGAAGTTGTAAAGGCTCCACAAATTCACTCAAAGATGACATGTTCAAAGAAGCCATTTCAATCCACTGTACAAAGATCTTGTGCCAGCTAGATGGAAGTAGATTGCTGGGCCCATCCTCATCACAGAGTTCCTATGCTAGCTAGATGGAAGTAGACTGTTGGGCCCAAACTCATCACAGAGTTCCTGTGCTGGCTATATGTAAGAAGACTCATGGGCCCATCCTCACTACAGGGTTCCTATGCCGAGTAGATGGAAGAAGACTGCCGGACCCATCCTGACTACAGAGTTCCTGTGCTGTCTAGATGGAAGAAAACTGATGGGCCCATTCTGATTACAGATTTACTATGCTGGCTAGATGGAAGAAGAATGCTGGGCTCATCTTCACTATAGAGCTCCTATGCTGGCTTGCTGTTGTGGATGGTCTACTGTCTGTCTGTGTTGTCCTGCTGCTTACTTGGTATGTCTTCCTGCTGCTTACTTGGTATGTCTTACTTGGTATGACCTGCCTCCTTGATGTGGTCTCCAGTTATGGTCCTGCTGGTGTCTCTTCTCATCATGTCTCATCTCCAGGTCCTGATGCTGGTGTCTTTTACCATCTCATTCTGCTGTCTCCTCCATGCTGCTGTCTCATCTCATCTCATCCTGCTGCTGCCTCCATGTTTCTGTCTCTTCTCATCTCATCCTGCTGCTACCTCCATGTTGTGCTCTCTGGTCCTGATTCTGCTGCCTTCATGCTGTGCTCTCCAGTCCTAGTCCTGCTGCCTTGATGCTGTACTCTCCAGTTCTGGTCCTGGGCCTCCATACTGTGTCCTCTGGTCCTGGTTCTGCTGCCTGCTACTTGAACTTTGCCACAGTGGCCCTTTTGAATCATTTTTCAGTGTACTCTTTCAACATGGACTGTCTGGGTCTTCTCTTGAAGTATGCTGCTGTGGCCCCTTACAGTCACTTTTCAGTACAGTCTTTCAATATGGACTGTCTCGATTTTCACTTGCCATCACATTGTTATTCTGGCATTAGCTCCAACATTAGAATTGAACTGTAGCTAGTGGGTTATCATGTCCAGTTTCTAGTTTCTTTGCTGTAATCCTCATTTTGCTAAAGGATAAGATCATAATACTATACATATGTTGCTATTTGTAAAAATGAATGTATATGTATCCACAAAATGTGCTGATAATTTCACTTACAATGTCATGTGCTATTTGGTATCTTGTTCTAGTAGAATGTGATTACCATAGATGTTGAATTGCTTTGAATGTTGTGATTACAAATGTTGTTTAATAAAGTAATCACATATTTTGAATCTTAACTTTCTGATTGTGTCTTTTTATTGTGTGGTTTCTGTTTTAAGGTTAGACTAGGTTAGAGGTTTGGGACCCACATGCCCTTGCATGCTAGAGTGCTCTAGGATTACGATTTTGCCTAACTAGGCTGAAGTATTTTCTGTTACACCCTGATCCAGACAGAGGACCGGTGAACAAAAGAAAAATACTGATGTGGCCAGCTAGAACTATTCTGATGGGCTGTCTTCCACGCAAGTGGAAGGACTATATGATGACTAACAGGCAAAGTAGCATTGTATAATGCTTTGCTGAAGCTGGCTGCCAGTCCATATAATCTCCCCTATTTCTGCTGGGAGATATGGGGGATCTTGAGGTAGATCTCTAACAACTCTAATGAGATGCCATAACGCAGAGCCAGATTATGACATACACAGCAGATAAGCACTATGTCTGCTACTCTGGGTGCGGTATACATTAAAGTTTCCCCTAATTTGTCCAAACAACAAAATCTACTTTTGAGAACTCCAATGGTGCATTGCGTGTATACAGCGGGTAGCACATAAGACCTCAATGTACCTTGTCTCTGCTGATGTATTCAGAATAACGATGAGTGTGAGAAATCAAGTCCTGTGCCCATATCCTGAATCTCCTGCAGCAAAGAGATAATGGGGGCATCAGTTATATCCTGTGACTGTTATCTCGCTGCCAACCTACAGCATGCTATAAAATACTAGAAGCTAAGCTATACCTTGATGTGAGCCATAAAAAGCTATTTCCAAACCCCATGTCCATGCCGCCTTTTACTATAACACTATATGTAATCTATAGCATTTTGTTATGGTGCTTCAGATCTTCATAAATGGAAAAATGCATCTGGGATCTGTACAAAATGTGTACATGTCACTCACAAGCAAGCAATCTCAACCTGCTTCCAGCACTCCTATAACACTGAGTCTGTACATCTCAGCTCTCTAATGACATTGCAGAAAGACATCAACCTTGTGGTATGATTGTTCATGACCCTGGCTGTTCTGCAGTTTATCCTCCAGAGAAACATGTTTGTCCACATGACACACTGAATAGGATAGGGCCAAATTATACATCTCACAGCTTCCATTGAATCCCTGTACCCCTGTGATGGTATAGACAAACTGTGGCTGACATTATGGCTGTCAGAGCAGAAGCGCTGCAGGGAGGATACAGATATGGGCACCATTAACTAAGGGCCAACAATGCATTAACAGGGCACACATGACCTGGGAGTCCCTGCACTGTGCACCCAAAAAGGTTTGGGTAGACAAGTAACATTTCAACAGCTCCAAGAAAGAGCATTTGAACTGCCACTTGTTTTAAGCTGACAAGTTTGAAAGTCTGTAGTACTACTCGGTCACACACTGACTTTAGTGGAAAATGCTTTGTATGGATACATAACATTAGCAGGCTTCTATAGCACGGAGAGAGAATGATGGCTCATTGCCCTGGCATGATGGCTTGTTGCTCTAACTGCGCAAGTCACTTGTCATGTGACTGTCACATCCCTGACAGCCACCCATGCTAATGCCATTTGCTCTAAATACATAGCAGGAGTGGTATGATACAAAGAAGCACTGCTGTCACCTGTGAGTCAGCCATCACTATAGAGGCCATTTTCAAATTGTCAGTCAGGCCAGATTGCCTAAGTATAAAGTAATCATGTGCAGTTCCCGGGTACCTGGCGAACATATCAAGGATGTGCAATTGAGCATCACAGACCACTTGCACATTGATGGAATAGAAGAGCTTTCTGTTGCAGTAGTTATCCTCCTTGTCACAGGGTGGGATGATGGCTATGTGAGTACAGTCAATAGCTCCTTTAACATTTGGAAAGTTTACAATGTCATAAAAACTTCTCTTCAAGTCCAGCAAGTCATGCCTTTCATGAGGGAATCTTATCTAATGATTAATATTGCTACGTACTAGAGATGTGAATCGGAACCGGAATCGGTTCGGATTCCGGTTCAGATTCACATGTGGGCTTTTTCTCATCGGGCCCAATCGCGTTTTGTTTATCGGCTGCCCAGCCGATAAACAAAAAACCCACCCCGACTCTTTAAAAGTAACCCCTTAGCTTCCCCCCCTCTCCCGCCCCCCCCCCCCCAAAACCTTTTTACAGGTACCTGGTGGTCCTGTGGGGGTCCCAGGATGATCTCCTGTGATCTCCCACTCTGGGCCGTCCTCCGGCTACCGGGCCATCCTTTGCCCTTACCTTGTGACAGGGTATCCATGCCATTGGCCAGATCCTGTCACATGGTAGGAGCACTGGATGGCTGGCGCCATCTTGTGCTCCTACCATGTGACAGGGGCTGACCAATGGCACCGGTAGCCCCTGTGACATAGTAAGGGCAAGGCTATCAGCGCCATTTTGGTTCCTGGCACCCGACGGCACGAGTGCAGGAGGTTGCTCCCGGACCCCCGCTGGACCCCCAGGGACTTTTGGCCAGCTTGGGGTGCCTCCTGACCCCCACAAGACTTGCCAAAAGTCCAGCGGGGGTCCGGGAGCGATCTCCTGCACTCGTGCCGTCGGGTGCCAGGAACCAAAACGGCGCCGATAGCCTTGCCCTTACTATGTCACAGGGGCTACCGGTGCCATTGGTCAGCCCCTGTCACATGGTAGGAGCGCAAGATGGCACCGGCCATCCAGTGCTCCTACCATGTGACAGGATCCGGCCAATGGCACGGATACCCTGTCACAAGATAAGGGCAAAGGACGGCCCTGTAGCCGGAGGACGGCCAGGAGCGGGAGATCATGGGGGTTCGCTCCCGGGATCCCCACTGGACCACCAGGTACCTGTAAAAAGGTTTTTTTTTGGGGGGGGTCGGGAGGGTGGGGGAAGCTAAGGGGTTACTTTTAAAGGGTCGGGTGGGTTTAGGGGTTATTTTTCTGTGCCATTTTTTCCTGCCCTCCCCCAAAATGATAAGGGAAGCCCCACGATCAATATCGTGGGGTTTTCCTATTGTTTTCGGAGACCCCCCAATTGCTGACGATTTTGAAAATATTGACGATATTTTCAATCGTCCGAAGCCCGATTCACATCCCTACTACGTACTGCTGCTACGACTTGGCTCAGACAGTGGGAAAAAGACATTTGGGACATTCCTTCCATGACTCCAATTGTTGTTTGGAATGAGCCAGATGCCATAAAATGCAGGGCACAGAATAGTTTGGTGAGGCTTGGTATAGCATAGGAATGTTCTGTGGCTGGATTCAGATCCCCTCTGAGTTCCTGATATTATTCAATGATAGCCTGAGAGCTGAGGCGATACCTCATAACCATGTGGTTATCTGGCATCTCCAGCAATGTGGTAGAGGGATGAAAGATGAGCTCCTTGTACCACCTGCTAGGGATGTGAATCGTTTTAGGACGATTAAAATTATCGTCCGATAATTTTAATATCGTCTTAAACCGTTATGGAACACAATACAATAGAGATTCTAACGATTTATCGTTATAAATCGTTAGAATCGTGAGCCGGCACACTAAAACCCCCTAAAACCCACCCCCGACCCTTTAAATTAAATCCCCCACCCTCCCGAACCCCCCCCAAATGAGTTAAATAACCTGCGGGTCCAGCGGCGGTCCGGAACGGCAGCGGTCCGGAACGGGCTCCTGCTCCTCAATCTTGTTGTCTTCAGCCGGCGCCATTTTCCAAAATGGCGGCGAAAAATGGCGGCGGCCATAGACGAACACGATTGGACGGCAGGAGGTCCTTCCGGACCCCCGCTGGACTTTTGGCAAGTCTCGTGGGGGTCAGGAGGCCCCCCACAAGCTGGCCAAAAGTTCCTGGAGGTCCAGCGGGGGTCAGGGAGCGATTTCCCGCCGCGAATCGTTTTCGTACGGAAAATGGCGCCGGCCATACGCGTATGGCCGGCGCCATTTTCCGTATGGAAAATGGCGCCGGCAGGAGATCGACTGCAGGAGGTCGTTCAGCGAGGGTTCTGGCGCCTCGCTGAACGACCTCCTGCAGTCGATCTCCTGCCGGCGCCATTTTCCGTACGAAAACGATTCGCGGCGGGAAATCGCTCCCTGACCCCCGCTGGACCTCCAGGAACTTTTGGCCAGCTTGTGGGGGGGCCTCCTGACCCCCACGAGACTTGCCAAAAGTCCAGCGGGGGTCCGGAAGGACCTCCTGCCATCCAATCGTGTTCGTCTATGGCCGCCGCCATTTTTTGCCGCCATTTTGGAAAATGGCGCCGGCTGAAGACAACAAGATTGAGGAGCAGGAGCCCGTTCCGGACCGCTGCCGTTCCGGACCGCCGCTGGACCCGCAGGTTATTTAAGTCATTTGGGGGGGGTTCAGGAGGGTGGGGGATTTAATTTAAAGGGTCGGGGGTGGGTTTTAGGGGGTTTTAATGTGCCGGTTTTGCGATTTTTCGATTTTTCGATTTTTCACGATTTTTCACGATATTTTACCCCCCCAAACGGCAACAATACGATTCCCTCCCCCTCCCAGCCGAAATCGATCGTTAAGACGATCGAGGACACGATTCACATCCCTACCACCTGCATGCTTTCCTGCGTGGCAAACCCTGACATGGGACAGCACACTCCACTGGCAGGGAATTTAGCTCTTACTCTAGTGTGGTTACTTTCCTATGAAGTGTTTGAACCTCCCTTCCCTGTTGTTGTTCTTGTTGTTATTCAGCAGCCTGAAGCAGCCAGCATCCCACTACTAGTACACTTCCACCTAACATTGTAGCTTTAGGAAGACAGAGAAGGTAAGAAAAAGTGTTTTTATTGGCTCACCAGCACTACGTATGTGTGTCAGAGAAAAGGCTTCATTTTATTGCTCATGATAATTATTGCTATCCCGTAATAATGACCTCTATAATGCGATAAAAGCTTTTTTGCCTGCTCCACTGCAAATCAAAGAGGTTTTGTTATTTCTCAGGTGCAATCTGGCATATGCGATATTATACCGCAAAATGTGGTAGGATTCCTTTATTAGCATAATTTTCTTGATTTTGCATTCTCATTATTATTTTTAATACTAATACATCTTGTGATAATTATCACACATTCTTTGCATGCTAGACCTCATTTAGCATACTAATGCAGCTTGATGAATGAATTAGTTAGATTGTAAGCCCTCCAGAGATAGGGAAATACCTATAGTATCTGAATGTAATCTGCTTTGAAGGGCCAAAAAGCAGAATATAAAAAAATCACATAAATAAAAATTGCATATGTACTTCTAGTTTTATTAGTGAAATCTGAAGTCCAAATTCAAGCATGCAATGGTATAAAACTAAGCCTGGTATTAATGAGTCCTGATAAAATGGAGCCAATTGACAACCTTGCTGTCCTCTGCTCTTCTTTTTTGAAAAGTATTCACTTTTCTCAAGGGATTTATTTTTAACTGTCATGGACAAAACTTAGCAATTTAGAACCTATCAAGGGACAGACACTCTTTCCTTTTCTTTAAGAGAGAGTTTAAAATTTTATCCTTCCTCCACTGGAGCAGCTGCAGACTCCTTCCTTCCCTCCATTCTTCTGTATAACACCTGATACCTTCTGAAAACTGTTGCGCTGGGAGTGAACCCTTGGCCTGGTGCAGGATTGGTATGGCCCTCTGGTCGAACCCGGAGAGCGCCTGCCACCAGGAGGCGGAGCACAGGAGGAGACAGAGGCTAGCTGGAGCTTCGCCAATAGCAACCTGGTGTTCCCTCAGGTTGAGCCCTTGGTTACCCAGGCCGCCTGGTCTTAGGTGGGCCTCGCAGGGTCTCCTAAAGAGATAGTTCAAGGGAGTGCCTACCATGAACAAGGGTACGTGGTCGGTGTCCAGACAGGCAAGACCAGAGGTCACAGGAGGCCAAAAGAGAGAGTCCGAGTATATGGCGAAGATCAAGGCCAGAGTATCAGCCAAAGCAGGGTCGGTAACAGAGGTCAATCTGGGCATAGTCAGTTCAAGCCGAAGGTCAAGTTCCAGGTGGCAGTCAAGAGTAGTCAGAGTTCCACGCAGAGGTCAGGTCAGGCAGCAATCAAGAGTTGTCAGGTTCCAGGCCGAGGTCAGGGCAGTCAGCAATCAAAGAGTAGTCAGAGTTCCAGGCAGAGGTCAGGTCAGACAGCAATCAAGAGTAGTCAGAGTTCCACGCAGAGGTCAGGTCAGGCAGCAATCAAGAGTTGTCAGGTTCCAGGCCGAGGTCAGGGCAGTCAGCAATCAAAGAGTAGTCAGAGTTCCAGGCAGAGGTCAGGTCAGACAGCAATCAAGAGTAGTCAGAGTTCCAGGCAAAGGTCAGGTCAGGCAGCGAGCAGAAGTCAGAGAACAGGAAAAGGTCAGTACCATGAGATCAGCCGAAGGGTGCTACCAGGAGTGGAGAGATGAAGGAATAGGAGACACTAGAACAGGAGACACAGGAGACGCTGGAACAGGAGACACAGGGGATGCTGGAAAGGGAGACGCTGGAACAGGAGATGCTGGAACAAGAGACACAGGAGCAAGACACTGGAATGCAGGAAGGCAAACTAGAGACACTGGAGTGTATGCTTGCCAAGGCCCCGAGCTAGGGGCCATCTCCAAAAAAAAAAAAAAGCGCAGAGGGGTGGGTAAGAGTATGTAAAATTACCGGTGAGGACATAGGCTATAGGTATTGCCAATTATTAGGCTTGTTCAATATTTGTTGATTGTTAATGTGGCTCGCGAGAATGAGCACTACTACCTGGAGATAATACCCTTGTTCAATGTACATACACATGGTTAATGAGACTCCATTGCTCTAGGCTTCAACAGCAAGAGGAAATGTGGAAAAAAAAAAAGGATTTGCATTCACAAAAAAGCGAGGTTTAGCTTGCTTGTTACAGCGGTTACTTCCCCAAAACCAAATAAGCCGATACTTTACTTTCAATACATATCCAGAATAGCTCTCTGCTTCAACGGCAGGGGTGAAAGTCTAATACTTCACTTTCAACGCATAGCTCTCTGCTTCAATGGCAGGGGGAATGTGGAAAAGAGGATCTGTATACTTCACTTTCAACGCATAACTCTCTGCTTCAATGGCAGGGGGAATGTGGAAAAGAGGATCTGTATATGGACAACAACCAACAAGGTCTGAATTACATAGTCTGAGTGGACAAAGGCATGGGTGTAGCCTGCTTATTGCTGTGGTTACTACCCCTAATTAAGCTAGATATTCACTTGGATGCGGTTCCGGCACTGCTTTCTACATTGGTGGTGGGGTGGAGGGGAAATGGAACTAAGGTGTACTAAAAGCCAGGCGTAACAAGTATGAGAAAAAAAAAAAGAGTGCATGGCTTGCTGGGCAGACTGGATGGGCCATTTGGTCTTCTTCTGCAGTCATTTCTATGTTTCTATGTTTCTATGGATAAAAAACAAAGTTATTAGGGGATATCAATTGCATGCATGTTTTCATGTAATACTTTGATCTGGAAAAAAAACAACCTATGTCCAACTACTGTTTGTTCCTTGACATGCCTTTAAAATTTAGTGTCAATAGGATATGGAATAGGAAATGTATTAAAGGGGTGCTGATAGATAGACACATTCACACAGGATATTCATATGACCTTTCCATCCTTTGAAAAGTAAGTTAAAAATGAATATTACAATTGGTATCATATGATGCTGCAGCTGAATGAGTTGTTCAGCTTCTTCAGAATCTTCCATAGAATTATTTTATTTTAATCCATTTATCGAAAGCTTGAACTCAGATTCTAACAATTGGAGCAGAAAAAGCTTCAAAGCCAAAAATTATCTGTAAAAAAAATTGATGACTGAAAAAACTAGACCGCTAGAAGGAATTGCCTTTTTTTGTTTTGTAACTCTTTCTTTGTTCAACAGTATAACAAAAGTAGGATTAGAGACATCCAATAGCTTACATCATTGCAAATTTGTATTCATTTTTGTGAATATGGAAATATAGAAATAGGCCCCTCCCCCTGGCATCTAAATCTTGCCAAGACTGAAACAGGACTTTGCCACATCAGAGGCAGATTCTTGTGTAGAGATTGTGCCTAGAGACTGGGCTAGAAATACACACTATAAATCTGGGTATTGATAGGCTCACCCCATCGGGACAAGGTTTCTTTTTAGGAATTGCCTTTTGAAGAAAATGACTATTCTGAGGTTCTTCTTCTTGTAGGGGGTTCACTTAGAAATGAAAGGATTTTTGTCTGGCTTTCTTGAAGGTGTGTTTGAGTGAATTCTGGTCTTTTTTGCTTTTTTTCATAGCAGACTCAGCTACTACAGATTGATGTAGAAACTGGATAATACTTCAGTATTATCCAGTTTCTGGATAATACCAGACCCAGACCCAGAGACTTTTGAACTCTGTATTTAAGGTCAAGTTTTCTCGCCATAGGGGAACCCAAGACAGGAATTTCCCTTATTCTCTTGTGTAAAATGAGTATATTGTGAACCGGAAGGATTGTCAACTCTGATGGGGTGTTAAGAATTTGAAGCAGACCAAGTAACTGACTGTGGGTCTTTATCTTTTCGGATATGGACTTCCAGCACAGTCTCCAACTTTACTTCAAAGTTATAGTGGGTGAAAGTCTTCCAGGGATGAGATATGTTCAGGAGGGTCCAAAAGTGGATAACAAGGAATACCTGTAGAGTCTTCCTCTCAACCCATTGGCATGGGTTCACTTATTCAGGAATCCAATAAGAACAAAGGCACACTAGGAAGTTTTTCTGGCAAATTTCCTCCAACCAAATGGACTTTGTTGCATGATGATGAAGAACCCTGAATCATGGATTCAGATGATGTGTTCAGGCTGATAGATGAGATTGGAATACCAATCTGAGGAATCATTGTAGTAATGGAGGAGTGAAATGGTTGGATTGTTCCTTCCATCTCCCTAGTCAGAGAGGGAAAGAAATTACTCACCAGATCTGCAATTTGGTTAAGTGACTGATATGTCCTTACACCTGGTGTGGGAGGTGGAACATCCTCTTCAGAGAACAATATAGGTTCCTGCATTTGGATTGATGGATTATTAGAGATGAGCAGAACTATTTAACATAGTGGATCTTATCTTTCCAAGCAAAGGCCCTCTGAGAGCATCCTTGTTAGAGTGAGAATTCTAGTTATTGGAGGAGGTAGCATGAGACTCTCCCCTGCAGATGTAGGATGCACTGAAGAATCGGGTTAGTTTGATGTATTGACAGCTTTGATGGTGTGGAATGTTAGGATGCTTTTGAAGAGCTGGGCAATGCTTGCTTCCACTTTGTCAATAAAGCTGGTCCAGAAAGCGACTGCTGACCTGATGTGAGTGCTGATTACATGAATGCATCGAGGCTGCACTGTATGATTTTGTGCCATGCATCATGGGACCATTCTTTGGAGGGAAGGATGCACCATACGGCTCATAAATAGAGATTCCAAGATGCATTAATGCATATTGCAGGCATGGTGGGCTTTAGTTCATTGTGTGTGGAAAGTGTCAGTATGTCCTGCATAGAATGCTTTTGTGCACCATGCATCGAGTGTATCAGTGCATAGAATGTCAAATGCACCAATGCTTCATGCAATGAGTGCACTGGGGTGCCATTCATTGTGAAAGAGTGCATCATGGGTCTAATGCATTAGCACATCATGTGTCAAATGATTTGATGCATAGATAGACTGCTGTGATGTTTCATGCATTGAGTACACTGACACAACTTGTGCCAATGATATTGATGGCCATTTTAATGGCACCAACTCTGATGAACCACTCTTGGAGTGTGTATGTTTTTTTGTTGCAGACTCAAACAGCTCCAGGGATTGATGCTGCTTCTTCTTCGAAGCAGGGCAGCTGACCATCTTTGAAGCAAGGCAGCTAACCATATTTGAGCCCTTGGATTCAGCCTGAGTACCTGCTCAACTCTCCAAAGAGATTTACGCAGCTTCTCACTGTGAATTACCCTGGAAAGTATGGAGCACAGTGACATCCATCTACAGGCATGACAATTATTCTGGTCATTCTCCAGCCCAAAGTACATGTGCTGCAGAGGCAGTGAGGCAATTACTAATTGAGAAAATGAAGAAAAATATAAAATTTAAAATATTTTATGAAGTTGAAGTAAAATTTTAAAGGAGAGACTGAATACACATCCATGCTTTTTTTCAGACAAAAAAATGACTGAGGAGATTCATAATGAAATAAGTCTATAATCTTGGAGTATCTAAGCCCTAGAGATCCATGTTATCTGTATTTAGTACATAAGAACATAAGAAATTCCATGCTGGGTTAGACCAAGGTCCATCAAGACCAGAATCCTATCTCTAACAGTGGCCAGTCTGGGTCACAAGTAAGAACATAAGAAATTGCAATGCTGGGTCAGACCAAGGGTCCATCAAGCCCAGCATCCTGTTTCCAACAGAGGCCAAGCCAGGCCACAAGAACCTGGCAATTACCCAAACACTAAGAAGATCCCATGCTACTGATGCAATTAATAGCAGTGGCTATTCCCTAAGTAAACTTGATTAATAGCCGTTAATGGACTTCTCCAAGAATTTATCAAAACCTTTTTTGAACCCAGCTACACTAACTGCACTAACCACATCCTCTGGCAACAAATTCCAGAGCTTTATTGTGTGTTGAGTGAAAAAGAATTTTCTCCAATTAGTCTTAAATGTGCTACTTTCTAACTTCATGGAATGCCCCCTAGTCCTTCTATTATTCGAAAGTGTAAATAACTGATTCACATCTACTCGTTCAAGACCCAGAAGATTTCATATAGTAGAACTATTTCCGTTACAAATTAAATAACTCTTCTTAGTCAAGCCGCCAGAACTGTGACCTTGTTGCATGCATCAACTCCACAGTGCCCCTTTGCCATGCAGGTTTATCCTGCCCCACCCACCTGTGGCATCATCAGCAAGGCGTTGGCATAAGGTGTCCTGCATGCTGCTGGAGCAGCAGATTTACACCTGCCTCTGCCAGCTCCTCACTCCATACTGGGAGCTACTCAAGCCACCAGAACTGTGACCTCGCTGCATGCATCAACTCTGCAGTGCCCCTCTGCCGTACTGGTTTGTCCCGTCCTACCCTCTTGTGGCATCATCAGCAAGGCATTGGCATAAGGGGTTCAGCATGCTTCCAGAGCAGCAGTTTTTCACCTGCTTCTGCCAGCTCCTCATTCCATACTGGGAGTCAGTCAAGCTGCCAGAACTGTGATCTTGCTGCGTGCCTCAACACCACAGCACCCCTCTGCCATGCAGGTTCTTCCTGCCCCACCCACCTGTGACATCATCAGAAAGGCATTTGCATAAGGGGTCTGACATGGCGCCACAGGCGCTGCACGCAGAAGGCATACAACAAAAGACTCACCCCTTTGTGCACCCCTACATGCGCTCTCTTTGTCCTGTTTGCAGCCGTTTACTTCAGCTGTCAGTCTGCTGAGATATAACTACAACGTTTCGCACAGGTTGAATTTCATCTAAATTATTGCCTTTTTGTCAATACTTCACACTAAATTCCCATTTATATTACGTATCATGGAAATATGTACAATGTCTGGCAATGATAAATGCAATAATCTTAGCCACTATCACCATAAAGCTTCTCCTGTTCAAAGAACCTCTCTAGCATCATGCCATCTTTAAAAACAGCTGCTTTAGTGCTCTCTTCTATCTCACTTCTGATTGTCAATGTTTAGTCTTTCAGAAAAAAAGTTCCTATTATTCATGACCTAACCTCCACTCACAAACCTGATGCTGTTTTAATTTCTGAGTCCTGGCTTTGTGACTATGACAACATTGCTCTCAACAATGTATGTCCGGTTGAATATATTCTTTTTTATGAATCCAGACCTAATCGGCGTGGAGGAGGTCACTTGCTATTGTTAAGGCTTCCCTACATCCTTGTAAGAAAGCCTTTTCATATGAAATCCTGTTCATCTCCTCCCGTTAACAATTTCTGTGTTGTTCACTGCCTTCCTGGTTTGTTAAATCATGACTTGTCCCCCCTTCTTGAGACTTTGGCCGCTTTGCCTGTGGACCTATCTTCTACGATTTTGGCTGACGATTTTAATCTCCATCTTAACTCCAAGCTCCTTCCTCCCTCTGCCTCATCAATCCTTGAGGCTCTGGCTGGACTAGGCTGGGAACAGCTAATCGACAAGCCCACACACAAATTTGGCCAAACTCTTTCCTCCATCCATCCTTCATCTGTGGATTTGACTCCAATACAGATTACATTTTAGATCTCCTCAACATCTTGGCTGCCTTTGACAATCTGGATCATGACATTCACCTTGCCAGTTTGCAATCCATCGGTATCAAAGTTACTGTTCTCAAATGTTTCATGTCTTTTCTGTCTCAATGTTTTCAGCAAATCAACATTGGTATACATCACTCTGGTGCCAATGCAATTAAAACGCGCAAAAAGCTATTAGTTTCACTGCACGTTGGATGTGGGTTGTGTAGGTGCTAATCCCCTTGGTTTTGATAATGGACCCAGAGAGCTCCCATCCCCCATGGGCAAAAGCAAAGAATCACAGTGGTGTCAAAGATGACATGCCTGTGGGGTTCCCACCTGCTGTAGGTAGGAAGAAGAACTGCCTGACAGAGGAAGTAAGGCAAGGCAAGACAGCGAAGTGAACAGAAGTGAGAATTTATCAGTCTTCCCCTTCTCCTCACTTAGCTCAGTTTCCTACCCCTGAAGGGTGAAAGGACAAGGGAGGGGGAGTGTGAGGAGATAATAGAATAGAAGGTAAAGGATTGCAAAGGAAGGAAGGGGGGGGGTGATGAGCACAGGGAGATGTAAGAGGGAAGGGAGTAAGGGGAGTAAAGGGGTAATTAAGAGGGGAAGAGGTGAGTGAGAAAGAAGGGAGGAAAGGGAGCTGGGTGAGCAGGAATGGGGAAGGGGAGAAAAGGAAGGCAGCGAGCAGAATGGTCAATGGAGCAGGCCGAGGTCAGTACCAGAGAGACAGTCCAAAGGTACTACCTGGGGAGACAGGACAGACAGATGCTGGAACAGTAGGACGCTGGAACAGAAGGACACTGGAACAGGGCTGGACAAGACTGGAACAAGACTGGAACAAGACTGTGAACATGGAGGCAAACTAGTACACATACAGTGCTGACCCGATTGCCAAGGCAAGGAAGTGCAGGCAGGAACTTCCTTATGTAGCATGTTCAATCAGGGTGCACTGCGGAGCTAGGACCTGCCCCTGGCCCTACAAGAGGCCGGGCGGTCCACGCGCGCATGGGCGTAAGGGCATGGCCAACACCATCGAGGACACCAAACTCCGGTGTGAGGCCTGATGCACAGTGGAAGGCCAGGCGACTACCGCCGCGGGACGCCGAGGCCTGGAGGAGCTTGTGGCTGCCACTGGGGAGCCGACCCGTGACCTGCAGAGGAGCTAGCGAGGTGAGCAGTAGGGATGTGCATCCGTTTTCCACGTATTTGTAATCCGCAACTTATTTTGTCCTATCTGTTAAATATGTGGGGAGGCAAAACGCATCGCGACCCCCCACGTATTTAACATCTGTTTTATTCGGCCTCCTAAATACAAATTTAAACCTCCCACCCTCCTGACCCCCCCAAGACTTACCAAAACTCCCTGGTGGTCCAGCGAGGAGTCCAGAAGCCATCGCTGCACTCGTTTGCTGGTTTCATCACGGTGCCGATAGCCTGTGTCACAGGGGCTACCGGTGCCATTGGTCAGCCCCTGTTACATGGTCACTGGCACCATCTTGTGCTCCTACCATGTGACAGGGGCTGACCAATAACACCGGTAGCCCCTGTGACATAGTATGGGCAAAGGCTATCAGCGCCATTTTGAGTCCTGGCATCGGACGGCAGGTCACTCCGGGACCCCCGTTGGACCCACAGGGACTTTTGGCCAGCTTGGGGGGGGCCTCCTGACCCCCACAAGACTTGCCAAAAGTCCAGCGGGGGTCCGGGAGCGACCTCCTTCACGCCGGCCGTCCGATGCCAATACTCAAAATGGTGCCGATCGCCTTTGCCCTCACTATGACGGCGATCGGCGCCATTTTGAGTATTGGCATCGGACGGCCGGCATGAAGGAGGTCGCTCCCGGACCCCCGCTGGACTTTTGGCAAGTCTTGTGGGGGTCATGAGGCCCCCCAAGCTGGCCAAAAGTCCCTGTGGGTCCAATGGGGGTCCCGGAGCGACCTGCCGTCCGATGCCAGGACTCAAAATGGCGCCGATAGCCTTTGCCCATACTATGTCTCAGGGGCTACCGGTGCCATTGGTCAGCCCCTGTCACATGGTAGGAGCACAAGATGGCGCCGGTGACCCTGTGACAGGGGCTGACCATGGCACCGGTAGCCCCTGTGACACGCCGTGATGAAACCGGCAAACGAGTGCAGGGATGGCTTCCTGACTCCCCGCTGGACCACCAGGGAGTTTTGGTAAGTCTTGGGGGGGTCAGGAGGGTGGGGGGTTGTAGTTAATTTTAATTTTAGCTGGGACACTAATTTAACTCGCCGTAGTAACGTATTTACAGATCGACAACTTATGGAATTCTCCATACTTCCGCATGAAACGGAATTGACCCCCCACGAATACGTATCGCGAATGCAACGAAAACTTTTTGGCTGCACATCCCTAGTGAGCAGGCCCGTGCATGGGCTGGGCATGGACGGGGAGCACAACAATAACAGGATGGACATGCAGGATGGAGAAGAAAACATGAGGATAGATCTAGTGAAGCTCAAGGAATGATCTAAGGTCTGGCAGCTAAGATTTAATGCAACAAATTGCATTTTGGTTTCAAAAACCCAAGGGAAAGGTACAGTATTGGTGAAATTCTTCTACATACAAAGGAAGAGCAGGATCTGAGCGTAATTGTATCTGAGGAATTTAAGGTGGTCAAACAGGTGGATAAAGTAATGGTAAAAGCCAGAAAGATACCCAGGTCAGCTTCAACTGTGACCACACACCACTGTGGAGGAGTGCAAGAATTGGAGTATGTACGGCGATGGATCTTCCTCCATTCAAAAAAAAAAAAGAAAAAGGATGGCCATGGAAGCACTAATTACACTGGTAAAAAATGTTTTTGTTTCCTTCAGGCTTTTTGGTGTTCCAAATAGATTGTTTGATGCTGATCACAGATACTACTTCGAAATTTATATGTCACGTAAGATTTTTGAGAAACAGCCAATTTTGTGTTAAAATAATAGTGAAATTTTAAAACATCAGTCATCAAGAATTCAAAAAAAGACTGAAGACTTTTCTCTTCCAACAAGCTTTCCCAGACGCTTAAGTGACAGACAGACTCCCTAATTACTAAGTATCCTAATTACCCTAATTATGGTCACTGTATCCAGTACTAATTTTAAAATATCTACAACTGGACAATTATCTTTGAGATCAAAAATTTACTTTATTTCATATATATATTTGGCATTGCTTATATTTATATTTATTGCTACGTTAAATAGTTATACTGCTTATATAATATATTATATTTCTTTACTTATTACTATTTATTACCAGTTAAACTATTATTTCTTTATTTAGCTCTATGTTAAATTGTCAACCAGTTATACTGTTCCATATGTTCTACTGTTCCATGTAAAGCTCAGCTCTCTGTTGAGCAGTTCTTCGTTTTATGTAAACCGGAGTGATTTGTAGTCCCTACAAGAACTTCGGTATATAAAAATTAAAAATAAATAAATAAATAAATAAATAAAATAAAATAATCTCAAGTACATATATTTTCTTGCTGGACAGTATTTTTTATGATTTTTAAAATTCATGTCGTATTTTTGACGGCCATAAGCAATGTAACATGTAACAGAGAATAACCTTTTTTAAAATACACCAATAAACTCTACCTGATCATGCCAGAACTTACTCGGGCAAGCCCCAGCTCAGCTGCAAGATTCCAACTTGTTTCCATGACGATGCAGCCTTATATTAGCAGCAGCAATGAGTAGTCTCCTATGCAACATTTGTGTAAACCGTTGTGAAGGTCAACACCAAACATCGGTATATAAAACTTGCTAAATAAATAAATAAAATAAAAATAAAACTGCTGAGTTTAAAGCTTGTAGATTTAATTTCATATACTTTATAAAATGTTGCACCAATGTGGTAATAGCCGTGACACGTTTTGTTACATCTGTCGTGAATTTACTCTGAAAGCACAGAAAAGGAGTATGACTGCACTCATTAAGAAGGCATACGAGTTATACTTCGGGTGCAAAATTGGTGACCAGGACAGAACATGAGCTCCTCATATATGTTGCGCATCTTGTGCCAGTAGTCTGCGAGCTTGGCTGAAAGGTGTGCGACCATCCATGCCGTTTGCCATACCAATGATATGGAGGGAACAGAAAGATCATATAACTGACTGTTACTTCTGCATGACAAATGTGTCAGGATACTCATCAAAGAACAGGAAGTTTATTGAGTACCCTAACCTTGCATTGGCAAGGAGACCAGTGCCGCATGACAGTCTTCCTGTTCTAAAACTGCCAGAGGTGTGGACACTTGATGACGAAGTGTTGCATCAAAGGTAGACCCTTGGGCTGAGGTGGGGTTGATGCAACCCGTAGGCAGAGACCTACGGGTCCCCACCATTAGCAGGTGGAGTGGGCTGAAGCTAGAGGCCACTGGAGCTTCACCTATACCAGCCCTCGTTCCCATCAAGTTGAGTCTTTGGGTGTCGGGGCTGGCAGGACTTAAGTGGGCCTCAGAGTTAGCTAGAAGTGGAAGGTGGTTCAGCCAGAGATAACAGCCGGTAGATGGCATAGTCCTATCCTGGACAGGATTCGGAATTGGAACTCGGGTGCCAAAGGAACAGTAAGTAGCTGGAGGCGCCCAAGCAAACAAAGGCCTAAGCCTTGTAAGTCCACGTCCAGAGAATAGGCAAGCAGAGGCTTCACTGACAGGCAAGGATCGGAGCCGGTGGCAAGCGGACGTTGTGGCAAGCGGTGTAGAACTCTGGACACAGAGAGTCTGTAGTGTAGTCATTCAAAGCAAGGGTCAGGGCACGGAGAAGGAAGGTGTAGTCAATTAAAGCAATGGTCAGGGCACAGAGAAGGCAAGTGTGGTCAGGTGTAGCAAAAGGCAAGTGTGGTCAGGTGTAATGGAGGTCTGGGGCTGGAGATAAGCTGAAGAGTAGTCAGGCAAAGGGGAGGTCCAGGGCTGGAGAGAAGCTGAAGAGTAGTCAGGCATAGCAGAGGTCCGGGGCTGGAGAAAAGATGAAGAATAGTCAGTTGTAGCGAAGGTCCGGGGCTGGAGAGAAGCTGAAGAGTAGTCAGGCGTAGTGGAGGTCTGGGGATGGAGAGAAGCTGAAGAATAGTCAGGCGTAGCAATGGTCAAATCCAAGAGTCAGTCCAACACAAAGCCAAACAGGAACAAGGAGAACAGGAACTGGGAACCACAGGAAACAGGAACACCATGAAGACATAATTCTGGAATCAGCAACTAGTACTTGGAATACGAGGAGACCTGTTGCAAAGGCAACACTATGGAGAAAGGCCTGAGCTTTTATACACTGAAGAGTCTGATGTCAGCATCCGGGTCCGCGGCCAGGTTCCCGCTGCAGGCCCTTTAAAAGAACTAGTGATGTGCGCATGCCTAGGAAGGGGCACGGTGCTGATGGCAGCATCTCTCCATGGGCCACACAGAGGCCCGACGAGCAGGGACATCTTGGCTAGCAACACTGGCTTGTGTGGCAGGACCAGAGTCACTGAAAGGAACCCGAGGATGGAGCTGGTGGCCCACCGCCGCCAGAAAAGAGGAGCTAGGCCCTGGAATCCGTCTGAGAAGGTGAGAGGGCCGTGCCGCAAGACTGCCACGGGCAGCACTCGTAACACGAGGATGAGGAGGTAGGCGATGATGGAGAACCGTCAAAGATGGAAGCTGCGGCTGATCCTGACTTTGTGCCATCAACATCCAGTGATCCACATTTAATATCTCAGAGCTGAACGATCTGGTCAGAGATTTGGCTTTATCAAAGAGTCAGGCGGAGCTGCTTTGGTCAAGGCTGCAAGGATGGAATCTTTTGTTATCTGATATGAAAATTTCAGTATTTCGCAGCCGTCATGAAGATTTGACAAAATATTTCAACCAAGTAGACAGTCTGACTTTTTGCTGTGACATCAATGGATTCTTTTGTGATCTCGGATGTGACCAGGACCCAACAGAATGGCGACTGTTTATTGATTCATCAATCTTAAGTTTGAAGGCTGTTTTGCTGAACAATGGCAATATCTAACTAGCAATACCCATCGGACATGTTGTTCATATGAAAGAAACGTATAAGAACATGAAGCTACTGCTGAAGCATATTGAGTTCTCGAGGTACAATTGGAATTTGTGTGGTGATCTCAAGGTAGTTGCAGTTCTACTGGGTCTGCAGCTTGGTTACACCAAGTATTGTTGCTTCCTTTGTGAGTGGGTGTTATTATTTGGGATAATTGTGGGTGGATCCTTGGGCCAGTGGCAGATGACCACAAACCCGGGGGAAGATTCCGAGGGGGGCCACCGATCAGGTTCAGAGTTGGGAGACAGACACACACTAGATCTTTCATTAAACTGTATAGTGAACCACCAGAGGTGGCAGTAGTGAGCTGGAAGAGCCTGGCTGGGCTGTAGTCCCTCAGGCACTGGAACAGCGATCCCAGGATGGCTGAGCTGTAGAGAAACTGAATATAGTGAGTAGGCAGAGTATGCAGAGTTCAGGAACAGAACCTTGATGGTAACACTCACACAATAGTCTCTTGAAGCAGCCCAGATGCTGGAATGAAGTAGGCCCTCGAGGAGCGAGTAAGAACATAAGAACATAAGAAAATGCCATACTGGGTCAGACCAAGGGTCCATCAAGCCCAGCATCCTGCTTCCAACAGTGGCCAATCCAGGCCACAAGAACCTGGCAAGTACCCAAAAACTAAGTCTATTCCATGTTACCATATTCTCTAGGTGAACTTAAAAGCAGGTAATGGACTTCTCCTCCAAGAACTTATCCAATCCTTTTTTAAACACAGCTATACTAACTGCACTAACCACATCCTCTGGCAACAAATTCCAGAGTTTAATTGTGCGTTGAGTAAAAAAGAACTTTCTCCGATTAGTTTTAAAAGTGCCCCATGCTAACTTCATGGCATGCCCCCTAGTCTTTCTACTATCCGAAAGAGTAAATAACTGATTCACATCTACCCGTTCTAGACCTCTCATGATTTTAAACACCTCTATCATATCCCCCCTCAGTCGTCTCTTCTCTAAGCTGAAAAGTCCTAACCTCTTTAGTCTTTCCTCATAGGGGAGCTGTTCCATTCCCCTTATTATTTTGGTAGCCCTTTTCTGTACCTTCCCCATCGCAATTATATCTTTTTTGAGATGCGGCAACCAGAATTGTACACAGTATTCAAGGTGCGGTCTCACCATGGAGCGATACAGAGGCATTATGACATTTTCCGTTTTATTCACCATTCCCTTTGTAATAATTCCCAACATTCTGTTTACTTTTTTGACTGCCGCAGCACACTGAACCGACGATTTCAATGTGTTATCCACTATGACACCTAGATCTCTTTCTTGGGTTGTAGCACCTAATATGGAACCCAACATTGTGTAATTATAGCATAGGTTATTTTTCCCTATATGCATCACCTTGCACTTATCCACATTAAATTTCATCTGCCATTTGCATCCCCAATTTTCCAGTCTCACAAGGTCTTCCTGCAATTTATCACAATCTGCTTGTGATTTAACTACTCTGAACAATTTTGTGTCATCTGCAAATTTGATTATCTCACTTGTCGTATTCCTTTCCAGATCATTTATAAATATATTGAAAAGTAAGGGTCCCAATACAGATCCCTGAGGCACTCCACTGTCCACTCTCTTCCACTGAGAAAATTGTGCCTTTAATCCTACTCTCTGTTTCCTGTCTTTTAGCCAGTTTGCAATCCACGAAAGGACATCGCCACCTATCCCATGACTTTTTACTTTTCCTAGAAGCCTCTCATGAGGAACTTTGTCAAACGCCTTCTGAAAATCCAAGTATACTATATCTACCGGTTCACCTTTATCCACATGTTTATTAACTCCTTCAAAAAAGTGAAGCAGATTTGTAAGGCAAGACTTGCCCTGGGTAAAGCCATGCTGACTTTGTTCCATTAAACCATGTCTTTCTATATGTTCTGTGATTTTGATGTTTAGAACACTTTCCACTATTTTTCCTGGCACTGAAGTCAGGCTAACCGGTCTGTAGTTTCCCACATCGCCCCTGGAGCCCTTTTTATATATTAGGGTTACATTTGCTATCCTCCAGTCTTCAGGTACAATGGATGATTTTAATAATAAATTACACATTTTTACTAATAGGTCTGACATTTCATTTTTTAGTTCCTTCAGAACTCTGGGGTGTATACCATCCGGTCCGGGTGATTTACTACTCTTCAGTTTGTCAATCAGGCCTACCACATCTTCTAGGTTCACTGTGATTTGATTCAGTCCATCTGAATCATTATCCATGAAAACCTTCTCCATTACGGGTACCTCCCCAACACCTCCCTAAACACCGAAGCAAAGAAATCATTTAATCTTTCTGCGATGGTCTTATCTTCTCTAAGTGCCCCTTTAACCCCTCGATCATCTAACGGTCCAACTGACTCCCTCACAGGCTTTCTGCTTCGGATATATTTTAAAAAGTTTTTACTGTGAGTTTTTGCCTCTACAGCCAATTTCTTTTCACATTCTCTCTTAGCCTGCCTTATCAATGTCTTACATTTAACTTGCCAATGTTTATGCTTTATCCTATTTTCTTCTGTTGGATCCTTCTTCCAATTTTTGAATGAAGAGTACCTGGTTCCAGGGAAAGCTCTGAAAGAGAGATGGTAACTCACTGGTGTTGTAGGCAGCGGTGATTTCCTGGCAGAAGTAGTATTCGGTAGCAGGTCCGGAAACGTGGGCCCTCGAGGAGCGAGTACCATACCAAACTGCGACCTGAAAAGCAAGAGAGAGAGAGTGAGGCACCCGAGGAGTGGGTACCCCTGGTAAAGTCCGAGGAGGAAGAGTAGCAAGGTATGCAGAGAGCGAATCCCATCCGCAGTAATACCTGGAGGAATCTCCTTGCTAACTCGAATAGCTAGCAAAAACAAAGACCTTAAGTATCCGGTGAGGATGACGTCATCTCAGGGGGACACCCCTGAGGTTCGCGCCACAGCTGGTACTTGAGTTGGGGCTGCACCGCGCGTGCGCCCTTAGGCTTCCGGAGAATATGGCGGAAGACAGCATCTAGCCGGTCCAGGGACGCTGGAGGAGGTCGGCAAGATGATGCCGCAGCAGCCAAACTTCCATCAACCAAAGAGGGAGTCGCAAAAGAGGTAAGGTGGGCGGAGTGGAGAAGTCGGGCAGTGACGGTCACAACAGTGGGACAGTCGAGCAAGAGATTCGCATTATGTCAGAAAAGTCTGGCCTCTCCACAAGAAGTTGGTTCTAGGGCAGAAGAATGGTGCGCATGACCCATTGGTGGATCCAAGTAAGATATTTCTTCCACCTTTGCACATAAAACTTGGGTTGATGAAAAACTTTGTTAAGTCAATGAACAAGCAAAGTAAAGCCTTTGATTATTTGCGGCAAATGTTTCCATGCATACGTGATGCCAAGATAAAAGAAGGTGTTTTCGTTGACCCACTAATCAGAGCTGTGATGAAGGGCAGCCACGTTGATGGTCTTCTGCAAGGTACGGAACGTGTTGCATGGACAACCTTCAAGAATGTTGTTTGTAACTTTCTAGGCAACTATAAGGCAGCAGACTAGGTCGAACAGATTGAAAATCTGCTTCAGGCATACAAATTGATGAAGCACAACATGTCATTGAAGATACATTTTCTTCATTCCCACTTGGACTTCTTCCCAGACAATCTTGGCACTGTGAGTGATGAACATGGTGAAAGGTTTCTTTAAGACATTGTCAAAATGGAGAAACGGTATCAAGGCAAGTGGAACCCCTCCATGCTGCGTGACTATTGTTGGACTCTCATCCGCGAAGCGACGGACAGTGATTACAAATGAAAATCTGCAGCAAAACATTTTTAGTTTTGTTTTCTGGTGCCAACATTGCCATTATAGCTTATGCTGCTACAGACACGTAACAATGCTTATTGTATATCACACTTTTTTGGCATAATAAATGCATATTTGTGTTCAGCTTGTTAAAA
This sequence comes from Rhinatrema bivittatum, assembly GCF_901001135.1. NCBI lineage: Eukaryota > Metazoa > Chordata > Amphibia > Gymnophiona > Rhinatrematidae > Rhinatrema > Rhinatrema bivittatum. Next base: position 364,046,888 of record NC_042616.1, on the reverse strand, counting down.
TCTATTTGTTTCACCGAAGGTTGTGGAGGAAACAAAATGTTCCCAGAAATTTGTTTACCAGTGTTACATTTATTATTATAGTAATCACATAGAGCACCTAATCCAAATACAATCACATTTACCTTTGAAAATGTCTTTGAATCAAAGTGTTCCTTTCCACTATAGCCTATTATTGACTTAGGCAATGTATCTCTTGCAATTCTTCCTGACTCAGCTCTTCTTTTCCCCTTTTCCTCATCATCTGGAATTTCTTTCAGTACCTCTGGAGGAGGCAGGAGTCTGAGATTTGCCAGGTTATTTAGCATGTAGCAGGCAAGAAAGATCTTATAGACCTTAGAGGAGTTGTAGAGAAGGTATCCCCTAGATCTGTCCAGGCAGCAGAATTGCACTTTGAGTAGATCAAAGGTTATTTTAATTATTGCCCAAGTCTGGCAGTGGTCTGCTATTGTAGCAAGCTTCTGCAGTGCTCTGTGGGACAGCCATCGGATCCTGAGCCAGGTTTTGAGTAGATATTCTGTAAGGGGAAGGCAGAGAAGATCATTTAGATCTGCTTTTATATTGGGTAGTGGGGTAGTTCACAGGGCAGGGAGCAGTCCTTCTGGCTCTAAGCTGTCAGTCTACCCAGGGCAAGTATTGCCTCACATATCTGCTTCACTTTTTTGAAGGAGTTAATAAACATGTGGATAAAGGTGAACCGGTAGATATAGTATACTTGGATTTTCAGAAGGCATTTGACAAAGTTCCTCATGAGAGGCTTCTAGGAAAAGTAAAAAGTCATGGGATAGGTGGCGATGTCCTTTCATGGATTGCAAACTGGCTAAAAGACAGGAAACAGAGAGTAGGATTAAATGGACAATTTTCTCAGTGGAAGGGAGTGGACAGTGGAGTGCCTCAGGGATCTGTATTGGGACCCTTACTTTTCAATATATTTATAAATGATCTGGAAAGAAATACGACGAGTGAGATAATCAAATCTGCAGATGACACAAAATTGTTCAGAGTAGTTAAATCACAAGCAGATTGTGATAAATTGCAGGAAGACCTTGTGAGACTGGAAAATTGGGCATCCAAATGGCAGATGAAATTTAATGTGGATAAGTGCAAGGTGATGCATATAGGGAAAAATAACCCATGCTATAATTACACAATGTTGGGTTCCATATTAGGTGCTACAACCCAAGAAAGAGATCTAGGTGTCATAGTGGATAATACATTGAAATCATCGGTTCAGTGTGCTGCGGCAGTCAAAAAAGCAAACAGAATGTTGGGAATTATTACAAAGGGAATGGTGAATAAAACGGAAAATGTCATAATGCCTCTGTATCGCTCCATGGTGAGACCGCACCTTGAATACTGTGTACAATAGAGATGTGCATTCGTTTTTCACGATTTAGTCAATGCCAACGACATTGTCTAATTCGTCATTCTTGGGGAAGTTGGGAAAAAGAATCAACATTCCACGAATTTTCGGGTTAAAGTCGGTTTTTTATTACTGCGCACTAACGGATGTTAGTGCGCATGGACTATCCATTAGCGCGCAGTCGCTGGACGTAGTGCGCAGTACATGGTGCCTCACCATACCGCGCACTAACGGATTATTAGTGCGCGCTAGGTACATGACAGTGCGCACGGATATATGTTAGTGCGCACTAATGTAAATTGATACTAAATTGATACTTTTTTGTTAATTGAAGGTTGAATATGTATTCCTATTGGGTGTCTTCTTGTTTTTTATTCATTACCAAGGTTACCAACAGCCAAGGTGCTGTTTTTTACAGATTGTTTTATATGGGGAATGGGGAATGGGAATGGGGGATAGAGCTATTAGCTTGAAGTTCTAATCCTACTGTAGTAGTGTGTCTGTGGATATTGTGATTATGTCATCAATCATGTGACTACGCTACTGCTCGCATCCTCACCAATGTCAATAAGAGAGACCACATCACTCCCACCCTCATTGATCTCCACTGGCTTCCCATTCACTCACGAATTATTTACAAGACCCTCACCCTCATCCACAAAAGTATTACTAACGAACACTACAACTGGCTAAACCCACCCTTCCTCCCTCGTACCTCCACAAGACCCACCCGTGCTTCCCTCCGTGGAACCCTTATCCCCCCCTCCATAAAATCCACTAGACTCATCTCCACCACCAATAGAGCCCTTTCCCTTGCAGGCCCCTCCCTCTGGAACTCTATGCCTCTTGACCTACGTACCGAAACCTCCACACCTACTTTCAAAAAGAAACTCAAAACCTGGCTTTTCCTCCAAGCTTACCCCCTTTCCTCATCAGCTCCACCAACTAACATGCTAGCCCAACCCTCATCTCTCTCCAACATCCCCCATTCAGGTCCTACACCCAATACCCTCCCCTTCTAATGATTCATACAATTTTGTATATAACAAGTGTACATATTTCTCCCTCGAATCCCAATTCATATCTTATCCCCCTGTGTCTTTTTGCACCCTCCCCCTGCCCCCCCCATTTGTCTTGACTACCCCCTTCCATCCCTCCCTTTAGTTATTTAGTTATTTATTAGTTATTTAGTTATTTATTCTGTTACTGCGTTTATGTTATACACCGTTCTCTGTAAAGGCTACGCCTATATATCTTTTGTTGTAAGTTACTTGTAAACCGGCACGATGTGCAAACGGTTGCCGGTATATAAAATTAAATAAATAAATAAATAAAAATAAATACATTTGTTTGATATATTATGCATAATATTCATTTGCATCATTTTTGAATTGGCCACTTAAATTAATAGGTTTATTTTCCCTCCTACTTTTAGTCAATAGGTAGCTATAATAGCTATATAATAAGGGGTGCTCTGCTTATGTATTGCTTTTGTTTTGTGGGTTTGAGGAGAAAACATCAGTCAATCAGTCATTATAGCTAGCTGCAGCTGTTGATTTGATAGTTAATATTATACAGCCTTTATTGTTATTAAGGGGTAGCTGCTAGCTGGCTTAGCTAGCTGATACTAGTATCAGCCTATGATACTAGCAGCCAGCCAGTAGCCATTGCCACTAGCCACAGTAGCATATAGCTACTGCTAGCAGCCAAGTACCACTAGCCAAAATAGCCAATAGCCAGCCACAACCAGTGAGCTGAGCTGAGCTCTACTCTTTTTTTCTGTTTCTTGAGTGAGCTCTTCGTTCGCAGCATTCCTAGCCTAGGCATAGGCAGGCACCAGCACTCCAGTCCAGCAGCAGGGCTTGCTTATAAAGGACAAGGTGAAGGTAGGTGCTTTGATTGCTTTCTGAACATTGCAGCAGTAGAGTTTTAATAGATTTATAAATATATAAAATTATATAATATTATATTTATCAATATTATATAGATGTATGTGTAATCTACTAGATTTATCACTAATAGTCTTTATAGCTAGCTAGCCATAGCCAGTGACACTAGGCTAATAGCTAGCTTGGCTATTAGCCTAGTGTCACTGGCAGTGGCTATGGCTAGCTATTAAATCCAGTGAGTCACTACTATCAAATCAATTCTACTACTAAACCTATAATTGGCCAATAGTCTGTCCAATATCCTATATTATGTATCTTGTGCTTGGCTTGAGGCTTCTGCTCCTGTGTGTGAGATTTGTGGGTAAGACTTGAAGTGGGAGGGAGAAGTTATTTTAGTTCAAAGAACAGAATAGGCCTGAAAAGGATATGAAAAAATAGGAATAGGACTTCTCTAACCTCAATGCTTGGCTTGCATGTAGTATTAACAGAAAAGCCTAGCCAGTCCTGCCAGGAGGCTAATGTAATGAGTGAACTGAAGTATTGCAGCCTAGTTTCAGTCTCAGTCTGCTGCAGTTTGATGCTCTGGCCAATGCATGGTATAAATTGCAATATAATATATTAGTAAGTATACTATATCAAATTATCAATTGTCAGTGTCACTCACTGACTAATAAATAATCACTATATCCTTCTTTGTCCTGTGGTCTGGGGGTAGCCTTAGCAATAGCTAGCTAGCTAATGCTATTAGCTCAATAAAGTTTTAAAAATGAATACCAAACTAATTTATTAACTTGTTTAATGTACTATATTTATTATATATTTCTTTGACCACAGGATCATAATGCCCCTACCAGTACCCTCTGTAAAAAAACGTGATGCTAGTGATAGTGCTACTGGAAAGAGCTGTCTGCCAGTCCCTAGGAAAAAACTGCGATTTTTTGAGAAGAAAGAGGATGTAGAAGTGCAAGGAAACTTGTTGCAAGGGAAGGAACTTGTTGCAAGGGAAAGGTGAAAAGATTAGATGAAAAAATGGTGCTACAGAAAGTATTGGATGATGATGATGAATCAGATATTGAGGAGGAGGAGGAGGAGGAGGAGGAGGAGGAGGATGATCAGGAGTTTTTGGCTAGTAAACATTCTGAGGAGAAGGAGGAGGAGGAGAACAGAAGCAATGACAATGTTAGATTGCAAAACAAACAACTACTGCCAGTGCCAGCAGTATTGCTGGTACCCTGTCCCCTACACCATTTGAACATCCACGTGTGACTACTACTACTACTACTACTACTACTATTTCTACTACTAGTATGAAAATGACAAGTATCCAGCCTAGAGTAAGGAACAGTACAAGGACATCAAAGATTTGGAATCATTATCATGTTGTGGCTGACCAGAGATTTGGACAATGTATCCATTGTAAAAAGATGGTGAGCCGTGGAAGAATTATTGGACATCTTACTAACAGCAACATGAAATATCACCTTGAAAGAGAACATAGAGCACTGTTGCTTGCAGAAGAAGCTGGTCCCACCGTGCTTGCCCAGGCTTCAAGTAAAGCAACAGGGAAGCAGCCACAGAAGGAAAGTAGTAGTACTAAAGAAGATACAGATTGTGTGCATCTGCAGAAGCAGCAGTCTCCTCTTCCTCATCCCCAGCAGCAGCGGCAAGCTACCATGGAGCAGATGGGGTGGTGTTCTTCTGCAATGTCACAGAGCAGGAAGCAGGCAATGTCTAAAGTGGGTACACGACATATTGCTCTAATGATTGCTTTGGATGATCAGCCACTGCAGATTGTAGAAAATGAGGGATTTAAGCGGATGCTCCATTATTTCGCCCCTTACTACAAACTTCCTTCAAGAAGTACATTTAGCCGTCAGGTGCTTCCTTCCCTATACAGAAAATGTCGCGCTGAAATGCAGATTATGATGGCAAGGGCAAAGGGGAGGAGCATCCATCTCACCACTGATGTTTGGACTAGTATGAATGCAATGCATGTATATTTGTCTCTAACAGCACATTGGTGGCAGCTGGATGAGGCATTAATACCTGTAAGCACTAGGGATGTGCATTCGGATTGACCGCATATGGAAAACGCAACTCAATTTTTTTTTTTTACTTAAAAAAAAGATGGGGCGTATACGAGCAGATTTCCGACATAAATGAACATAGATATGTCGGATACGGCGAATCGCCATGCGCGCGCTTTCTCGCCGCCATTACCTGCGACTCGAGCTCGGAGCCCCGGATTACCTGAAAATGGCGGCGCCCCTGCGGTAACCATGCCAACCTGTCTGACCCTGTCCTGTGAGTCTCAGTGACTCACAGGAAAGGGTGGGACAGGTCGGCATGGATACCGGAACGCAGCGAATCTGCGTTCACCTTTTCAGAGAAGCACTGAATGCAGCGAATCGCGCTGTCATTCCGTGCTTCTCTGAGGATTTCCTGACGAGCCAGCAGCACTATAAAAGCAGCAGCAGCACGAGGACTGACGGACATTGTCAGCGATTCAGTGGGGAGGTGGGATCGGGATCGTGCAGGGTGGGCTTAGGCAGGCTGAGGCAGAGAAGATAGCAGAACCCGATTTGATAGACAACACAGAACAGAACCAGATTTGATAGACAACACAGAACAGATTCTTTGTTAGGGAAAAAAAAAAAGAACATTCTTATTGAGTGAGTCTGTACATTTTATCCTGGGAAGTGCCAGGCAGGGCTGGCAGTACTCTGCCTCATATTTGCTATTTTTAAACAGACTTAAAAGCATTCTCCTTGAGTGGTTCAGTGCTGGCTGGGCAGCAGTTCCAGGGCTGGGAGTACTCTGCCTCATATCTACTTTAGTTCTATGTGCACTGCAGTGCACACAGACAGACACATTCCGTGCATTGCCAGGCAGACAGTGAGGCAGTGGGCATTGTAAACAGAGTGAACATTGCCCTTCAGCGAGTCTGTTACATTTGCTATTTTTAAACAGACTTAAAAGCATTCTCCTTGAGTGGTTCAGTGCTGGGTGGGCACTGGGCAGCAGTTCCAAGGCTGGGAATACCCTGCCTCATATATACTTTAGTTCTATGTGCACTGCAGTGCACACAGACAGACACATTCTGTGCATTGCCAGGCAGACAGTGAGGCAGTGGGCATTGTAAACAGAGTGAACATTGCCCTTCAGCGAGTCTGTAACTTTTGCTATTTTTAAACAGACTTAAAAGCATTCTCCTTGAGTGGTTCAGTGCTGGGTGGGCACTGGGCAGCAGTTCCAGGGCTGGGAATACCCTGCCTCATATATACTTTAGTTCTATGTGCACTGCAGTGCACACAGACAGACACATTCCGTGCATTGCCAGGCAGACAGTGAGGCAGTGGGCATTGTAAACAGAGTGAACATTGCCCTTCAGCGAGTCTGTTACATTTGCTATTTTTAAACAGACTTAAAAGCATTCTCCTTGAGTGGTTCAGTGCTGGGTGGGCAGTGCCAGGGCTGGCACTGGCTGTACTCTGCCTCATATCTACTGAAAAGGAAGCTTGTTCTCTGTGCACTCACTGCACACACACAGACAGACACATTCCGTGCATTGCCAGGCAGGCAGTGAGGCAGTGGGCATTGTAAACAGAGTGAACACATTCTCCTTCAGTGGTTCAGTGCTGGGTGGGCAGCAGTTCAAGTGCTGGGAGTACCCTGCCTCATATCTACTTTAGTTCTATGTGCACTGCAGTGCACACAGATAGACACATTCCGTGCATTGCCAGGCAGGCAGTGAGGCAGTGGGCATTGTAAACAGAGTGAACATTGCCCTTCAGCGAGTCTGTTACATTTGCTATTTTTAAACAGACTTAACCGCATTGTCCTTGAGTGGTTCAGTGCTGGGTGGGCAGCAGTTCCAGGGCTGGGAGTACCCTGCCTCATATCTACTGAAAAGGAAGCTTGTTCTCTGTGCACTCACTGCACACACACAGTCAGACACATTCCGTGCATTGCCAGGCAGGCAGTGAGGCAGTGGGCATTGTAAACAGAGTGAAGATTGGCCTTCAGCGAGTCTGTTCAATCTGCTATTTTTAAACAGACTTAAAAGCATTCTCCTTGAGTGGTTCAGTGCTGGCTGGGCAGCAGTTCCAGGGCTGGGAGTACTCTGCCTCATATCTACTTTAGTTCTATGTGCACTGCAGTGCACACAGACAGACACATTCCGTGCATTGCCAGGCAGACAGTGAGGCAGTGGGCATTGTAAACAGAGTGAACATTGCCCTTCAGCGAGTCTGTTACATTTGCTATTTTTAAACAGACTTAAAAGCATTCTCCTTGAGTGGTTCAGTGCTGGGTGGGCACTGGGCAGCAGTTCCAAGGCTGGGAATACCCTGCCTCATATATACTTTAGTTCTATGTGCACTGCAGTGCACACAGACAGACACATTCTGTGCATTGCCAGGCAGACAGTGAGGCAGTGGGCATTGTAAACAGAGTGAACATTGCCCTTCAGCGAGTCTGTTACATTTGCTATTTTTAAACAGACTTAACCGCATTGTCCTTGAGTGGTTCAGTGCTGGGTGGGCAGCAGTTGCAGGGCTGGGAGTACCCTGCCTCATATCTACTGAAAAGGAAGCTTGTTCTCTGTGCACTCACTGCACACACACAGACAGACACATTCCGTGCATTGCCAGGCAGGCAGTGAGGCAGTGGGCATTGTAAACAGAGTGAAGATTGGCCTTCAGCGAGTCTGTTCAATCTGCTATTTTTAAACAGACTTAAAAGCATTCTCCTTGAGTGGTTCAGTGCTGGCTGGGCAGCAGTTCCAGGGCTGGGAGTACCCTGCCTCATATCTACTGAAAAGGAAGCTTGTTCTCTGTGCACTCACTGCACACACACAGACAGACACATTCCGTGCATTGCCAGGCAGGCAGTGAGGCAGTGGGCATTGTAAACAGAGTGAACACATTCTCCTTCAGTGGTTCAGTGCTGGGTGGGCAGCAGTTCCAGTGCTGGGAGTACCCTGCCTCATATCTACTTTAGTTCTATGTGCACTGCAGTGCACACAGACAGACACATTCCGTGCATTGCCAGGCAGGCAGTGAGGCAGTGGGCATTGTAAACAGAGTGAACATTGCCCTTCAGCGAGTCTGTTACATTTGCTATTTTTAAACAGACTTAACCGCATTGTCCTTGAGTGGTTCAGTGCTGGGTGGGCAGCAGTTGCAGGGCTGGGAGTACCCTGCCTCATATCTACTGAAAAGGAAGCTTGTTCTCTGTGCACTCACTGCACACACACAGACAGACACATTCCGTGCATTGCCAGGCAGGCAGTGAGGCAGTGGGCATTGTAAACAGAGTGAAGATTGGCCTTCAGCGAGTCTGTTCAATCTGCTATTTTTAAACAGACTTAAAAGCATTCTCCTTGAGTGGTTCAGTGCTGGGTGGGCAGCAGTTCCAGGGCTGGGAGTACCCTGCCTCATATCTACTGAAAAGGAAGCTTGTTCTCTGTGCACTCACTGCACACACACAGACAGACACATTCCGTGCATTGCCAGGCAGGCAGTGAGGCAGTGGGCATTGTAAACAGAGTGAAGATTGGCCTTCAGCGAGTCTGTTCAATCTGCTATTTTTAAACAGACTTAAAATCATTCTCCTTGAGTGGTTCAGTGCTGGGTGGGCAGCAGTTCCAGGGCTGGGAGTACCCTGCCTCATATCTACTGAAAAGGAAGCTTGTTCTCTGTGCACTCACTGCACACACACAGACAGACACATTCCGTGCATTGCCAGGCAGGCAGTGAGGCAGTGGGCATTGTAAACAGAGTGAAGATTGGCCTTCAGCGAGTCTGTTCAATCTGCTATTTTTAAACAGACTTAAAAGCATTCTCCTTGAGTGGTTCAGTGCTGGGTGGGCAGCAGTTCCAGGGCTGGGAGTACCCTGCCTCATATCTACTGAAAAGGAAGCTTGTTCTCTGTGCACTCACTGCACACACACAGACAGACACATTCCGTGCATTGCCAGGCAGGCAGTGAGGCAGTGGGCATTGTAAACAGAGTGAACATTGCCCTTCAGCGAGTCTGTTACATTTGCTATTTTTAAACAGACTTAAAAGCATTCTCCTTGAGTGGTTCAGTGCTGGGTGGGCAGCAGTTCCAGGGCTGGGAGTACCCTGCCTCATATCTACTGAAAAGGAAGCTTGTTCTCTGTGCACTCACTGCACACACACAGACAGACACGTTCCGTGCATTGCCAGGCAGGCAGTGAGGCAGTGGGCATTGTAAACAGAGTGAAGATTGGCCTTCAGCGAGTCTGTTCAATCTGCTATTTTTAAACAGACTTAAAAGCATTCTCCTTGAGTGGTTCAGTGCTGGGTGGGCAGCAGTTCCAGGGCTGGGAGTACCCTGCCTCATATCTACTGAAAAGGAAGCTTGTTCTCTGTGCACTCACTGCACACACACAGACAGACACATTCCGTGCATTGCCAGGCAGGCAGTGAGGCAGTGGGCATTGTAAACAGAGTGAAGATTGGCCTTCAGCGAGTCTGTTCAATCTGCTATTTTTAAACAGACTTAACCGCATTGTCCTTGACTTGGTCCGTTCATTTTGTTATTTTAAACAGACTGAGCATTCTTCTTGAGTGGGTCTGTTAATTTAGTTATTTTAAACTGACCGAACATTATTATTGTGGGACAGTGGGCAGTGTTACCACTAGTACTCATTGACATTAAATCCATAATGTCAGGGAAAGGGAGATGCAAGCGACTTAGTGGGAATGGCAGCGGAGGCACCGCAAAAGACACCAGCGCAACACCACCAGTACAGGTAAAAAGGCAACTGTCGCAATCAAACGTCTTTGTAGGGGATGGCAGTTCCATGGCAAAAAAAAAGAAATCAGACCATGAAACTTTGCAATCGCCAGCACCTGTTTCTGGCACTGTAGTTTTGGAGGAGAGTGAAGAGGAGGCAGAGTCTAGCCAGACAAAAGTTACACACCCAAGAGCAGCCAGGGGACAGAAGTGTCCTGCAAAACTTTGCGGTGACAAGGTAGCGCTGGCACTGTTAGCTTCTGATTCAGAAGAAGAATCTTCTTGGATGGGATTCTCATCAGAAACGGAAGATGTAATACCTGAGCAATCTTCGGTAGAATTGTCAGTTATTCCTGTTTTAGCCTCCACCTCCAGAAATCTGCGGCAGGGGAGACATTCCACTGATATCGAGGAGGAGGAAGAGCTGTCAGAAGGGAGACAGAGGGTGACTGTTGCCCCCGCTGGCATTGCTTCGCCGGGTGCAGTGGGTGCACCACCCACACCCAGTAGTACCTCAACTCCAGTGCCACCATCCACCCCCAGGGCGGGAAAGAGAGGAGGATCACAAAAGAAATCTGCGATCTGGGCACATTTTAAAGTGACAGAAGACCCGCGTTATGCTCGGTGTAATTACTGTGCCAGGGATATTAGCAGAGGCAAGCAACTGGGACATCTGTCAAATTTTGGCATGGAGTATCATGTTAAGAGGCAACACCCAACAAGATTACTGCCATCTGGGGATGGTAGCATTTTCCGTCAGGGGACCCCTTCCCCTTCCAACCAGGGTGCAGTGGTAGGAAAGCAGCAGAGTCAGCCCACGCCCTCATACCCTTCTAGCAGTCAGGCGGCAGGCCAGAAACCCACTGACATGTGGGAGAAGCGACAATGCACCATGGAGGAAATGGGGTGGAGTGCGGTAACGCTATCCCGGGGTAGGAGGCAGGCAGCCGCAAAAGTAGTAACCAGGAGCATTGGGGAAATGATTGCCCTTGATGACCAGCCCCTGCAGTTAGTTGAGAATGTGGGTTTCAAACGTTTCTTGAAGGTCGTACTTCCAAATTACAAAGTCCCCTCCAGAACCACATTTAGTAGAAAGGTCATCCCCAGCCTGTACAAGCACTGTGTCAGTCGCCTGCAAGCACTGCTAGGTAAGGCAGACGGAAGAGTGCATTTCACCTGCGATATCTGGACCGCCATGAATGCTGCACACTCTTACCTCTCTCTGACAGCACACTGGTGGGACATGGCAGAGGCAGGGGCAGCCAGCAGCTCTATTACTGAACAAGCATCAGGGTGGAGGTGGGCTTTACTGAACACCCACCTGACGGACCATTCCCATACCGCTGCCAATATTCTAGCATGCATCAGAAAGATGCTGGCGAGCTGGAAAGTACACCAGCGAGACAGTAAAACGCGGGCAGGCTTTTTTGTCACAGACAACGGTGCAAACATGGTTAAGGCAATAAGCGATGGGCGGTTTAAGAACATCCGATGTTTTGCACACACTCTGCATCTGGTAGTGAAGTCAGGTTTGGGCTTGGAGTCCAAGGACAAGGAGACTGAATACCTGCGTCGGTTAATACACAAGTGCAGGAACATAGCAGCACACTTCCACAGAAGTGTCAGGGCGGGGCAGGTTCTCCGAGAAAATCAGACTGCTTTGGATATGCCCGAGAAGCGTCTCATTCAAGACGTTCCCACCCGGTGGAATTCCACCTTTATGATGCTGGAGAGGTTATTGGAGCTGCAGACACCCCTTCATGAACTTTCTGGTACAATAGACATAGGTGTACAGAATCCCCTAGGGCATCACGATTGGTTAGTCATGAGTCAGCTGTTAAAAATCCTGCAGCCCTTCAAGGACGTCACGGAGGAGCTGAGTTCCAGAAGTTCCACCTTGGCTGACATCATCCCTATAGTGAAATTCCTGGATGACCATTTGGAAGGCATTAAACGGCAAGAGGGAATGACTGCTGAGGTGCTGCAGTGTGTGGACGTTTTGCAGCAGCAGGTGAAAGACAGATTAAGGCCTTTAACAGAGGACAGCACATACATGCTCGCCTCTGTCTGTGATCCCCGTGTGAAAGGTAAAATCGCCCTATAGACCAATTGTCTGTCATTTGTGAAGGAGCTGTTGTTAGCACAGGTCCGTGAACAGGAGCACCATAGGCGGAGACAGATTAGGCTTGAAGCACAGGTGGAAACAGCAGGCACGTCACAGAGTTGTGCTGCTGCTAGCCCTGGCAGGAGAAGGACTGTGTCAGTGACAGATACTATTACTAGTGCCTCCACCTCAACGTCAGAACGCCCAAGGCATGTTGGCCATAAAGATACATCAGTAGTGCAACAGGCGAGAGAGAAAGTAACTGGATTGAGTGACTCTCAGCCCTCCCAAGCACAGGAGGAGACAGCAGCAGAGCTGTCAGTGAAACGGTATCTCTCAGAGCCGATAGAGAATACGCAGACAGATCCGCTGGCATATTGGGCACACAAGTCCACTGTCTGGCCACACCTAGCCAAAGTGGCTGAAGGATATCTGTCATGTCCACCAACAAGTGTGCCCAGTGAACGTGTTTTTTCAATGACAGGGGATATCATGAGCCCTCACCGCTCAAGGCTTTCACCGGTCTTGATGGAAATGCTAGTGTTTTTGAAAGTAAACCTGCCATTGCTTGGCTTTCCCGATTTTCCTTGTGAATGGCAAGATGAATAAAAGCTATTGAAAGGAGCCTTGCAGCAGTTCCAATTGCCTCCTATGCTCAAGATAATGTAAGCAGTAAGCACTGCAGCACATGTTCTTGACATGAATCGCTGTGTCTGACCGGCATCTACTGTGCAGCCCTAGTGTTCCCACAAGTGTTTTAACTCCGTTGCTGTTCCTGCCTGTACCTCCAGGCATTGTGTTCCTAGCTGGGCAGTTCCATTTGGTTATTTTAAACAGACTGAGCATTGTCCTTCAGAGTGGGTCTGTTGATATTGCTATTTTAAACAGACTGAGCATTGACCTTCAGAGTGGGTCCGTTAATTTTCTTATTTTAAACAGACTGAGCATAGTCCTTGAGTGGGTCCGTTAATTTTGTTCTTTTAAACAGACTGAGCATGGTCCTTCAGAGTGGGTCCGTTAATTTTCTTATTTTAAACAGACTGAGCTTTCTTCTTCAAGGCCGAAGTGGAGAAGGGTTCCATGTGAACAGCAGTTCAACATGGGTCAGCCGGTCCTAACAGATAGGCGAGCGCCGTTCGGAAGGGACGGGCGATGGCCTCCGTCGTCCTCGGCTGATCGAAAGGGAATCGGGTTCAGATCCACGAACCCGGAGTGGTGGAGAATCGGCGCTGGGCTCTTCCCTCTTCACTCGCCGTTACTGAGGGAATCCTGGTCAGTTTCTTTTCCTATGCGACTTGTGTCCCTAGCTGGGATTGACCTCTGTCCTCCAATGATGTGCCTGTTCCTCCAGGCCTTGTGTTCCCACAAGTGTTTTAACTCCGTTGCTGTTCCTGCCTGTACCTCCAGGCATTGTGTTTCTACTGGTGTTTTAACTCCATTGCTGTGCCTGCCTGTCCCTCCAGGCCTTGTGTCCCTAGCCGGGATTGACCTCTGTCCACCAATGATGTGCCTGTTCCTCCAGGCCTTGTGTCCCTAGCTGGGCAGTTCCATTTTGTTATTTTAAACAGACTGAGCATTGTCCTTCAGAGTGGGTCTGTTGATATTGCTATTTTAAACAGACTGAGCATTGACCTTCAGAGTGGGTCCGTTAATTGTGTTCTTTTAAACAGACTGAGCATAGTCCTTGAGTGGGTCCGTTAATTTTGTTCTTTTAAACAGACTGAGCATTCTTCTTCAAGGCCGAAGTGGAGAAGGGTTCCATGTGAACAGCAGTTCAACATGGGTCAGCCGGTCCTAACAGATAGGCGAGCGCCGTTCGGAAGGGACGGGCGATGGCCTCCGTCGTCCTCGGCCGATCGAAAGGGAGTCGGGTTCAGATCCCCGAACCCGGAGTGGCGGAGATTCGGCGCTGGGCTCTTCCCTCTTCACTCGCCGTTACTGAGGGAATCCTGGTTAGTTTCTTTTCCTACGCTGCTTGTGTCCCTAGCTGGGATTGACATCTGTCCTCAAATGATGTGCCTGTTCATCCAGACCTTGTGTTCCCACGCGTATTCTTATTTCTGAGAGATTTTCCGATTCCTTTGTCATCAGCTAAAGTGCATAAGATGCGTTGATGAATAGTTTTGAAGATGACACATATGGCTTTATAGATGATACGGAAGTGGACGGGTAGCCAATGTAACTCTTTCAGAATGGGAGATATGTGGTCTCTCTTTCTTGCGCCTGTTAGTAATCGGGCTGCTGAATTTTGAACCATCTGTAGTGGTTTGGAATAGGATGAGGGCAGACCTAGCAATAGGGAACTGCAGTAGTCTAATTTCGCAAAAATGACTGCTTGGATGATCGTTCTGAAGTCTTGAGCATGGAAAAGAGGTCTTATCCTCTTCCGAACCTGGAGTTTATAGAAGCAGTCTTTGGTTGTTTTGTTGATATGTGCCTTGAAGTTTAGCCGGTTGTCTATTATCACTCCTAAGTCTGTAACTTGTGTGGTAGGTAGGTTGGTGGGAAGAGTAGTGTTGGAGATATTGTTTTCAGGAGAGATGAGTAGGATTTCTGTCTTGGATGAGTTTAAGATGAGGTGTAGGTTGTTTACTACTTGTTTGATTTTCTGGTGGCATGTTTCCCAGTAGTCAAGAGTTTTAGAGTATGTGTCTTTGATATGGATGATGATTTCAATATCATCTGCGTAAAGGAAGTACTTTAGATTGAGGTCGGTAAGAAGTTGGCAGAGAGGAAGAAGATAGATATTAAATAGGGTCGGAGATAATCAAGAACCTTGAGGGACTCCTATGACAGAGTCAAATCTTGAGGATTCCTTGTTTTGGAGTTTAACTTTGTAACCTCTGTTATTGAGAAACGTTTTGAACCAGGATCGGACGGTGCCGCTGATTCCTATGGACGAAAGCTGGTTTAGGAGGATGGCGTGGTTGACCGTGTCGAACGCTGCGGAAAGGTCTAACAAGATCAATAGGAAAGAGTTTCCTTTGTCGAGGCCCATTAAGATATATTATTATATCTTACAGTTGTGGTTTGGATCATATTCTTTAGGTGAAGACGGTTGTCTATAATTACTCCCAGGTCTCTCACATGGTTGTGGGTGAGAAGGTGTTTGTGATGGATCTGAGATGGGAGGTTTTCTTGCTTGTAGGAAATGAAGAGGAGTTTAGTTTTAGAGGCATTGAGGACCAGGTTTAGACTGTTGAGGAGATTAGTGGTGGCTTCGGCTTGTAAGCTGTTGTTCCAAAGTGCGATGGCTTTCTTAATAGATTCTGTTATGGGAATAAGAATCTGAACATCGTCTGCATAGATGTAGTGAATGAGGTTAAGACTAAACAGTTGGCAAAGGGGAAGGAGGAAACGGCGGGGGAAACGGCAAAGCTGCTGCCAGGGGGGGCTATAACACGCGCCGCCGGAGCGGCGGGCCACCTGCCCCCCCTGGGCCTTCCCAGCCGACACGGAGCCGGTTGCGGCGCTCCGCCGCGGAGGAAATGCGCCCTGCGGCCGTCCGGGAGGCGTTCCCCGCCCCCCCGCGAAAGGGGTGGGGGATGCGCCGAAACCCCCCCGGTCCCACCGAACCCGCCGCCGGGTTGAATCCTCCAGGCGGACTGCACGCACCCCACCCGTTTACCTCTTAACGGTTTCCCGCCCTTTTGAACTCGCTCTTGAAAGTTATTTTCAACTTTCCCTTACGTACTTATTGATTTTATTGATTTACTTTATTTTTTTATTCCTGGACGGGGCCGGGGCCGTCCGGGAGGCGTTCCCCGCCCCCCCCGCGAAAGGGGTGGGGGATGCGCCGAAACCACCCCCGGTCCCACCGAACCCGCCGGGTTCAATCCTCCAGGTGGACTGCACGCACCCCACCCGTTTAACTCTTAACGGTTTCCCGCCCTTTTGAACTCGCTCTTGAAAGTTGTTTTCAACTTTCCCTTACGTACTTATTGATTTTATTGATTTACTTTATTTTTTTATTCCTGGACGGGGCCAGGGCCGTCCGGGAGGCGTTCCCCGCCCCCCCACGAAAGGGGTGGGGGATGCGCCGAAACCACCCCCGGTCCCACCGAACCCGCCGGGTTCAATCCTCCAGGTGGACTGCACGCACCCCACCCGTTTAACTCTTAACGGTTTCCCGCCCTTTTGAACTCGGTCTTGAAAGTTGTTTTCAACTTTCCCTTACGTACTTATTGATTTTATATATTTACTTTATTTTTTATTCCTGGACGGGGCCGGGGCCGTCCGGGAGGCGTTCCCCGCCCCCCCGCAAAGGGGTGGGGGATGCGCCGAAACCACCCCCGGTCCCACCGAACCCGCCGGGTTCAATCCTCCAGGCGGACTGCACGCACCCCACCCGTTTAACTCTTAACGGTTTCCCGCCCTTTTGAACTCGGTCTTGAAAGTTGTTTTCAACTTTCCCTTACGTACTTATTGATTTTATATATTTACTTTATTTTTTTATTCCTGGACGGGGCCGGGGCCGTCCGGGAGGCGTTCCCCGCCCCCCCCGCGAAAGGGGTGGGGGATGCGCCGAAACCACCCCCGGTCCCACCGAACCCGCCGGGTTCAATCCTCCAGGCGGACTGCACG